>NC_135572.1:945262-1246095 GCF_965152235.1 Eretmochelys imbricata
TTGGATGCTTTCAGAGAACCGCCCACAATGACTCCAAGATCTCTCTCGCGTGGTAACAGCTAATTCAGACCCCATCATTGTATAGTATACTTGGATGATGTTTTCCCATGTGCATTACTTTGCATTTATCAACATTGAATTTCATCTGCCATTCTGTTGTCCAGTCACCCAGTTTTGAGAGACCCTTTTGTAGCTCTTCACAGTCTGTCTGAGACTTAACTATTTTGATTAATTTTGTAACATCTGCAAAGTTTGCCACCTCACAGTTTACCCCTTTTTCCATGAATATGTTGAATAGGACTGGGCCCAGGACAGACCCCTGGAGGACACCACTATTTACCTCTCTCCATTCTGAAAACTGACCATTGATTCCTACCCTTTGTTTCCTCTTTTAACCAGTTACCGATCCACGAGAGAACCTTCCCTCTTATCCCATGACAGCTTACTTTGCTTAGTCTCTAAGGTGCCACAAGTACTCCTCATTCTTTTACTTTGCTTAAGAGCCTTTGGTGTGGGGCCTTGTCAAAGGCTTTCTGAAAATGTACGCTAGATCCACTGGATCCCCTTTGTCCACATGCTTGTTGACCCCCTTAAAGAATTCTAGCAGATTGGTGAGGCATGATTTCCCTTTGCAAAAACCATGTTGACTCTTTCCCAACAAATTATGTTCATCTCTATGTCTGACAATTTTGTTCTTTACGATAGTTTCAACCAGTTTTGCCTGCTACTGAAGTGAGGCTTACCAGCCTGTAATTGCCGGGATCACCTCCGGAGCCCTTTTAAAAATTGGCGTCACATTAGCTATCCTCCAGCCATCTGGGACAGAAGCTGATTTAAATGATAGGTTATAGTCTACAGTCAGTAGTTCTGCAATTTCACATTTGAGTTCCTTCAGAACTCTTGGGTGAATCCATCGGGTCCTGGTGACTTATTACTGTTTAGTTTAACAATTTGTTCCCAAACCTCCTCTAATGATACCTCAATCTGGGACAGTTCCGCAGATCTGTCACCTAAAAAGAACGGCTCAGGTTTGGGAATCTCCCTCACATCCTCGGCCGTGAAGACCGATGCAAAGAGTTCAGGGAGTTTCTCCGTAGTGGCCTTATCATCCTTGAGTCTCCTCCTGCAGCTCGCTCCTTGTTTAACGGCTTCCTGCTTCTGATGCACGTAAACAATCACTGCTGCTTCCAGCTACTTGCTCTTGGAATTGTGCCCTGGTCCCCGAGTCACAGACCTACAATCCTAGAGCTGCCCAGCCCCGCCCTCCCTGCCGCACAGCGCCCGCTGCCCCGTCTACCTCCCCCTCCCCCGCGGCTCCACCTTCCCTCCCATGCCCCGCCCCCTCCCCCACCACGTCTACCTCCCCCCACGGCTCCCCCTCCCCTGCCCCGCCACGCCCCTGCCCCTCCTGTGCCATGTCCCTCCCCCTCCCCGCCACGCCCCCCCTTCCCCCATGGCTCCCCCTCCCCCCTCCATGCCCCTGCCCCTCCCCGCCACACCCCTGCCCCTCCCCCGCCCCGTCTACCTCCCCCTCCCCCGTTAGCTCCCCCCCTCCTCCGCCATGCCCCTCCCCTATGGCTCCCCCTCCCCCTCCACGCCCCTGCCCCTCCCCTGCCTCGTCTACCTCCCCCTCCTCTCCCCCACCGACCTCCCCCTCCCCCGCGGCTCCCCCCTCCCCCATGTCTCCCCCTCCACACCCCTGCCCCTCCCCCACTCCATTACCTCCCCCTCCCCCTCCACGCTGTGAGGACGTGAGGCAGCAGGGGGGGGGAGTGTTGACCTGGGAATGTGCCCTGGGGGTGGGAGACCTGAGAGCCTGTCGTCAGAGCCAGGAGGGGGAGGGGGAGGTGACACCTCTGCCCAGGAATGTGAATGAGGCTGCAGGAGGGAGCCGGCTGGGGGGTTTAGTTCCAGTTTGGGGCTGGGTGGAGGAACACAGGGAACCCCAGGGCTGGGGTTTAAGCTCCCTGCTCCTCCAGAAGGACTTGACTGAGGGGTCCTGGTTGTACCCACAAGCTCTGTTTTGGGCTGTGTTCCTGTTGTCCAATAAACCTTCTGATTTACTGGCTGGCTGAGAGTCTCAGTGAATCCCAGGAAGAGGGGTGCAGGGCCTGGACTCCCCCACACTCCGTGACAACTGGTGGCAGCGGTGGGATGTACTGCACCCCATGAACGGCGCTTCCTGCGGTAAGTGACTGGGGAACAGTAAAACGAAGGGGGATTGACGGGGACCAGGCGTGCTGAAGATTCAGAGAGAGACGGTTTCGGGGGGCAGTTAACCCCTGGGAGTGTGTGACCAGAGAGAAGGACTTTTGCAGTAACAGGGTCCCCGGGGGGATCGCAGCGAGCGGTCCCAGGGGCGGAGGAGTCTGCAGCTCGACCCTGGCAAAGAGGTGGTGACCTCAAGAAGGACTGGCACACGAGGAGTTTTTCCTGGAAACCGTGGAAAGCTGCCCAGGCCTGCGAGTGGCCAGCAGGGAGATGTACGCTAAACGCCTGAAGAGCGACCTGGTGGAGCTGTGCAGGCAGAGGGGGCTGCACATTGGGAGGTCCACCAAGGAACAGCTGATTGCCCAGTTGGAGGAGAGGGATCGCTTGGATGACCCAATCCCTGTCCCTGAGGGAAGCCCCCCGGCGGACACAGCATGGGCCCTGGGGCCTGACCGGGCTGGGAGGGGTCAGACAGCTGCCCAGAACATCCCGAGACCCTTCCTACCTAGGCCTGGGGGAGGGGTTGGGGGAAGCCCAGCGAATACCGAGGGCACCCTGACCCCAGCAGCCAGCAGGGGATCCTCCCGGCGGAGAGAGGGGCACGGCTCAGAGAGGCAGAGGCCTCAGACCTGGCCACTGAGGGGGAACCGGGCCCCATCCCTTCCCCAGCTGCTGGTTCCAGGCCGAGTTGAGGAAAGATCCCTCCTTGCGGAAGCTCAGGGACCTGGCCGACCTCGGTGTGATACGGACCATGGGGAGAGGCTGCCAGGAGAGGTTCCTGTGGGAGAAGGGGTTCCTGTACCGAGAATGGGCTCCCCCAAGGGAAGTGGAGTCCTGTGGGATCAGGAGGCAGCTGGTGGTCCCCCAGAAGTATCGCCGCAAGCTCCTGTACCTGGCCCATGACATCCCCCTCGCAGGGCACCAGGGAATCCGGCGCACCCGGCAGAGGTTGCTACAGAACTTTTACTGGCCCGGGGTCTTTACCACGGTCCGGCAGTATTGCCGATCCTGTGACCCCTGTCAGAGGGTGGGGAAGGCCCGGGACAAGGGAAAAGCGGCTTTGAGACCTTTGCCCATCATAGAGGAGCCTTTCCAGAAGGTGGCCATGGACATCGTGGGGCCTCTCAGCAAGACGACCCGGTCGGGGAAGAAATACATTCTGGTGGTGGTAGATTTTGCCACCCGCTACCCCGAGGCAGTGCCCTTAGCTTCCATTGAAGCAGACACCGTGGCCGATGCGCTCCTGACCATTTTCAGCCGAGTGGGGTTCCCCAAGGAAGTCTTGACAGACCAAGGCTCCAACTTCATGTCGGCCCTGCTCCGGTGCTTGTGGGAGAAATGTGGGGTCCGGCACGACTGGGCCTCAGCTTATCACCCCCAGTCCAATGGGCTGGTGGAGAGGTTTAACGGGATGCTAAAGATGATGCTGAAAACCTTTATGAACCAGCACCCGCAGGATTGGGACAAGTACTTACCTCACCTGCTGTTCGCGTACAGGGAGGTGCCCCAGGAGTCTACCGGATTTTCGCCTTTCGAACTGTTATATGGCAGGAGGGTGAGGGGCCCCCTGGACCTGATGAGAGACGAGTGGGAGGGGAAGGCCACTCCCGATGGAGAGTCAGTGGTGGAGTATGTCCTGATCTTCCGAGAGAGACTGGCTGAACTCATGGGCCTGGCCAGGGAGAATCTGGCCAGAGCCCAGAGGAAGCAGAAGGTCTGGTATGACCACACGGCGCGGGCCCGTGCCTATGCCACCGGGGATCAGGTGATGGTTCTCATCTCCGTGAGAAAGAACAAACTACAGGGCGCCTGGCAGGGCCCTTCCAAGGTCATCAAGCAGCTCAATGAGGTAAACTATGTGGCGGAGCTGTCGAACCGGGCGCACCACTGCCGGGTGTACCATGTGAATATGATGAAGCCATATTATGCCAGGGGGAATGTGGTGTGGGCCGTGTGTGGACAGTGGGAGGAGCAGGGAGATGACCCTTTAGTAGATCTATTCCCTGGGACCAGAGCTGGTTCCCCCCTGGAAACAATTCCCCTCTCGGATCAGCTAAGCCCTGCCCAGCAAGCTGAGATCAGGGGGGTGCTGCATCCGTACCGACAGCTGTTTTCCAACCAGCCTGGACGCCCTAATCTGACTGTCCACCGGGTGCAGACCGGGTCGCACCCACCGATAAGATGCTCCCCCTTCCGAGTCACGGGGAAAACTGCTCAGGACCTGGAAAGAGAGGTCCGGGACATGCTGGCTTTGGGGGTGATCCAGCCATCGGCCAGCCCGTGGGCCTCGCCAGTGGTGCTGGTCCCCAAAAAGGATGGGTCAGTCCGGTTCTGTGTGGACTATCGGAAGCTCAATGCCATCACTGTATCTGATGCCTACCCCATGCCCAGGCCGGATGAGCTCCTAGACAAACTGGGAGGAGCTCGGTACCTTACCGCCATGGACCTTACAAAGGGCTACTGGCAAGTGCTGCTGGATGCAGATGCCCGGCTGAAATCGGCCTTTATCACCCCTCTGGGGCTCTATGAGTTCCTGACCCTGCCGTTCGGCCTCAAGGGAGCGCCGGCCACCTTCCAGCGCCTAGTGGGCCAGCTCCTGAGGGGGATGGAGAGTTTTGCCGTGGCGTATATTGATGACATCTGTGTCTTTAGCCAGACCTGGGAGGACCATGTGTCCCAGGTTAGACAAGTGCTGGACCCACTCCAGGGGGCTGGGCTGACTGTAAAAGCGGAGAAGTGCAAGGTGGGGATGGCGGAAGTATCTTACCTGGGCCATTGGGTGGGGAGCGGCCGCCTAAAGCCGGAACCAGCCAAGGTGGAGGTGATCAGAGACTGGCCCGCTCCCCACACCAAAAAGCAGGTCCAAGCCTTTATTGGGATGGCAGGATACTACCGAAGATTTGTGCCCCGTTTCAGCGCCATAGCCACCCCCATCACTGAGCTATGCAAGAAGGGGAAGCCAGACAAGGTGGTCTGGACCGAGCAGTGCCAGGAGGCTTTCTGGGCGCTGAAGGAGGCTCTGGTCAGTGGCCCAGTTCTGGCAAACCCAGACTTTGACAAGCCCTTTATGGCGTTCACCGACGCCTCAGACACGGGACTGGGGGCGGTGTTAATGCAGGAGGCTGAAAAGGGGGAGAGAGACACCCCATCGTGTACCTGAGCAAGAAGTTGCTACCCCGGGAGCAACACTACGCGGCCATCGAGAAGGAGTGCCTGGCCATGGTGTGGGCCCTCAAGAAACTAGAGCCCTATCTCTTCGGGCGACACTTCACCGTGTACACCGACCACTCTCCCCTGACCTGGCTGCACCGGATGAAAGGAGCCAACGCCAAACTCCTGAGATGGAGCCTGCTCCTGCAGGATTACGACACGGACGTGGTCCACGTGAAGGGACCAGTGCGGCACCAGGGGGCGCTGTGCTGTGGGGCAGGGGCTCAGCAGGGGGCGCTCTCCCCGGCAGTCGGGGGGGGGCCCAGTGCGGCGCCAGGGGGCGCTGTGCTGTGGGGCAGGGGCTCAGCAGGGGGCGCTCTCCCCGGCAGTCGGGGGGGGCCCAGTGCGGCACCAGGGGGCGCTGTGCTGTGGGGCAGGGGCTCAGCAGGGGGCGCTCTCCCCGGCAGTCGGGGGGGGCCCAGTGCGGTGCCAGGGGGCGCTGTGCTGTGGGGCAGGGGCTCAGCAGGGGGCGCTCTCCCCAGCAGTCGGGGGGGGGGCCCAGTGCGGCGCCAGGGGGCGCTGTGCTGTGGGGCAGGGGCTCAGCAGGGGGCGCTCTCCCCGGCAGTCGGGGGGGGGCCCAGTGCGGTGCCAGGGGGCGCTGTGCTGTGGGGCAGGGGCTCAGCAGCTGGGAGATGGGTGCAGGTTCCCAGGGCTGGCGCCAGGGCTGAGAACGGGAAACTTGTGGTTCACCTCGTCACGGAGAGATGGCAACTCCTGTAGCCCCGCGACCCCCAGCGCCACGGGTCAGCACCCCCCACCCCACTCCCTGCATCCCTGCCCCCTGCTGACCCCCCACCGCACCCCCTGCTGCGCAGTGCCCCCCACTGAGCGTGCCCCCCCTGCAGCCCGCCTGACTGAGCCCTCACCCCGCCCTCTGCAGCCCACTCCCCTGCCCTGCCCCCCAGAGGCACAGGGGGACGCTGGGGCCAGCTCGGGGGGGGGGCCAGGCCCGCAGCTCCGTGGGGCCGGGCCGTGACTCTGGTGCCAGAGGCTGGTTCCGGCCCGTCGGGCCCTGACCTGCCGGCGCTGGGCCTGGGGCCGGTTTCCTGGGGACCGGACCTTGGCAGCAGCCCCCGTTCCCGGCCCTGCCCACGGGTATCGCTTCCCCGAGCGGGCAGGGCGAGGCCTGGCAAAGGGCGGCTCCCGCTCCAGCCCATCCCTGCTCTGCTGCCCGCACGGCCCGGAGCTGGCCAGCGCCCACAAGCCTGGGGCAGGGAACCAGAGGGGGCGGGACCCCTCCTGGAAAGGGGTGCCGGGGATGTGTGAGGGGCACCGGCGGGGCTGGGGGGAACAGGGGGCTGCGGGTCGGGAGTGAGGGGCACCGGCAGACGTAGGGGGGCAGGGCTGAGGGGGGGGCTGCTGGTGGCGAGGGGGGGGCACCGGCAGGGGTGGGGGGGCAAGGCTGAGCGGGGGGCGGTGGGTGGGGAGTGAGGGGCACTGGCAGAGGTGGGGGGCAGGGCTGGGCTAGTGGGGGGCTGCGGGTTGGGAGTGAGGGGCACCGGCAGGGCTGGGCTAGTGGGGGGCTGCGGGTCAGGAGTGAGGGGCACCGGCAGGGCTGGGCTCCGATGCCACCCCCAGAACAAAGTTCCCCGCCTCGTTTCCGGGCCCCTCCCGGCAGGGGGCAGAGCCAGGGGGCCACAGGGGAGGGTGGGGGGGTGGGTGACCGGGACTTGGGGCTTTTCCCCTCTGGGGGGCGCCGGCCCCGATCCAGCCAGCTGCGCCCCTGGAGTTTGGTGCGGGGCGCTGCGTTCCCCGGGGGGGGGGGGTGTCTGAGCGGCTGCCAGGTGGGGCCGGGCTGGGGGCCAGGCGCAGGGCTGGGGCTCCCCCCCAGGAGCAGCTCCGCCCCCCACCCCGTCCCCCGAGACCCTGGCGCGGGCCGTGGCTCTGGGGGAGGAAGGGCCCCGCGGGACGTGCGCCGGGCTGGGGGGCCCCGTCGGTTGCGACCCGAGCCCCCACCCCGTAGCCCCGGGGACCCCGGCTGCCCCCCAGCCTAGCAGCCCCGCGAGCGGCCCCCCGTGCCGGGCCCCGGGCAGGACCCTGAGCTGAGCCGGGCTCTGGGGAGAGACGGAGAGTGAACCCCCCGACACCCCTAGGCAGGGCTGCACCCCCCGCCCCACGGCTGCGCCCCCCCCCCGGCATGGGGCTCACGGGGGGGCTGCGATTGGCCCCGCACCCGCGCTGCCCCGGCTCGCTCCTGCCCAGGAGGGGGGTGCGGGGGGGCCGCGTGGCTCCAGGGCCAGCACCCGGCACAGGCTGGCGCTGCGGGGGGGTCCGGGGGCTGGTGCTGGGGGGGGCGGTGCAGAAGGGCCCGGGCGGTGCGGGGGGGCGGTGCAAGCTCGGTGCGGGGTGGGTCAGGAGGGCCCGGGCGGTGCGGGGGGGCGGTGCAAGCTCGGTGCGGGGGGGGCCGGTGCGGGGAGATCGCGGGGGGCGGTGCGGGGGTCCGGGGGGTCGGGGGAGCGGTGCGGGGGGGGGTGCAGGCTCGGTGCGGGGTGGGTCAGGAGGGCCCGGGCGGTGCGGGGGGGCGGTGCAAGCTCGGTGAGGGGGGGGCCGGTGCGGGGAGATCGCGGGGGGCGGTGCGGGGGTCCGGGGGGTCGGGGGAGCGGTGCGGGGGGGGGGTGCAGGCTCCGTGTGGGGTGGGTCAGGAGGGCCCAGGCGGTGCGGGGAGATCGCGGGGGGCGGTGCGGGGGGGGGGGTGCAGGCTCCGTGCGGGGTGGGTCAGGAGGGCCCGGGCGGTGCAGGGAGATCGCGGGGGGCGGTGCGGGGGTCCGGGGGGTCGGGGGAGCGGTGCGGGGGGGGGTGCAGGCTCCGTGCGGGGTGGGTCAGGAGGGCCCGGGCGGTGCAGGGAGATCGGGCCGGGCCGGGCCATTGCGAGCGGGGCACCAGGGATCTGAGCCCGAAGCATCGCAGAGCGGAGCGCGGGGTGGAGGCAGGGAACCGCGGAGCGGGCCGGGCCGGGCCGGGCCGGGCCGGGAGAGGAGCCCAGCCGCGGAGAAGGGAAGGAAACGAGCTCCCTGGGCCAGAAACAGCTTCACACCGAGTGCGAGCCACACTGGCGCGCGGCCTTTCCCCGCCAGGGGGCGCCCGATCCCGCCCGGCCCCGGGCCCTTTCCCCGCCGGGGGGCGCCCGATCCCGCCCGGCCCCGGGCCCTTTCCCCGCCAGGGGGCGCCCGATCCCGCCCGGCCCCGGGCCCTTTCCCCGCCAGGGGGCGCCCGATCCCGCCCGGCCCCGGGCCCTTTCCCCTCCAGGGGGCGCCGGATCCCGCCCGGCCCCGGGCCCTTTCCCCGCCAGGGGGCGCCCGATCCCGCCCGGCCCCGGGCCCTTTCCCCGCCGGGGGGCGCCCGATCCCGCCCGGCCCCGGGCCCTTTCCCCGCCAGGGGGCGCCCGATCCCGCCCGGCCCCGGGCCCTTTCCCCGCCAGGGGGCGCCCGATCCCGCCCGGCTCCGGGCCCTTTCCCCTCCAGGGGGCGCCCGATCCCGCCCGGCCCCGGGCCCTTTCCCCTCCAGGGGGCGCCAGATCCTGCCCGGTCCCGGGCCCTTTCCCCGCCAGGGGGCGCCCGATCCCGCCCGGCCCCGGGCCCTTTCCCCGCCAGGGGGCGCCCGATCCCGTCCGGCCCCGGGCCCTTTCCCCTCCAGGGGGCGCCAGATCCCATCCGGCCCCAGGGCCCTTTCTCCTCCAGGGGGTGCCCGATCCCGCCTGGCCCCGGGCCCTTTCCCCTCCAGGGGGCGCCCGATCCCGCCCGGCCCCGGGCCCTTTCCCCTCCAGGGGGCGCCCGATCCCGCCCGGCCCCGGGCCCTTTCCCCGCCAGGGGGCGCCCGATCCCGTCCGGCCCCGGGCCCTTTCCCCTCCAGGGGGCGCCCGATCCCGTCCGGCCCCGGGCCCTTTCCCCTCCAGGGGGCGCCAGATCCCATCCGGCCCCAGGGCCCTTTCCCCTCCAGGGGACGCCAGATCCCGCCCGGCCCCGGGCCCTTTCCCCTCCAGGGGGCGCCAGATCCCACCCGGCCCCGGGCACTTTCCCCTCCAGGGGGCGCCCGATCCCGTCCGGCCCCAGGGCAGGCCAAATGTGGGCCTCAGAAATTGATGCATGTGGTTTCACCAATGCCCTGTGCAGAGGTAAAATCCTTCCCCTGCTCGCACTCACCACTCCCCTGTTTATGCAGCCAAGGGTCACATCAGCCCTTTTGGCCGCAGCGTCACACTGGGAGCTCACAAAGAGCTGGTTTTACACAATGACGTCTAAATCCTGATCAGGACCCTTGCATTGCATAATACAGCGTCCAAGACTGCGGGTCAGGTCTGCGTTGCCTGTTACGAAGGATACGTTTGGATCTGACTGTATTAAAACATTGCGTTTGCATGGGACACTCTTACCAATGCTCCAGATCAGTCGGTATGCCTGCCCTGTCCTCCTCATTTTCACCACTCTGCCAATCTTTGGGTCTTCTGAACATTTTATCTGCCGTGATTTTCTGTGTCCTCTCAGATCCTTGATGAAAATACTGCCTAGCATTGGGTCTAGAACTGATCCCTTCAGAACGCCACTAGAAACAGCCCCGTTCACTGACAATAGCCGATTAACAATTGATTTCTGAGATCTGTCAGTTCACCAGTTTTAGTCTATTTTATTTGTGCACGACTGATATTGTAGAGTGTTAATTATTTTATCTCAGAGTTTTCCCTGATATATCAAATGCCTCAGGAAAATCAAAGCCGATTACATCTGCATGGTTCCCTTGCTCAGCCAAACGTGTGCTCTATTAAAGGGATGGAATCCGGTGTATTTGACAAGACTGGCTTTGCATAAACCATGTTGTTGAATGGCATGACTTATATTATCGAATTTTTTTCTTGAACTAATTCCATACCAGCTTTTCCATTGCTTCCTAACCTTCGCAAATCTTTGTTTTAAATAGTACCTTAATTTTTTTTTAATACTTTACATATAACAAAGGAATTTCCCTAAAACTTTTCTAGGATTCCTTTTGTTCTTAATATACTTAATAACCTCCTTTTTGTAATCCTCAGCCTGCCAGCTTTGGATTTTCCCCTGATGTCTTCAGTGTCCCTTATCAGTTTTCATAACTTCCGTTATGTGTTGCTGGCTATTTTCCCTTTTCCCCATTGATATTGTTACGAACACTCCTCCTGGTGCATGATGTGCTTGCTTTTAGACAATGGTGGGCCCCAAACCAAAATGGAGTCACATGTGCTAATTTTTCCTTAACAATATACATATATCTTCCCCACCCTAATTACTGCCTTCACTTTGCAACTGGACCGGCTTTTTAGCCAAAGGTTTTCAGCATCTTGACGGAGCAATCATGCCTTTCTTGCTATCTCATGATCTCTTTTTAAAAAACACTCTCAATTTGCATTCCCATTTTTTGTCTAATTATTTCCTTCCAATCAGTTTTGATGAGAGTTTTCCTCAGCTTTGGGGAATTAGCACTTTAAAAGCACCAAGTGTCTATAGAAAGTACAGGTTCGGTGTTCTTCTCTGTTTCTCCATTTGAATGTAATCAGTTCCGTTCTTTATTTTGCTGTCCTCTATTATATGCCCCCTTGTTTGTCTCTTCTCTAAGCAGCCTCAGACTTTTCAGTCTGTCCACATATGGCAGCCTCCCCATTCTCAGAGCCTGTCTTGGAAATCCCCTTTTTATTTGCTAGATCATTTATAGAGACCAGGTAACCAAAACTGAGCACATATCCAGAGCAGGTTAGTTTCCATTCCATTCCAAAGGCATCCAGATATTGTTTTTCTTTTGGCCACTGCTGTGAATGAGCGGGTGTTTCTCCGGAGCTGTTATCAGTGATGCCCAGGCCCTTTCTCTGAGGTGTTTTCTAGTTGGGATGTTTCCCCTGGCACGTCTTGGCAAAGGTTTGGGTTTTCTCTCCTCTCATATTTTAAGCAACCAGATGAAAAATGGGAACTGCCTACATGGATTCTCTAGCCTGGCTTTCATTGTGTTAAGGAACAATGATTGATAACCAATATTCACACTCGTGTTTCCTGTTGGCGCCTCTTAAGGTTTCCCCACTAAGACATGTAAGAATTATTGATGCATGGAGCATCATCATATATTGAATTGGCATAAGAAGGGTCAGTTGTTCAAAATTCATTTATTTAAATAATAAGAATGTCATTTCTCAGTGTATGAAGAGCAACCAATCTACTTCACTCGCGAGAACAGTCTCTGCTAGTGTATGTAGTGTCTCATATTCACATTGTCTTTCCATCTAGGCATTTGTAAAGCGACCATCACCCTGCACCCTACGGTACACGCAGGAGACACCGTTCTGCCTCAGAGTTGGACACGTTCTCCCTGCCTCCATGTCTGATTCCAGCACAACCGACTTCACCAACCCCTCCACCTTCATCCTGCTGGGCATTCCTGGCCTAGAGGCGGCTCATGTCTGGATCTCCATCCCCTTCTGTGCTATGTACACCGCAGCCGTGTTGGGGAACTTCACCATCCTGTTCATCGTGAAGACAGAACCAAGCCTCCGTGGGCCATGTACTATTTCCTCTGCATGCTGGCCGTCACCAACCTGGGCCTGTCCATGTCCTGCCTCTGAAAAAAGAAAAAAGAAAAGGAGGACTTGTGGCACCTTAGAGACTAACCAATTTATTTGAGCATAAGCTTTCGTGAGCTACAGCTCACTTCATCGGACGCCTGCAGTGGAAAATGGTAAGGAACTTTTTAAAATGGGGAAAGAAACTTTCCCTTTATCTGTTGTTCTCGGGCTGCAGGGACTCGGGCAGCTGTGCTGTACGCAGCGTCAGCTGGGGCTGATTACAGCCCATCGCTTCTGCCTCCAACCGACTTATCTGGAGCCCCAGCTATGTACGTAAAACTCGGGAATGGCTAGAAAGACGCGATCAGGGCTTGTGGACACCTCTGTGCTAACCACAGATGCTTTTGTTTGCTTGTAACCTTTAAGCTGGACCCCCAAGAAAGCTAGTTTGGGTGCTTGATTTTTGGAATTGCTCTTTTAAAATCTAGCAAAAGCCTAAGGTCCAGATGGATTTTCTTCCTTTTTGTTTTTAATAAAATGTACCGTTTTGAAGAACAGGACTGGATTTTTGGTATCCCAAGAGGCTTGTGCAGGTTGTTTGATTAGCTGGTAGCCACAGCTGATTTCCTTTGTTTTCTTTCTCTGCTCTTCCCCGGAGGGGCAGGGGTGAAAGGGCTTGAGGGTGCCCCACAGGGAGGAATTCCCAAGTGCTCCTTCCTGGGTCCAAGGGGTTTTTTGCATTTGGCTGGTGGCAGCATTTACCAAGCCAAGGTCAGAGAGAAGCTGTAACCTTGGGAGTTTAATACAAGCCTGGAGTGGCCAGTATTAATTTTTGAAATCCTTGTGAGCCCCCATCTTCTGCACTCGGAGTGCCAGAGTGGGGATTCAGCCTTGACAGGGGCCTTTTCCCTCTAGGGGACACCGGCTCTGATCCAGCCCCCGGGCTGGCCACTGGGACACAACCCTTTCCTCTCTAAGGGTCTCAGGCTCCCATCCATCGACAGGGCCGGCCACTGGGACATGGGGCCTTTCCCCACCCATGTCCGGCCACTGGGATATGGGGCCTTTCTCCTCTCGGAGGTGCCAGCTCCCATCCAGCCCCAGGGCTGGCCGCAATACTCCTTTTCTTTTTGTGAATACAGACTAACACGGCTGCTACTCTGAAACCTACATTTCAAGGATGATTTTAACTAGTTGATTCTGGGAAACTTTCACGGGAGAGTGCATCAGCCACTTCGTAAGGAACTCCTGAAATGTGTTGGATGTCAAAATCAAAATCTTGGAGAGCTAAACTCCACCAAAGAGGTTTCTTGTTATTTCCCTTGGTGGTATGCAACCAATTCAGCTCAGCATGGTCGGTTTGCAGGTGGAAACGCTGTCCCCAAACATAGGGGCGTAGCTTTTCCAGAGTGTAGACAATGGCGTAACATTCTTTTTCACTGACTGGCCAGTGGCTTTCCCTCTCAGACAGCTTCTTGCTGAGAAACATGACAGGATGCAATTCTTGATCTGGCCCTTTCTGCATTAAAACTGCTCCCACACCATGCTCGGACGCATCTGTGGTTACTAGGAACGGTTTGTCAAAGTCTGGGACCCTTAGTACAGGGTCAGACATGAATGTCGCTTGAAGCTGGTTAAAGGCCTTCTGACACTCTTCAGTCCACTGAACGGCATTTGGCTGTTTCTTTTTGGTTAGGTCTGTCAGTGGGGCGGTGATTTCGCTGCAGTGCAGTACAAATTGCCTGTAATATCCGGCCAAGCCTAAGAAGGATTGAACCTGTTTCCTTGACTTTGGGACAGGCCACTTTTGGATAGCATCCACTTTCACCTGTACGGGGTTAATAGTTCCTTGACCCACCTGGTGTCCAAGGTAAGTCACTCTGTTTAGGCCTATTTGACACTTCTTAGCCTTAACAGTTAGTCTTGCCTCTTTTATGCGCTTGAAGACTTTTTGTAGATGCTCCAGGTTTTCTGCCCAGGAATCTGAAAATATGGCCACATCATCAAGGTAGGTGACTGCATATTCTCCTAATCCCGCTAGGAGACCATCTACAAGTCTTTGGAAGGTGGTGGGGGCATTTCGCAGCCCAAAAGGGAGGACATTAAATTCATACAGCCCGAGATGGGTGGTGAAGGCTGACCTTTCCTTGGCGGATTCATCTAGCGGTACTTGCCAGTACCCCTTGGTTAAGTCCAAGGTAGAGATGAACTGGGCCTGTCCCAGTTTTTCTAATAGTTCATCTGTGCGTGGCATTGGATAGTTGTCTGGGCGAGTTACAGCATTTAGCTTATGGTAGTCCACGCAAAAACGTATCTCCCCATCTGGTTTGGGAACTAGAACCACTGGAGATGCCCATGCACTTTCAGAGGGGCGGATTACACCCATCTGTAACATATCCTGGATCTCCCGTTCTATAGCAGTTTTAGCTTAAGGAGACACCCGGTAAGGTTGGACCCTAATTGGGCGAGCATTACCTGTGTCAATGGAGTGGTATGCCCGTTCAGTCAGTCGCGTAGCTAGTGCACAGCTCCTGGATCTGCTGTCCCTGCATACGCCCAAGGGTCATGGAGAGGTTCACTTCTTCCATGCCACCAGCACATTTCCCTTCGTAGTAGACACCTTGGGGCCACTCAGCGTCGTCTCCTCCCTGGGCTGTAAACTGACAAACCTTTAACTCTCTGGAATAAAAGGGCTTTAGAGAATTAATAGGGTACACCTTAGGCTTTCGATTGGAGGTGGGGGATGCAATGAGATAATTAACAGCTCCCAGGCGCTCCTGGACCGTGAATGGCCCTTCCCACGATGCTTCCATTTTATGGGCCTGGAGCGCCTTTAAGACCATGACCTGGTCTCCTGCTTTGAAGGAACGCTCTCTGGCATGTTTATCATACCAGGCTTTTTGCTCTTCCTGAGCATCTTTTAGGTTTTCTTTTGCAAGGGCTAAAGAGTCGCGGAAGGTGTTTTGAAGGTTGGTTACAAAGTCCAGAATGTTAGTTCCTGGAGAAGGCGTAAACCTCTCCCCTTGCTGCTTCCCCAACTGTAATGACCCCTTAACCTCACGGCCATATACAAGTTCAAATGGTGAAAACCCTAAACTGGGATGTGGTACAGCTCTGTAGGCAAAGAGCAACTGCTGCAACACTAGGTCCCAATCATTGGAGTGCTCATTTACGAATTTACGTATCATGGCCCCCAAAGTTCCATTAAACTTCTCCACCATGCCATTTGTTTGATGGTGGTAAGGAGTGGCAACCAAGTGATTTACCCCATGAGCTTCCCAAAGGTTTTCCATAGTTCCTGCCAGGATATTAGTCCCTGCATCTGTGAGGATGTCGGAGGGCCAACCTACCCTGGCAAAAATGTCTGCTAGTGCCTGGCACACACTTTTAGCCCTGGTGTTGCTTAGAGCTACTGCTTCTGGCCATTGGGGGGCAAAATCCATGACAGTCAGTATGCCCTGCTTTCCTCTGGGTGTCTTTTTACAAAAAAGGACCCAGAATATCCACAGCTACCCGCTGAGATTGAACTTCAGTGATGGAGAGTGGCTGGAGAGGGGCTTTGACCTGCTCTTGGGGTTTTCCCACTCTTTGGCACACCTCACAAGACCGGACATAAGTAGAAACATCCTTGCCCATTCCCTCCCAGTGGAATGACCCCCCAAAACGGTCTTTGGTCCTGTTCACCCCAGCATGGCCACTCGGGTGATCGAGGGCTAAGCTCAAGAGCTTGACCTGGTACTTAGTTGGAACTACCAACTGTCTCTGAGGATGCCAGTCTTCCTGGTGTCCACCAGAAAGAGTTTCCTTGTATAAAAGTCCCCTTTCTACAACAAACCTGAATCGATCAGAAGAGCTGAGAGGCAGTGGTTTGCTCCGTGCTGCCGTCCAAGCTCTCTGGAGGCTTTCATCTGCTTCCTGTTCGATCTGGAACTGTTCCCTTGATGCTGGAGACATCAGTTCCTCATTGGATTGTGGACCTGGGCTTGCTCCCTCTGGAAGCGATGTAGGGGATGGGGCTGTTTCCGTTGACTGGGAACTGCTCTCCGCTGGGGCACTATGTTGGTGTTCAGGCTCTGGCTGAGCCTCTTGTGTAGGGTTATCTGCTGCTGCCAGGGCAGGCTCAGTGGTGCCCTCTGGTATTGGAGCTGTAGACGGGGTTGCAAGTGCTGGACTCAGGGCTGGCAATGGGTCTGGTGTTGGTTGCTCCGCTGGTTCCGGTTCAGGTACTGGCTTTCGCTGGGTCTCTGGGGCTGGATCCACTACTGCCATTGCAGTTGTTGGCAGGGGATCCGGTTCTACCACCTCCATCTGGGTCTCTGGTAACACAGACGGGGCCCTGTTAGAAGGCTCAGGAAGAGGGATAGGTGTGGAAGCTGGCTTTGTCTGGCTGAAGTTGACCATTCCCACCTTCTTGGCCAGCTTCACATGGTTGGCCAAGTCTTCCCCCAGCAGCATGGGGATGGGATAATCATCATAGACTGCAAAAGTCCACGTTCCTGACCAACCCTTGTACTGGACAGGCAACTTGGCTGTAGGCAAATTGAAAGAGTTGAACCTGAAGGGTTGAATCGTCACTTGGGCCTCTGGGTTGATTAAGTTGGGGTCCACTAAGGATTGATGGATAGCCGACACTTGTGCTCCGGTGTCCCTCCACGCGGTGACCTTCTTCCCGCCCACACTCACAGTTTCCCTCTGCTCCAAGGGTATCTGGGAGGTAACTGGGCCTGAGGACCTCTGGGGTGATCCCGGTCCAATGAACTGTAATCTGTTGGGGTTCTTGGGGCAGTTGGCCTTTACATGCCCCGGCTCGTTACATTTAAAACATTGTCCAGCTGACGGGTCACTGGGGCGAGGCGGGTTGCTGGAGAACGGGGTGGCGGGACGATAAGGTGGCTGGAGGGTTCTTTGGGAGGTAGGTGGGGCCTTGGGCGGCCCCCGGTAATAGAGTGTGATCTGGGGTTGTCCCTTCTGGTCTCCTCTCCAACTGCAACCAGTTTTCTTCTTCTCTGCCACCTCCACCCATCTGGCTCCAATCTCTCCTGCCTCGATTACAGTTTTGGGCTTCCCATCTAGGATGTATCTTTCTATTTCCTCAGGAACACCCTCTAAGAACTGTTCCATTTGCATTAGGAAGGGCAAATTTACTGGAGATTCAACACTTGCTCCTGATATCCAGGCATCCCAATGTTTCACAATGTGGTAGGCATGTCGGGTAAATGACACGTCTGGTTTCCACCTTAGGGCTCTGAACCGCCGACGGGAACGCTCAGGTTTTAGCCCCATTCTGACTCTCGCCTTGGATTTAAACAGGTCATACTTGTTCATGTGGTCCTTAGGCATTTCAGCTGCCACCTCAGCTAAGGGTCCACTGAGCTGTGGCCTCAGCTCTACCATGTATTGGTCGGTAGAGATTCTGTACCCAAGGCAGGCCCTTTCAAAGTTTTCTAAGAAGGCCTCAGTCTCATCGCCTGCCTTGTAGGTGGGGAACTTTCTGGGATGGGAAGTGGTACCTGGAGAAGGATTGCTAGGGTTTGTTGGGATATTCTGCTGAGCCTTTGCCTTGTCCATCTCCAGTGCATGCTTCCTCTCTTTTTCCTTCTCTTCCTCCATGTGCTTCCTCTCTTTTTCCTTCTCCTTCATAGCTCTCTTGTGGGCAGCTTCCTCTGCCTCCACCCTGGCTTTTTCTGCCTTCACTTCCAAGTGCCTTAAGGCCATCTGTCTATCATGCTCTTTTTGTTTCTCTTCAGCTTTGAATCTGACCAGCTCTCAGGGCCGGTGCAAGGAGGTTTCACGCCCTAGGCAAAACTTCCACCTTGCACCGCCCCCCCACATGGCAGCTCCCTGTCCCCCCCTCTGCCCTGAGGCGCCCCCACCGTGGCAGCTCCCTGCCGCCGCCCCCCCCTCAGCCTGGGGAGCCCCCCCACGGCAGCTCCCCACCGCCCCCTCCCCCCCCTCGGCCCGGGGAGCCATGTGCAGCAGCTCCCCGCCCCAGGTCACCTCTGCTCCGCCTCCTCCCCGAGCACGCCGCCGCTTCTCCCGCCTCCCAGGCTTGCGGAGCCAATCAGCTGTTGGCGGCAAGCCAGGGAGGGAGAGAAGCAGAGCGGGGCGGGGCTCAGGGGAGGAGGCGGAGCAGAGGTGAGCTGGGGCAGGGAGCGGTTCTCCTGCGCGCCCCCACCCCCGTTACTTGCTGCAGGCAGCCCTCCCCGCGCCCCCCTGCCCCAGCTCACCTCCGCTCCACCGCCGCCCCCAAGCACTTGGCGCCCCAGGCGACCGCCTAGTTTGCCGCGTGGTTGCACCGGCCCTGCCAGCTCTAGTTTATTCGCTGCTTCGCTGGTAGTCATTTTCCTGCTTTCTTGTGCGTAACTCTAGCTATACCGGAGAGTTCGGAAAAAAACAAACAAAACAAAAAACTTGTGAATTTCCCTGCAGGAGGTTGACTACCCTGCCTTTAGGTAGAGAAAAACCCGGCTCAAAAAAGAAAAATCCCTTTGTGAAAAAACGAACACCTCAGTCTCCAGGTAAATAGACAGAAAACCCTCTAGCTGCTCTCAGCTTAAAAAAACCCCTCTTCAGGTCTGTGCTTTTGGTTCAAAATGATCCCACCGCTCTGCCACCATGTCAGGGTTCCCTCCCCAAACTGAACTCTGGCGTACAGATGTGGGGACCCGCATGAAAGACCCCCTAAGCTTATTCTTACCAGCTTAGGTTAAAAACTTCCCCAAAGTACAAACTTTGCCTTGGCCTTGAATCGTATGCTGCCACCACCAAGTGCATTAAACAAAGAACAGGGAAAGAGCCCACTTGGAGATGTCTTCCCCCAAAATATCCCCCCAAGCCCTACATCCCCTTTCCTGGGGAAGGCTTGATAATAATCCTCACCAATTGGTACATGTGAACGCAGACCCAAACCCTTGGATCTTAAGAACGATGAAAAATCAATCCGGTTCTTAAAAGAATTTTAATTTGAGAAAAGGTAAAAGAATCATCTCTGTAAAATCAGGCTGGAAAATACTTTCTAGGGTATTCAGATTCAAAACACAGAGGATCCCCCTCGGGGCAAAACCTTAAAGTTACAGAAAACAGGAATAAACCTCCCTCTTAACACAGGGAAAATTCACATAAAACAAAAGATGAACTAATCCACCTTGCCTGGCTTACCTATACTGGTTGCAATATTGGAGACTTGGATTAGGATGGGTGGGAGAAGATGGATTTCTGCCTGGCCTCTCTCAGTCCCAAGAGAGAACAACCACCTAAACAAAGAGCACAACAAAAGCCTTACCCAACCAAGATTTGAAAGTATCTTGTTTCCTTATTGGTCCTTGGGTCAGGTGCCAGCCAGGTTAGCTGAGCTTCTTAACCCTTTACAGGTGAAAGGATTTTGCCTCTGGCCAGGAGGGATTTTCTAGCACTGTATACAGAAAGGTGGTTACCCTTCCCTTTATATTTATGACACCAAGTAATCTGAAGGAGACCACAGTATCCCAGCCTTCCGCAGACTACACAATGGAGTGCTTCTCTGCCACACCCCACCCTTCTTCTCCAGTGCTCGCTGCTTCTGCCCAGTCTGGACTCCGATTCAGACCTAACGTGGATATTGGCCACTCACAAGCTTCGTCCGCACCCTGCTGCGAATTGCCTTTTCCTTAGAACTCCTCCCTGCGCGCCCGCCTCTCTCTGCCTCTTGACTGGAGAGTGCAAGCTCTGCAGGGCAGGGTGTAGGCAGCCGGGTTCAGTGGTTCGAGCCGGAAGCAGCCAGGCCTGAGGGATTAAGCCGGAGTCGGTAGCCGCAGTCCAGAGCCCAGGGTCAGGCTAGAATCAGTAGCCAGGAACCGCAGGGCTGGGCAGGGTGCAGAAGTGGGGACCAGGAGCAAGGCAAGGGCCATCTGGGCAGCAGATCTGGGATCTGCCGAGCACACAGACGATTTCCTGCACTCTCTCCCGGCTTAAATAATCGGTCTGGGCCAATCAGAGTTCGCGGGAGGGGCGGCGTGGGTGTCACTTCCTGCCGCGGCTGGGTGGGGCTCTGCTGAGGCTGTCGGGGGCTGGCGTGAAGCGCTGCCTGCTTGGAGCTCCGCCGACCTGGGCTCAGGTCTCGCAAATCCCCACCGTGGGGATGGCGTAAATACGGTGTCGCACCTGGAGGGGTGTGCGCAGCAGGCTGCTTCCAGCCCTCAGGCCTCCGTTCCGCCGCCTCGTCTGGCGCCCGGGAGGTGCTGCCGTGCAGACGGAGGGGCCGCCGGTCGTGGTCCCTTTCCCCCGCCCTGGCCTTCCCGCAGTGGGTGGCAATGCCGGGCCTTCCTGCTGCCATGGCAACGATCCAGCCTGGGCCCCGGATCTTGGGGCTGGACGTTGCTCCCTGGGCCTCTCTGTGCAAGCCCCACTGCCTGCAAGGGGAAGGGGAAGGAGCCGGCTCCGTCGCAGCCAGACGTTGCAGCTGGGGCCCGACCGCAGTCACGCTCCCCTCTGGCCACTTTCACGGTCACGGGATTTTAAAAAGCGTACCTGTCATGCTGTCGGCTCCTTAAATCTGAAAGGTCACGGTGCTGTAACTGGAGGGCCCTGACCCAAAAAGGAGTGGTGGGGGTCACAAGGTTATCGTGTGGGGTGGGGGGTCTGCGCGGCTGCTGGCTGGGAGCCCAGTGCAGAAGGCCGAGACACCGTCAGCCGCAGCCCGGCAGGACGCAGGGCACCGCACAGGGTCGCCGGCCTCGCTTCTGGGCTGCTGACTCCAGAGCTGGGCCCTCAGGCAGCAGCCGCCGCGCTCCAGCCACCCGGCTCCGAAGGCAGAAACGCAGAAGGAAGGGTGGCGATGCCGCGACCGCCCCTCAAATAACCTTGCGACCCCCCTGCAATCCCCTTTTCGGTCAGGACCAAACATGCCAAACCCGTGAGAAAAACACAGAAACTGGGCTTGTTTCTGGCTTAATTGGCTTGTGCGTTGCTTGTTGGCTAGTTTTTGGCTTGTTGCTTCTTTTATTTTGGTTGGCTCCCGGCGAGGGGGGACAAGGGGGCAAGCAGGGGTAAGCAGGGGAGAGAGTCGGGTGCAGAGCAGGCCCACCACAGTCCCAGACTGCACGCGGGGGGCTCTAGTCCCATAGAGTGTTGGGCTTCCCAGGGACTGGCTTGTTTTGGCCTTGTTTTGAAATGGGATTATCTTGAATTCTGGCTTATTGTGAAAGTCCGGGTGCTTATTTACTGCATGAAAGTTGACAACTGTGGTCAGGACCTCCAATTTGAGAAACGCTCGTCTCCCCCGTGAAATTTGTATAGTGTACGGGAAAAGCACACACATGACCAGATTTCACAGGGGGAGACCAGATTTTACGGTCCGTGACATGTTTTTCCTGGCCATCAGTTTGGTAGGGCCCTAATTATTGGCTGGCTTAGCTGCTGCGATGCCAGCCACATCAGTGAAGATGAGGCCAAGTTTAGTCTGCCCTCATGTTGGCCAGGCGTGGTTAAACCCTGCGGGGACCTAATGATTACAGCCATGGGCAGCAGGTGAACCCCTGCTTTGTGGAGGCTAGCCCCCCGTCCCTGCCCCTTCTGCCCAAAGGCCCCAGCCCCACATGCCAGCACCCCAAAATCCTACCTTCCTAACAGGAGAAGCCCTGAGGGGCCCCCCCATGACCGGAGGAGCCCTGGCCCACCCGCCCCAGCCATATGGGGCCAAGCCACCAGCCCCCCCGATATACTGCCACCACCCCGAGCACTGGGCCCATCTGCCAGCCCCCCCAAGTGCCAGGCTGGCCTCAGCACCACACTGAGCTACCAACCCCCGTGCCCCTGACGACCCTCACAGCTGAGCCACTGCCCCCCCACCAGCACTGGCCCAAGCTGCCAACCCCCCAAGTGCCAGGCCAGCCCCCCCACCAGTGCCGGCCCAAGCCGCCAGCCCCCCCCCCCCCAGTACTGGCCTGAGCCGCCAGCCCCTGCAAAGTACTGGCCCCCTGGCCCCCAAAGGCTCTCCGCTGGCCAAACCACTGGCTCTCCGCGTCCCTCCTCACTCCCCCGGCCCCGAGGAGGAGGAGGGACACGGCGAGAGCCGTGGGGACCTCCGGAGGTGGGGGTGGAGTGGAGGAGCTGCAGGCAGCGGGGGCCTCGGGGATGGGGTGGGGCTACTGTGGCCCAGGTGTCTGGCAGCGGGTCGGCCGCAGTGCTGAGTCTGCCCTGGCCTATTCTACCCACCGCCCGCGATCACAACTGGATTTTGTGGTGCAGACGCACGTCTAAATTGCCTGACAGGGTTCCTGGCGAAGCGTCCTTCCTCAGCACTGCCCCGAACCGCTGTCTCCCCAGCTCCGCTTTGTTAGTCATCGTCCCAGTCTCGGTGTCTTTAATTAGTCACCTGCTTCCGTGCTGCTTCTTCTGCTCCTCTGCTGTGCGTGTCCCTTGTAGGCTCTGTCTGGTTGATTTCCTTGTCGCGCCGAGGAGCCCAGACTCCACGGCAGTATCCAGCCGTACGAAGAGGAAGCGCCGTTTCTCTGGCCTCGGGCGATAACCCTCTGCGGGCAGCCCTGGGGCCCTGCTCACGCTGCGCACTTCTGCCTGGTAAGCCTGGTGATAGCAGATAAGAAACTTGGATGGGAGGCAGCTGCGGCTTACGGCCGAGGGCGGGTGTTGCTGGAGATGTGTCTGGGGTCTGGGACGGCGGCGGTTCCTTCCACTTTGCATTCGGCCTGAGACCGGAGGCGTGGAACCGTAGAGGGGGCTGATTTGGCTAGTGGTTTGGGTGATTTATAGGAGCTCACAGCTGGGTGACAAACTCACCCCCAAAGGAAACCTTGCACTCAAGCAGAAATGTTTATGCACAGCCACTCCTGACTGCCCCAGAGTGTCCCTCGGGTCTCTGGTCGAACGAAGCTGCTTCCTCCCGCTCCGCCCTGTCAAGAAAATGCAAAACCCTAGAAAATGGACAGTGGGGGAGGGGTAAATCTCAGCCTTTCCTCTGCTCCCAAGTGAGTTGACAGCTTGGACAGCAGCTGGGCGACCGGAAAGAGCTGTGGAAGTGACCCAGCTACCTGTGAAACAGGCTAGATCCTCAGCGGCGTGAGCCAGCGTCGCTCCTGTGGAAGGATGCTTGCTTATTGACACCAGCGGGGAAGCTGGCCCGTAGCATTTCTCTCAAACGTCATTTCCCTCCAATAAGAGCCAAATGTTAAGTCTCCACTGAGCTCCAAAGCAAGGTGCCTGGTGCGGTCTCTGTCGCCCTGAGCTCCTGTTTCACACTGTAGTTATAAAGACCATCTCTACATAAGCTTTTCTACAAGTTCAAACACTCTCCTAACAGCCAGCTCACTTCCTCCAGCTCTTTCCCTCTCCTGCTATTTGTTTTAGCAAGCCAGCAGGGTAAGAGATTTCACAGACCTGCTGAAAATGTAGAGAAAGTCCATGGCTTGGGTCTGGCAGCAGCCTTAATTCTTCTGCATATAATTCCATCAGCAGCTGCATGCAGCAGAGCAAAATACTCTGCTGCATGCAAAATGGCTGCCAATGGAAGGGGTTTGAAATGCTGAAAACCTCCCGGTGCCAATGGGATTTCAAAGCCATGGAATTAGAGGCCTGTCTGCCATAGCTAATGCTGCTGCCCCCCTACCCCCCTCGCTGGTGGACTAACAAAATTCCTGTTTTATTGTGTCTGTCTGCAGCACAAAGCTGGCGCCTGAAAAAGCAGCTTCCCTGAAGAGCTCTGAGCTCATGCACAGCCGGGAGAAACTGGAGGCGTCTCATAAGGAGAAGAGCTTGGATGCCCTGGATGGCAGGTGAGCTCTGAAATGGTTTGGATTTGTAGGGTCTGATGCCAGATTAAAGTCTGGAACCATGTTGGTTGTGATCAGCTAATTAGTTCTCTGACACGCACAAGATGGGGTTTTCTTTTCACTACTGATTGTGAACAGCTTCCCGAGATGTGCTGGCCCTCTTAGTGCAGCATATCTCCCCCAGTGTGACCACATCGCCTCTTCCTCTCCCAGGGACGCAGCCACGTTCCTGCATGTTACAGCAGCAGCATGCTGAGGACAGAGCTCCTGGTCTAAGTCCTTAGGGCTGTCTGGGCTGGATGTGGGGAATTTCTTGGAATGGGGAGTGGTACCTGGAGAAGGACTGTTAGGGTTACCTGCTGGACCCAGTTTAGCCCTTTCCAGCTTTATGTGTTTTACCTCTAGCTCCACCTCCAAGCGCTTCTCCTCTCTGCTCTCTTCCTCCTCCAAGTGCTTTGCCTCTCTTTCCTCTTCCACCTCCAAGCGTTTCGCCTTTCTTCTTGCCTTGCTTCCAACGCCAGGGCTGGCCACTGGGACACGGGGTCTTTCCCCACAATGGGGTGCCGGCTGTGATCCAACCCCATGGCTGGCCACAGGGACATGGGGCCTTTCCCCTCTTTGAGGCACCAGCTCCCACCCAGCCACAGGGCTGGCCATTGGGTCACAGGACCTTTCCCCTCCAGGGGGTGCCGGCTCCCATCTGCCCTCAGGGCTGTCCACTGGAACACTGTGATGGGTTGGATCACAGAAACCCTCTTTGGGACTGCCACCTGATGTGCTTTGACTACCTCTGAGTCTGTTTTCCCTGCCAGCTTAGGACTTCAGTACCCTGCCTTGTTGAGCCAGACACACTAGCCTGCTACAAACCCATACCCAGGTCTGAACAATGTCCCCCAAAAGGCTGCAGGCTTAACTGAAAACAGCTTAAGAAATGTTCCTGTCTCCAACGCTCAGATGCCCAGCTCCCAGTGGGGTCCAAACCCCAACTAAATCCTTATTACTCTGTATAAAGCTTATACAGGGTAAACTCATAAATTGTTCTCTCTCTACAGCACTGATAGATATGCACAGCTGTTTCCCCCCTCCCTCGGTATTAATACATACTCTGGGTTCATTAATAGGTAAAAAGTGATTTTATTAAATACGAGAAGTAGGATTTAAGTGATTCCAAGCAATAACAGAAAGATGAACTCTCACCCTCAGAGATGTTCCCGTAAGCTTCTTTTACAGACTAGTCTCCTTCTAGTCTGGGTCCAGCAATCACTCACACCCCCTGTGGTTATTGTCCTTTTTCCAGTTTTTTTCAGGTATCCTTGGGGGTGGAGAGGCTATCTCTTGAGCCAGCTGAAGACAAAAACAGAGTGGTCTCTTGTTGGTGGAGACCCCCTCCTCTCTCCCATGCAAAATCCAGCTCCAAGATGGAATTTTGGAGTCACATGGGCAAGTCACATGTCCATGCATGACTCAGTTTTTACAGGCAGCAGCCATCACCCACATGCTGTCTTGAATGTCTCCAGGAAGACTTCTTATGTGGATTGGAGTGTTCCAATCTCCTTCCTTAGATATTTTTAAGGTCAGGCTTGACAAAGCCCTGGCTGGGATGATTTAGTTGGGGATTGGTCCTGCTTTGAGCAGGGGGTTGGACTAGACGACCTCCTGAGGTCCCTTCCAACCCTGCTATTCTATGATTCTATACCATTATGTGCCAGCAATGCCCCTCTGCCATGTACATTGGCCAAACTGGACAGTCTCTATGCAAAAAAATAAATGGACACAAATCTGACATCAGGAATCATAACATTCAAAAACCGGTAGGAGAACACTTCAAACTCTCTGGCCACTCAGTAAAAGACTTAAGGGTGGCAATTCTTCAACAGAAAAGCTTCAAAAACAGACTCCAACAAGAAACTGCTGAGCTTGAATTAATATGCAAACTAGATACCATTAACCTGGGTTTCAATAGAGACTGGGAGTGCCTGGGTCATTACACATATTGAATCTATTTCCACATGTTAAGTATCCTCACACCTTCTTGTCAACTGTCTAAATGAGCCATCTTGATTATCACTACAAAAGTTTTTTTTCTCCTGCTGATCATAGAATCATAGAATATCAGGGTTGGAAGGGAACTCAGGAGGTCATCGAGTCCAACCCCCTGCTCAAAGCAGGACCGATCCCCAATTAAATCATCCCAGCCAGGGCTTTGTCAAGCCTGACCTTAAAAACTTCTAA
The DNA here is from genome assembly GCF_965152235.1 of Eretmochelys imbricata. Taxonomy (NCBI): domain Eukaryota; kingdom Metazoa; phylum Chordata; order Testudines; family Cheloniidae; genus Eretmochelys; species Eretmochelys imbricata. The sequence goes on from NC_135572.1 coordinate 971,192, forward strand.
GGAAGAAGATTCCACCACCTCCCTAGGTAACGCATTCCAGTGTTTTACCACCTTCCTAGTAAAAAAGTTTTTCCTAATATCCAACCTAAACCTCCCCCACTGCAACATGAGACCATTACTCCTCGTTCTGTCATCTGCTCCCACTGAGAACAGTCTAGATCCATTCTTTTTGGAACCCCCTTTCAGGTACTTAGAATCATAGAATCATAGAATCATAGAATATCAGGGTTGGAAGGGACCCCTGAAGGTCATCTAGTCCAACCCCCTGCTCGAAGCAGGACCAATTCCCAGTTAAATCATCCCAGCCAGGGCTTTGTCAAGCCTGACCTTAAAAACTTCCAAGGAAGGAGATTCCACCACCTCCCTAGGCAACGCATTCCAGTGTTTCACCACCCTCTTAGTGAAAAAGTTTTTCCTAATATCCAATCTAAACCTCCCGCACTGCAACTTGAGGCCATTACTCCTCGTTCTGTCATCTGCTACCATTGAGAACAGTCTAGAGCCATCCTCTTTGGAACGCCCTTTCAGGTAGTTGAAAGCAGCTATCAAATCCCCCCTCATTCTTCTCTTCTGCAGGCTAAACAATCCCAGCTCCCTCAGGCTCTCCTCATAAGTCATGTGTTCTAGACCCCTAATTATTTTTGTTGCCCTTCGCTGGACTCTCTCCAATTTATCCACATCCTTCTTGTAGTGTGGGGCCCAAAACTGGACACAGTACTCCAGATGAGGCCTCACCAATGTCGAATAGAGGGGAACGATCACGTCCCTCGATCTGCTCGCTATGCCCCTACTTATACATCCCAAAATGCCATTGGCCTTCTTGGCAACAAGGGCACACTGCTGACTCATATCCAGCTTCTCGTCCACTGTCACCCCTAGGTCCTTTTCTGCAGAACTGCTGCCGAGCCATTTGGTCCCTAGTCTGTAGCGGTGCATGGGATTCTTCCTTCCTAAGTGCAGGACTCTGCACTTGTCCTTGTTGAACCTCATCAGATTTCTTTTAGCCCAATCCTCTAATTTGTCTAGGTCCCTCTGTATCCTATCCCTCCCCTCCAGCGTATCTACCTCTCCTCCCAGTTTAGTGTACTCTGCAAACTTGCTGCGGGTGCAATCCACACCATCCTCCAGATCATTAATGAAGATATTGAACAAAACTGGCCCCAGGACCGACCCCTGGGGCACTCCACTTGATACCGGCTGCCAACTAGATATGGAGCCATTGATCACTACTCGTTGAGCCTGACAATCTAGCCAGCTTTCTATCCACCTTATAGTCCATTCATCCAGCCCATACTTCTTTAACTTGCTGGGAAGAATAATAGCTCATCTTAACTAATTAGCCTCTTACAGTTTGTGTGGCAAATTCAACCTTCTCTGTATGTGTATATATATCTTTTTACAATATGTTCCATTCAATGCATCCGATGAAGTGGGCTGTAGCCCACGAAAGCTTATGCTCTAATAAATTTGTTCATCTCTAAGGTGCCACAAGTACTCCTGTTTTTATTGTAAGTTAAGTGTTTCTTGATTGGGCACTTAACTTGCACATTCCTTTCTCAAGAAGCTGACCAAATACTTTACTAAGGTTACTTAAACTCAAACAAGTACACAGCGAATATTCATAACTTCAAATACAAAAATGACACATGCATACAAATAGGATGAATATATTCAGTCGATCATAACCTTTGCAGAAATATGTTACATGGCATATGTAGCATAAACCATATTCCAGTTATGTCATATATACGTTCATAAGTGTATTTCCATAAAGAATTATGGGGTGCAAAGAAACGAGTCTTTCCCCCTCTATGGGGTGCTTGCTCTGATCCAGCGTCAGGGCCAGTCACTGGGACACGGGGCCTTTCCCCTGTAAGTGGTGCCAGCTCCCATCCAGACCCAGGTCTGGCTACTAGGACATGGGGCCTTTCCCCTCTATGGGGCACTGGCTCTTATTTAGCCCCCAGTCTGGCCACTGGGACATGGGACCTTTCTCCTCAGGGGGTGCCTGCTCCGATCCAGCCTCAGGGCTGACCACTGGGACATGGAGACTTTCCTTTCCAGGGGGTGCCAGCTCCCATCCAGTCCCTGGAATGGCCACTGGGACACCAGGGTGTGTCATAAATATGAAGGGAAGGGTAACCACCTTTCTGTGTACAGTGCTATAAAATCCCTCCTGGCCAGAGGCAAAGTCCTTTTACCTGTAAAGGGTTAAGAAACTCAGGTTACCTGGCTGGCACCTGACCCAAAATGAACAATGAGGGGACAAGATACTTTCATACCTGGAGGCGGGGGGGAGGGGGTGGGGAGAATTTTTTGTCTGTCTGTGTGATACCTTTGCCGGGAACAGATCAAGGATGCAAGCCTTCCAACTCCTGTAAAGTTAGTAAGTAATCTAGCTAGAAAATGCGTTAGGTTTTCTTTGTTTTTTGGCTTGTGAAATTCGCTGTGCTGGAGGAAATGTGTATTCTTGTTTTTGTGTCTTTTTGTAACTTACAGTTTTGCCTAGAGGGATTCTCTGTGTTTTGAATCTGACTGCCTGTAAGATTATCTTCCATTCTGCTCTTACAGAGTTCTTCTCTTATCTTATTTTGTTCTTCAAATAAAGTCTGTTTTTTAAGAATCTGATTGGGTTTTTTGGGTCTTAAAAATCTAAGGCTGGTCTGTGCTCATCTTGTTTATTTGCAAGCCTCCCCAGGAAAGGGGGTGTAAGGGCTTGGGGGGATATTTTGGGGAAATAGGAACTCCAAGTGGTCCTTTCCCTGTTCTTTGTCTAAGTCACTTGGTGGTGGAAGCGTACTGTTCAAGGACAAGGTGGAATTTTTGCCTTGGGAAAGCTTTTACCCTAAGCTGATTAAAATAAGCTTAGAGGGTCTTTCATGTGGGTCCCCACATTTGTACCCTATAGTTCAGAGTGGGGAGGGAACCCTGACATGGTGGCAGAGCGGTGGGATCATTTTGAACCAAAAGCACAGACCTGAAGAGGTTTTTTTTTTTTTAACTGAAAGCAGCTAGAGCTTTTTCTGTTTCATTGTCTGGAGGCAGAGGTGTTAGTTGTGTTAACAAAAGGATTTTTCTGTTGGCTGGGAACAGCTATCCAAGGCAAAGGTATCAGCTTACAGCACAGCAAATTGGGAATTCACAAGCAGGTTTTTTTTTCTTTCTAACTCTTGGGTATAGCTGGGTTAAACACGGAGAGGCTAGGATGACAGAACGCAATGTCCAACTGAAACTGGAATTAGCCAGATTTGAAGCTGAGGAAAGACAGAAGGAACATGAAAGACAGGTAGAACTCAGACAGATGGAGATTGATGCACAAGTGGCCAGAGAAAAAGCTGCTAGGGAGGCAGAAATGGCCTGAGAAGAGGCTCCCCACCAGAGAGCTATGGAGGGAAAAGAAAAATAAATGGAGGAGAGGGGAAAAGAGAGGAAGCATGCACTATAGATAGAGAAGGCAAGGGCTCAGCAGAATATACCGAATATCCCTAACAATCCTTTCCCAACAATCACCAAATGGGAGCGACTATGCCCACAGTATGATGAATCCAGTGATATTGCTGAATATTTTCTTACCTTTGAGAGACTGTGCATACTCCATCAAATTCCTGATGCTCACCAGATGACCACATTGGTCGCAAAATTGACTGGAAGAGCTCTGGACTTATTCAATAAAATGCCAATTGATGAGGCGTCTGACTATAATATATTTAAGGATTTGGTTTTAAAACAATTTCAAGTTACACCTGAAACTTACAGAGTAAAATTTAGAGCCCTTAAGAGAGGGCCTGGACTAAGTAATGTGGCTTATGTAAACCAGATAACAGATCTGTTTGATGAATGGCTGAAAGGACGGGATGTAACTAGCTTTGGAGGAATGCGGGATTTGATGATACAGGAGCAATTCCTGAATATGTCCCAGGATGATATAAAACAGTGAGTATGGAATAAGAAAATGGACTCAGCAGAAAATCTTGTTTCTTATGCTGATCAATACGAACAGTCCCAGACCACCAGAGAGGTGGGGCAAACCAGAACAAAACGGGTGGAGGGAGGAGAGAGGAACAACCCTGGTCACAGTTTGAGCGGATACCAGAAGGGACACCCTCAGACCACACTGTACTACTGGGGGCAGCCCAAGGCTCCAACTACACCCCAAGGAGCACACCAGACACCTTATCGTCCCACCACACTTTTCTCCATCAACGCACCTCGCCCCAGTGACCAGTCAGCTGGGAGATGTTTTAAATGTAACGAGAGGGGGCATGTAAAGGCCAACTGCCCCAAGAACCCCAACAGATTACAGTTCATTGCACCGGGGTCACACCAAAGGTCCTCAGGCCCAGATGCCTCTCAGATACCCTCAGAGAGGAGGGAAACTGTGAGTGTGAGTGGGAAGAAGGTTACAGCGTGAAGGGACACCGGAGCACAAGTGTTGGCTGTCCATGCTTCCTTAGTGGACCCCAAATTCATCGACCCAGAGGTCCAAGTGACGATTCAACCCTTCAAGTCAAACTCTTTTGACTTGCTACAGCCAAGTTGCCGGACTAGTACAAGGGCTGGTCAGGAACGTGGACATTTGCAGTCTATAATGATTATCCCATCCCCATGCTGCTAGGGGAAGACTTGGCCAGTCATGTGAAGTTAGCCAAGAGGGTGGGAATGGTCACCCGCAGCCAGGCTAAGCAAGCCTACACACCTCTCCCTCTTCCTGAGATTTCTACCAGGGCCCAGTCTGTGTTACCAGAGACCCAGGCAGAGGTGATGGAACCGGACCCCATGCCAACGTCTGCAACAGCAGTAGTGGATCCAGTCACAGAGACCCAGACAGAGTCAGTCCCAGAACCGGAATCGGCAGAACAACCAGCAGCAGAACCATTGCCAGCACTGAATCCAGTACTTGCAACCTCAACACCAGAGGGCCCCACCGAACCTGAACAGGCAGCAGCCCATAACCCTACCCAACAGGCTCAGCCAGAGCCTGAATCCCAACATAGGGCACCAGTGGAGAGCGGTTCATAGTCAACGGAAACAGCCCCATTCCCTACATCGCTTCCAGAGGGACCAAGCATAGGTCCACAATCCAATGAGGAACTGATGTCTCCAGCATCAAGGGAACAGTTTCAGACTGAACAGGAAGCAGATGAAAGTCTCCAGAGAGCTTGGACGGCAGCACGGAGCAACCCACTGCCTCTCAGCTCTTCTAATCGATCCAGGTTTGCTGTAGAAAAAGGACTTTTATAAAAGGAAACTCTTTCTGGTGGACACCAGGAAGACTGGCATCCTCAGAGACAGTTGGTAGTTCCAACTAAGTACCGGGAAAAGCTCTTGAACTTAGCCCACAATCATCCTAGTGGCCATGCTGGGGTGAACAGAACCAAAAACCATTTGGGGAAGTCCTTCCACTGGGAGGGAAGGGGCAAGGATGTCTCTATCTATGTCCGGTCTTGTGAGGTGTGCCAAAGAGTGGGAAAACCCCAAGAGCAGGTCAAAGCCCCTCTCCAGCCACTCCCCATCACTGAGGTTCTCTTTCAGCGAGTAGCTGTGGATATTCTGGGTCCTTTTTTGGAAAAAGACACCCAGAGGAAAGCAGTACATACTGACTTCCATGGATTTGCCACCTGATGGCCGGAAGCAGTAGCTCTAAGCAGCACCCATGGCTAAAAGTGTGTGCCTCCGACATCCTCACAGATGCAGGAACTAAGTTCATGGCAGGAACTATGGAAAGCCTTTCGGAAGCTCATGGGGTAAGTCGCTTGGTTGCCACCCCTTACCACCATCAAACAAATGGCCTGGTGGAGAAGTTTAATGGAACTTTGGGGGCCATGATACGCAAATTCGTAAATGAGCACTCCAATGATTGGGACCTAGTGTTGCAGCAGTTGCTCTTTGCCTGCAGAGCTGTACCACACCCCAGTTTAGGGTTTTCCCCATTTGAACTTGTATCTGGCCATGAGGTTAAGGGGCCATTGCAGTTGGTGAAGCAGCAATGGGAGGGGTTTACACCTTCTCCAGGAACTAACATTCTGGACTTTGTAACCAACCTACAAAACACCCTTCGAACCTCTCTATCCCTTGGTAAAGAAAACTTACAAGATGCTCAAAACGAGCAAAAAGCCTGGTATGATAAGCATGCCAGAGAGCATTCCTTCCAAGTAGGAGACCAGGTCATGGTCTTAAAGGCGCTCCAGACCCATAAAATGGAAGCATCGTGGGAAGGGCCATTCACGGTCCGGGAGAACCTGGGAGCTGTTAATTATCTCATTGCATCCCCCACCTCCAATCGAAAGCCTAAGGTGTAGCAGATTAATTCTCTAAAGCCCTTTTATTGCAGAGAATTTAAGGTCTGTCAGTTTACAGCCCAGGGAGGAGAGGACGCTGAGTGGCCTGAAGGTGTCTACTACGAAGGGAAAAGTGCTGGTGGCATGGAAGAGGGGAACCTCTCCATGACCCTTGGGCGTATGCAGCGACAGCAGATCCAGGAGCTGTGCACTAGCTATGCGCCGACGTTCTCAGCCACCCCAGGACTGATTGAACGGGCATACCACTCCATTGACACAGGTAATGCTCACCCAATTAGAGTCCAACCTCACCGGGTGTCTCCTCAAGATAAAACTGCTATAGAATGGGAGATCCAGGATATGTTACAGATGGGTGTAATCCGCCCCTCTGGAAGTGCATGGGCATCTCCAGTGGTTCTAGTTCCCAAACCAGATGGGGAGAGACATTTTTGCGTGGACTACTGTAATGTAAATGCTGTAACTCGCCCAGACAACTATCCAATGCCACACACAGATGAAGTATTAGAGAAACTGGGATGGGCCCAGTTCATCTCTACCTTGGACTTAACCAAGAGGTACTGGCAGGTACCACTAGATGAATCCGCCAAGGGAAGGTCAGCCTTCACCACCCATCTCGGGCTGTATGAATTTAATGTCCTCCCTTTTGGGCTGCGAAATGCCCCCGCCACCTTCCAAAGATTTGTAGATGGTCTCCTAGTGGGATTAGGAGAATATGCAGTTGCCTACCTTGAAGATGTGGCCATCTTTTCGGATTCCTGGGCAGAACACCTGGAGCATCTACAAAAAGTCTTTGAGCGCATAAGGGAGGCAGGACTAACTGTTAAGGCTAAGAAGTGTCAAATAGGCCTAAACAGAGTGACTTACCTTGGACACCAGGTGGTCAAGGAATTATCAACCCCCTACAGGCCAAAGTGGATGCTATCCAAAAGTGGCCTGTCGCAAAGTCAAGGAAACAGGTCCAATCCTTCTTAGGCTTGGCCGGATATTACAGGCAATTTGTACTGCACTGCAGCCAAATCGCCGCCCCACTGACAGACCTAACCAAAAAGAAACAGCCAAATGCCGTTCAGTGGACTGAAGAGTGTCAGAAGGCCTTTAACCAGCTTCAAGCGACACTCATGTCTGACCCTGTACTCAGGGCCCCAGACTTTGGCAAACTGTTCCTAGTAACCACAGATGCGTCCGAGCGTGGTGTGGGAGCAGTTTTAATGCAGAAAGGACCGGATCAAGAATTCCACCCTGTAGTGTTTCTCAGCAAGAAGCTGTCTGAGAGGGAAAGCCACTGGTTAGTCAGTGAAAAAGAATGTTATGCCATTGTCTACGCTCTGGAAAAGCTACGCCCATATGTTTGGGGACGGCGTTTCCACCTGCAAACCGACCATGCTGCGCTACGGTGGCTTCATACCGCCATGGGAAATAACAAAAAACTTATTCAGTGGAGTTTAGCTCTCCAAGATTTTGATTTCGACATCCAGCATATCTCAGGAGCTTCTAACAAAGTGGCTGATGCGCTCTCCCGTGAAAGTTCGGCAGAATCAACTGGTTAAAATCGTCCTTGAAATGTGGGAAATATTGTTAGTTTTTATATAGTCAGTAGTATATCTGTTGATATTGATATCTATATATCAATAGTATATCTAAAGGTGCATGTGTCTTATTAATTTTGTTTCCTCCTAGAGCTCCAGGAAGAAATCACAGCAAGTGTGGAACAGGCTGTCGAGCATCGTCTGTGATTTGGGGTGTGTGTCATAAATATAAAGGGAAGGGTAACCACCTTTCTGTGTACAGTGCTATAAAATTCCTCCTGGCCAGAGGCAAAGTCCTTTTACCTGTAAAGGGTTAAGAAACTCAGGTTACCTGGCTGGCACCTGACCCAAAATGACCAATGAGGGATCAATATACTTTCAAATCTGGATGGGGGGAAAAGGCTTTTGTCTGTCTGTGTGATACCTTTGCTGGGAACAGATCAAGGATACAAGCCCTCCAACTCCTGTAAAGTTAGTAAGTAATCTAGCTAGAAAATGCGTTAGGTTTTCTTTGTTTTTTGGCTTGTGAAATTCGCTGTGCTGGAGGAAATGTGTATTCCTGTTTTTGTGTCTTTTTGTAACTTACGGTTTTGCCTAGAGTGATTCTCTGTGTTTTGAATCTGACTGCCTGTAAGATTATCTTCCATTCTGCTCTTACAGAGTTCTTCTCTTATCTATTTTTGTTCTTCTAATAAAGTTCTGTTTTTTAAGAATCTGATTGGGTTTTCTGGGTCTTAAAAATCGAAGGCTGGTTTGGGCTCATCTTGTTTATTTGCAAGCCTCCCCAGGAAAGGGGGTGTAAGGGCTTGGGGGGATATTTTGGGGAAATAGGAACTCCAAGTGGTCCTTTCCCTGTTCTTGGTCTAAATCATTTGGTGGTGGCAGCGTACCCTCCAAAGGCAAAGAATTTGTGCCTTGGGGAATTTTAACCTAAGCTGGTAGAAATAAGCTGGGGGGGTCTTTTATGTGGGTCCCCACATCTGTACCCTATAGTTCAGAGTGTGGAGGGAACCCTGACGCAGACTAAACAATCCCAGTTCCCTCAGAAGTCATGTGTTCCAGCCCCCTAATCATTTTTGTTGCCCTCCGCTGGACTCTTTCCAATTTTTCCACATCCTTCTTCTAGTGTGGGGCCCAAAACTGGTCACAGTACTCCAGATGAGGCCTCACCAATGTCGAATAGAGGGGAACAAACACGTCCCTCGATCTGCTGGCAATGGCCCTACTTATACATCCCAAAATGTCATTGGCTTTCTTGGCAACAAGGGCACACTGCTGACTCATATCCAGCTTCTCGTCCACTGTAACCCCTAGGTCCTTTTCCGCAGAACTGCTGCCTAGCCATTCGGTCCCTAGTCTGTAGCGGTGCATGGGATTCTTCCATCCTAAGTGCAGGACTCTGCACTTGTCCTTGTTGAACCTCATCAGATTTCTTTTAGCCCAATCCTCTAATTTGTCTAGGTCCCTCTGTATCCTATCCCTACCCTCCAGCATATCTACCTCTCCTCCCAGTTTAGTGTTATTTGCAAACTTGCTGAGGGTGCAATCCACGCCATCCTCCAGATCATTAATGAAGAAATAGAACAAAACCGGCTCCAGGACCGACCCTTGGGGCACTTCATTTGATACCGGCTGCCAACTAGACATGGAGCCATTGATCACTACCCGTTGAGCCCAACAATCTAGCCAGCTTTCTATCCACCTTATAGTCTATTCATCCAGCCCATACTTCTTTAACTTGCTGGCAAGAATACTGTGGGAAACCATGTCAAAAGCTTTGCTAAAGCCAAGGAACAACACGTCCACTGCTTTCCTCTCATCCACAGAGCCAGTTATCTCGTCATAGAAGGCAATTAGATTAGTCAGGCATGACTTGCCTTTGGTGAATTCATGCTGACTGCTCCTGATCACTTTCCTCTCCTCTAAGTGCTTTAGGATTGATTCCTTGAGGACCTGCTCCATGATTTTTCCAGGGACGTTCTGATGGAATTGCTTTTACTGAGTTTGTTCCCCCAAAGTGACCTAGTGACTGTGATGCGTTGGCAGGTTTCTGAGCAGGAGCAGAAGTGGAGTCCCGGAGTTCACACCTCACAGGAGTGGGGAGCTCACAAAATCCAGCTAGTTCTGAAAACCTCAGATTCACCTTCAGAGGATGGCGAAGTCTCAGGCTCCCTCTTCTGGCCTTTCCTCTATATCCCTCCCAATGGACAGCTCCTGCCAGAGCGGGAGTCCATTTCCCTCTTGGCGTGACGGAGAGACTGTGGTTATGGTGGGGAAGTCAGGACTCCTGGGTTCTGTCTGTCATCCTGCCACTCAATCTCTTGGCCAAATCACCTCTCCCTGTGCCTCAGTTTACCTATCTGTGTAATGGGGACATGTCCATAGCGACTTTCCTTTGCTTGGAGTTTTGAAGATCCTTCAGTGAAAGGTGCTGCACAACATGATGATCATTACTGATGAGAATTACAGGTCTCTGATGCCTTAGATACAGCCCCGTGCGCCTCCAGAAAGTGCTTGTGTCTCCCCTCAGTCATCTGTCTCCAGATCTGTCTGTCTACTCTCTACCCCTCCACCCTGGGCATTCACAGTGTTTCAGACCCTATGCAGACCTTGGCATTATCCTTAGTTTCCTAATCAACTATAATTTTTAAATATACACAAATACACAGGGCAGCCAATTCCTCTGTCACTCGGCACAGAGCCCAGGAGTTCTCATCTCCCTTTAGGAACGTCCCTTAATTACTGTTTACTCCTAAAGGTGGATAAATAGCACAGAAGTGCAGACAGGCGTGTCTCCAGCCTGTTTACATCCGGATGCTGCTTCTCCTCTCGAGGCTGAGCGAAGCCCCCTGGGATTACACAGAGTTCTATTATAAACGGTGCTCAGCCCTGTGTTGGCTCTCGGCGTGGGATGTTGCTGCGGATGCTGGGGTGAGAGTGGTTTGGGACACGGCTACCGGAGGGGGATTCCCAGGGAGGACACTTCCATCTCAGGATTCACAGGTACCATCTCTTGCTGAGGAGCTTGCCTGCTCGACAAACCCAGGGCAATAGGGGAATGATGGGCTAGAGAGCAAGTCTAGGGTCCTTTCCGATCTGCACAGTCAGTAAACATTCCAGGGCCCTTGCCAAAGGGGAGGAATTGTTCCAGTATCACTGGCCAAAATGTCCCTCTCTGTGCACTTCCTCCCACCCCAGCTGATGGCCCCTAGCCCTGAGGTGGCTGCATTTGAGTGGCACAGGGATCCTTCAGGAGGAAAGGTGTCAGTAGATGGACAATATAAGGCCAAATTCTGAGGCCGTGGCCCATGATTTGCTCAGGCCCCATTAAGGGAGAACTCCCTTTGAAGTAAAAATTGATTAAAGACCTCAGGAGCCAGCTGTGTGTTAAAGCAGACACACTGTCACCTCCTGCTCTTGCATTTCAGGGCTCTGGCTGTTAACGGGGGAGGGGGAGAGGGCTGTTACCTGACTTTTATCTGCTGGAAAGCATGGAGGTGCTAGGGCACCTCACTTGAACAATGCCAAGAATTTTTCAACATGGGCAAGACATCACCTCTCCTCGCTTCATTCGAGAAGTCGGCTGAGCTGTTATGGCTGAAACCTTCAGAAAACAATTAAGCCGGCAGCAGACACCCAGGGTGGGAAATTTCAGTCCAAACAGTTAAAATTTGGCAAACTTATAAGCAAATGAAACTTAGGTCTTCTAATAGAAGGTGTCAGAGAGACTTAACTCACCGTGGTGCCACCAGCACCACCGACAATGGCCCATCCATTTCTGAATCCCATTCAGCTGAGCTCTGTGCTCCAATAATGTCAGTGGCAAGGAGTTCCACAGGCCAACAATGGATTATGAATTTTTTTTCTTTTCTCCTTGTTATATGTTCAGATTTTCAATGTAATTGAATATTCCCTTGTTCATGTGTTGTGAGACAGAGTAAATATAAATGTCTGATCTTTATCTTTTCTTTATCAATTGAGTCATAGGGTTGAATGTCAGAAGGCAGGATTAGATCATCCTGTCTGACCACCTGTATAACACAGGCCATGAAATTTTACCCAGTTACCCCTATGTGGAGCTCAATAACTTGTGTCTGACTAAGGCCTGGTCCACACTAGGATTTTAGAGCCGCAGCCATGTTAGTCTGTATTCGTAAAAAGAAAAGGAGGACTGGGGGCACCTTAGAGACTAACAAATTTATTTGAGCATAAGCTTTCATGAGCTACAGCTCACTTCATCAGATGCATGCAGTGGAAAATACAGTGGGGAGATTTATATACACAGAGAACATGAAACAATGGGTGTTACCATACATACTGTAACCAGAGTGATCACTTAAGGTGAGCTATTACCAGCAGGAGAGCTGGATTTTAGATTGTAGAATTATAGAGTCACAGGGTAAGAAGGGAGCACAAGGGACATCTAGTCTAACTCCCTGCCATGATGCAGGATTTGTGGGGTCTAACCCATCCCAGACAGATGACTATCCAGCCTCCTTTGGAAAACCCCTAGAGAAGGAGCTTCTACAACCTCCCAAGGTGTCTGTTTCACTGTCCTCCTGTTGTTACAGTTGGAAAGTTCTTCCTGAGATTTCATCTAAATCTGCTCTGCTGGAGTTTGAACCGATCGCCTCTTGTCCCGCCAACTGTAGTCAGACAGAACAACTTTTGTCCATCTTGTCTATGGCAGCCTTTCAAGGATCTGAAGACCGCCGTCATGTCCCTCCTCAATCTGCTCTTTTCCAAACTAAACATAGTTCCTTCAGCCTTTGCTCATTTGGTTTGTAGTCCATCCCTTGGATCTTCTTCGTCTGTCGCCTCTGGATCCTTTCCAGGTTCTCTACATCCTTCCTATACACTGGTGACCCAAACTGGACGCAATGCTCCAGCTGAGGCGTAACCAGCCCTGAGTAGAGGAATATTATCATCTCCGGAGACTTGCATGCTGTGCCTTTGTTAATGCGACCCACAACAGCATTTTCTTCCTTTGCAATAGCAAAAAAATCCACACCCTGGAGAGAAGTCGCTGTATCTACCTAACCACGGTGTAGACAGTATGAGGTGAATTTTTCCGTCGACCTAGTTACCAGCTCTTGGGGAGGTGGGCTACTGTAGCAGGGCAAAGACTCACCGGTGCGGTGTCTCCTGCTGGTCGTCTGGAAATTAGCTCCATTCCAGCTCGGAGCACCTAGTAATGGCCAGTGGCTCACCTGCCTCAGGCCCCCGGGTCCCTTCTGCACCCCGGTGCCCTTTACCTTGGGATTCTGCCCTTCACAGTACCCCCACATATGCTGGGGTTCTGCCCCACACTGAGTCTCCCCTCCTAGGGGAACCCCCAACCCTCAACCCACCTTGCCTCAGTGGCTACTGCCAATCATCATCTAGCCCCCGCTCACAGGGGCAGACACAGTCTGTGATGGCCACTCATCACTGGCAAGGGGTTAGGAGCAGCTGCCGCTGCCTGTCCCCGGGCTGCCCCTCTGCAGCCCCAGTACCTCTTTGGGCCTTGAACAAGGCCTCCGTCTGGGGAGTTGCCAGGCTGGAGCTTCCCAGCTCCTCTTGCCCTTTTCCCCAGCACTGCTCCAGTATCTTGCTCTCCAGCAGCTGGGCCCTCTCCCTCCAGGGCTGGAGAGAGACTCCCCTCAGCTCCTGTCCCAGCCCCCTTATCAGGGTCAGCTGGGCCCTAATTGAGCTGGCCACACCTGTGGTCAACTACTCCCTCAGCTGCTCATCCTAGCCACAGCCTGCTCCAGGGCTGCTTTTAACCCCTGTTCTCCAGGAGTGAGGCAGCTGCCCCACTCCAGCTACCTATGCAGATGGTTGAACCTCTGCAGTCGGTGTAAGTCGTGTCTGCACTGAAGGAGTACGGCAGCACGGCTGTAGTGTTTTAAGTCTAGACAAGCCCTCAAGCAGATCTTCCAGGAAAGCATTGAGTCTGAGTCTGAAGACATAGGGAGTTGGAGAAGCCACCACTTCCCTTTGCAGTTTATCCCAACATTTAATCGCCCTCAGTACTAAATATTTGGCCCTTATTTCCAGCTGGAATTTATCTGGATTCAGCTTCCAGCCATTGGGTCTTGCTCTGCCTTTCTCCACTTTACCAATGACTTTCACCCCATGAAAGCCTCCGCTTGATCATCTTTTTGATAAGTTAAATACATGATGCCCTTTAAGTCTCTCACTGTCCGGCATTTTCTCCATCCTCCAATCATTTCTGTGGCTCTTTTCTGCACCGTGTCCAATTTTTCAACATCCTTTTTGAAATGTGGACCCCAGAAGTGGACACAGTTGGTTCCACCAATGCCATGTTCAGAGGTAAAATCCTTCCCCTGCTCCAACTCACCACTCCCCTGTTTATGCATCTGTGATAAATATAAAGGGAAGAGTAACCACCTTTCTGTATACAGTGCTATAAAATCCCTCCTGGCCAGAGGCAAAATCCTTTCACCTGTAAAGGGTTAAGAAGCTAAGGTAACCCCACTGGCACCTGACCCAAAATGGCCAATGAGGGGACAAGATACTTTCAAAGCTGGAGGCGGGGAGGCGGGGGGCGGAAGAAAAGGTCTGTCTGTCTGTGAGATGCTTTTGCAGGGAACAGATCAAGGATGCAAGCCCTCCAACTCCTGTAAAGTTAGTAAGTAATCGAGCTAGAAATGCGTTCGATTTTCTTTTGTTTAATGGCTGGTAAAATAAGCTGTGCTGAATGGAATGGATATTCCTGTTTTTGTGTCTTTTTGTAACTAAGGTTTTGCCTAGAGGGATTCTCTGTGTTCTGAATCTGATTACCCTGTAAGGTATTTACCATCCTGATTTTACAGAGGTGATTCTTTTACCTTTTCTTTAATTAAAATTCTTCTTTTAAGAACCAGATTGATTTTTCATTGTTCTTAAGATCCAAGGGTTTTGGGTCTGTGTTCACCTGTACCAATTGGTGAGGATTCTTATCAAGCCTGGTGTAGGGCTTGGGGGGATATTCTGGGGGAAGACGTCTCCAAGTGAGGTCTTTCCCTGTTCTTTGTTTAAATGCTTGGTGGTGGCACATAGGGTTCAAGGCCAAGGAAAAGTTTGTACCTTGGGGAAGTTTTAACCTAAGCTGGTAAGAATAAGTCCAGGGGGGTCTTTCATGCGGGTCCTCACATCTATACCCTAGAGTTCAGAGTGGGGAAGGAACCTTGGCAGCATCCGAGGATCACATCAGCCCTTTTGGCCACAGCATCACACTGGGAGTTCACGATGAGTTGGTTTCCACAATGACTCCTAAATCCTTTTCAGGGTCTTTGTGGCACCTTAGAGACTAACCAATTTATTTGAGCTGATGAAGTGAGCTGTAGCTCACGAAAGCTCATGCTCAAATAAATTGGTTAGTCTCTAAGGTGCCACAAGTACTCCTTTTCTTTTTGCGAATACAGACTAACACGGCTGTTACTCTGAAACTTTTCAGGGTCTGTGACATTATTGACTTGAACTGGGACTGTATAGATCATTGTTGCAACCAAAGTCCTATAGTGGCACTAAATCTTGTATGAAGGGGGTCAAATGAGGTGTCTAAGACAAGGTGATGGTTTGCTGGTTAGGATGATGCTGTCTGTTTGCATGTAACATTTTTGTAGTTGAAGTTATGAACATTGGCTCTGTACTGTCTATAGTTCAAACTTGTGCTACGCTTCTGGGTGACACCGCAGACAAGTTGGTGTCAGCTCTGCCCAGCCTGCTGGATGGCCCATTAAGGACCATCAGCGACACAAGTGACCCATTGAGAGAAGGCAGACACGCCTTGTGACTCAGCCAGGTGTGCAGGGACCTGCCTATGGACAGAACTCTGAGGTGTTTCCAGGCCAGGGGATGGGCAGCTTGTCTTTGGGACAAAGAAAGAGGACACATGGCAAGAGAATGTAAAAACCTGCTGCAGCTCCTCCATCTTGTCTTTAATCCTGCTTCTTACCTCTGGAGGGACTTGGCTACACTGAAGCTTTGAACCAAGGACTGAAAGACCCATCCCAGCTGGGGATGTTCTCCAGAGACTGGATTTGAACCTGCAGTTTATTCCACCACTGCTACAAGCCTGAACCAAGAACTTTGCAGTTACTGTCTGTCATTGATTCCATTTCACCCATTCTAGCTCTCATCTCTATCTTTTTCCTTTTATGAATAAACCTTTAGATTTTAGATTCGAAAGGATTGGCAACAGCGTGACTTGTGGGTAAGATCTGAGTTGTATATTGACCTGGGTCTGGGGCTTGGTCCTTTGGGATCGAGAGAACCTGTTTACTGGGGTATTGGTTTTCAGCACCATCTGTCCCCATAACGAGGGGGCCCTGGTGGTGATACTGGGAAACTGGAGTGTCTAAGGGAATTGCTTGTGTGACTTGTGGTTAGCCAGTGGGGTGAGACCAAAGTCCGCTCTGTC
The DNA here is from genome assembly GCF_965152235.1 of Eretmochelys imbricata. NCBI lineage: Eukaryota > Metazoa > Chordata > Testudines > Cheloniidae > Eretmochelys > Eretmochelys imbricata. The sequence goes on from NC_135572.1 coordinate 987,424, forward strand.
TGGCTGGTTTGGTTTGCCTTGGTGTGCACAGAAACCCCAGCCTTGGGCTGTAACTGCCCTGCTTTAAACAATTTGTTCTTAGTTGGCACTCTCAGTTGGCTCCCACCAGAAGCAGCCTCGTTACAGTGGCATAGTCGTGCTTGGATCCACAGAACCAGGTCAATTAAACTTTGGGTCAGAACCCCACGCTATCCAAATTTGAATTTTAGTAGTGAGAGTTTGGTTGGTTAAAGAGCAGTTTCAATGGGTGAGCGAAGAGCATATGAGGGCCTTTGCAAAAAAGCCCTGGAAGATCTGTGTTCAGAAAAGGGGATCACCTTTGGAAGAAAGCTACAAATCAAGAGTTGAGAAATCTGTTAGTGGCCAGTGATCAGGAGGCAGGAGCACAGCCCTTACCTGAGGCTACAGAAGCTGCAAAAAAAATTAGAGTGCAAGAGGCAACAAATAAACTGCAACTTGAGCATGAACGGAATCTAGCAGATCTTCGATTGCTGGAAAAGCAAAAGCATGCTGAGTTCGAAAGGGAAGTGGCTGAGAGAGAAGAAAAGGCTCCTAAGGGGCGTCTGGAGCTGCTGGCGGCTGAGGAGAATGCTCGACAGGGGCAATAGGAAACTCACAAGATGGAACAGGAGATGGCCAGACTTCAGCTCCAAGTCATGGAAGAGCGGAGAAAGTCATCGCCACCTGGTACTCCACTTCCCCACCGCCACGTGAAGAACTGGGAGAGGATGTGTCCCATTTACCATCCTCTCCAACACTACTGAGGACATAGAGGAGTTTTTGTCTACCTTTGAACGCCTCTGCAATCTGTACCATTCCCTGATGGTCAGCGAATGCCTGTCCTGCTGACCAGGCCGACGGGGAAAGCCAGGGAGGTATTTAATGAATTTGGGGAACAAGAAGCTTTGGATTATGAGCGGTTTAAAGATTCTGTGTTGAGGCGGTTCAAGGTTACTCCTGATTCTTACAGAGTTAAGTTTAGAAAGTTTAAAATGTCCAATGATTGTACTGTTGTAGAATGTGCTCATAAGCTGATGGGTTTTGTTAAAAAGTGGGTTGGGGGAGCAAAGGCGCATGGGAGTTTTGAAAAACTGCTGGAGTTAATAACATTGGAACAGGTTTCAGAGTAACAGGCGTGTTAGTCTGTATTCGCAAAAAGAAAAGGAGTACTTGTGGCACCTTAGAGACTAACCAATTTATTTGAGCATAAGCTTTCGAGAGCTACACGAAAGCTTATGCTCAAATAAATTGGTTAGTCTCTAAGGTGCCACAAGTACTCCTTAACATTGGAACAGTTCTTAGACATCGTGCCTGACCAGGTGAGAGCCGCTGTGTGTGATAGGGACTGAGTCAGTCCTATGGGCTGCAGAGATTGCAGATGCCCATACTCAAAACAGGGCTCGGGAAGGGTATAAACCCCAGGGGGAAATTCATCACCGTTCTCCGCAGTTCAAGAGGAGGGAAGGATTTAAAAGTAAACCTGGCCCTGACTCTTATAAAGGAGCTCATGGGGGCCCAGAGGGTAGGAACTGTCACCTCAAGAATAAACAGGTTGAATGCTATCACTGTGGTGTGCTGGGCCACAGGAGACCAGATTGCCCAACCCTGAAGGGCGACCCAAAACCAGCAACCCCAAATGCCATGGCAAGTGCTAATCCTGTTATTCTGAACTCACAGGCAAGCCACACAGAGCCCAGCGCAGGGGCCCCCTGTGCAAATGCTGTTTCTGTGGTCTCTGAAGAATTTGACCTTAAAACTCATATTAAAGCTAAATATGGGGAAAATACTGCAGAGTTTATTAGCAGGGCAGAAGTGAATGGAGTGAGGTGTACGGCATGGAGGGACCCCGCAGCAGATATTACTCTGGTTAAAGCAAGTCTTGTCAGGGAGGAAGGTTAGTGGCGAGATGAAAGTGTAACTGTGGTAGCCCTATCTGAGTATTTTGTCAGGGTGCCTTTGGCTAAAATCCACCTTAAATGGAAGGGATTTGAGGGCACCATGGTTGTGGGAGTGAAGAACACAGTCCCTAAGGATCTTATGATTGGAAATGACATTAAAGCTATGTTCAGTCAAGTTAACACAAACCAAGCACAGGAGAGGATGAATCCCAAAGTTGTGTTTGTGGAGGGTTTTTCCAAAAGTTTATCTTTGGAAAGTAGCTGTTTGTTTGTGAATGAAGTTTCTGAAGGTCTGTCTAATGTCTCAGAAGTGAATCTGGAATTAGATCAAGCACAGAAAGAACTCATTGGTCAGGACAATGTTTCTCAGGAGCAGATTAAAGTGGATGGTCAGGTTGAAGCCCTAACTGAGAAAGGAAAGGGTAGATTTTTTGAGGGGGGATGGATTGTTGGCTAGTACAGCTTGTAAAAGTGAACCCGAGAAGGGTAACTGTGATTTGCTGGAAGTAGCTCAAGGTAGTGAGAAGAGCAGAAGTTTATCTGTGGGGAGTGGCAAGGTGCTTGGTAAGGAAAGTCTGGAAGAGCCTAGGCAGCCTTGTGAGCTGATGGCTGTGTCTAGTCAGAGCATGGGAAGGCAAGGAGAGTGGAAGATGAGTGTCCCTGGACCTTACCTGTTAGCTGGGTGGAGAAGTGTGACAGGGAAGAAACGTGCCTGTGTCTGTCAGGGGTATTGACTTGCCTATGGAGGGAGCTACCCCAGTCTCCAAGCAGTTGTCTGTGACCAGCCCTGTGTGCTGGGACAAGGGGAATGAGATCCCAAGCTGTGTGTCTGGGAAAGGATAAAGTGTGTTCGGCTCTTCTTTGTCTGTGGAGCGGACAGAAGGGGCCTTTCAGCCTGTGATGGTTGAGGGTCGTGCAGTTGTCTCAGAGCTGGTTCTGGATTCAGCTAAAGCCCAGGAAGGGAAGGGTCCTAAGTTTGTGTCTGCTCGGGAGAATGGCCCTGTAACTAGGTCACAGCCAGTTAGGGTCTATGCAAAATCCCAGAGCCCAGACAATTCTGGTGCGTGTATTTTGCCTGTTGCTAGTGTGTTGTTGGGAAAAGGTGTAGCAACTCTGTCTAATCAGAGTGAGATCCTAGCCAGGGCACAAGGAGAGCATGAAGGTGATGTGATTGTGTTACCTACTGAGGGTGTGGAAACCTGTAGCAAGAAGGAAAAGATTCCTGAACTTGTGTGTGGCAAAGGGAAGGAGAATGCTTCTAGCCTTTTACCTAGGAAGTCTCTAAGTTTGCCTGAAAGGGGATTGTGTAGGAATCCGCCGGATGGGCCAGAGGTGACTCTGGATGTAAGGGAGACCCAGAAAGAGTCTGTTGTTGCTCAGGAAAGTGTTCCTCTAGAGCAAGCCCTTGGTGAAGAGGGTAAGGGCAGAATTTCTGTGAGGGGTGAATTGTTGCATAGAAAAGCCCTAGGGAAAGGAATCCTCATGGAGTCTTTGCAAGCAGTTTACTGCAACTGAAGGGTGTGAAAGTGATTTAATCAAGGTTTCAGAGTAGCAGCCGTGTTAGTCTGTATTCGCAAAAAGAAAAGGAGTACTTGTGGCACCTTAGAGACTAACCAATTTATTTGAGCATAAGCTTTCGTGAGCTACAGCTTATGCTCAAATAAATTGGTTAGTCTCTAAGGTGCCACAAGTACTCCTTTTCTTTTTGATTTAATCAAGGAAGTTTCAGTTCCTAACAGCCAGAAATTTTCGGTTCTGAATGGATCCACTGACTTTCCTGTTGAAGGATCCAGTGTGGAGAGCTTTGAGAAGGTCTCAGATGGAGTGAGAGCTGTTAAGAAAGTTAAATAGTCCTATAACCAAGTGGCTGTGTTTGGCCAGCTTGTTGGGGAGACAAGGTTGTTGAGAGAGGAATGTCTCCATGCTAGTTCTGTAAGTGAACGGTCTGTGTCTCAGGTTCGGAGGGAAGACTGGGTAGCTGAGTCTGCAGAGCAGAACAGCTGGGCAGTTAATCTCTCGAGAATGCAGGGGATGGCAGGTCTACTCTCATCTCTAGACACTTTGGGTATGACTTGTAGTCTCTCAGTGAACTTAACATCTGATTCCAGGTGGAAGCAGAGGTTGGTAAGGGAAGGACAATGGAACTTTGAGTCTAGCTTGTTAGTGAAAATGGTCGGTTTCTCTTTAAGACAGAGTCCAGCCTTGGAACTGGTAGTAGTTAAGGATCTGAAAACTGGTGAACTGGCTCCTGTCTGGGGTAATGCAAATTACTTGGCTGGCAGGGAGAAGAAGGACTTGCTAATAGGTGTTAGCACAGAGAGCATGCCCAACCAGCCAGTGAATTCTGTTAAGTGAGAGAAATCAGGGTTTGATCCTTCAGGAAAAGGAGGAAAAAGAGACCTTAATTTTGCAAAGGGAAGCCACAGGCTGACCCTAAAAGGCCCAAACCTCAATGGTATTAAGCCAAAGGGGTGGCATGAAATGACTGTAAACGGACATTTGCAATGAATTTGTTGTTATTGCTAATGGTAATTTTTGTGAGTAATGTGTTGCTATTACCAAAAACTGTAAAAATGTACAATGTGCCCAATCTTTTGGAAAATCCCTTGAACATGTTAAAAGGATTACATGAGAACTCACTTTGTGTTAAGAGGCCTTGTTATACGGATGTTTCACAGTTAATGCCTGTAAACAGTATTGAAACTTTTCACAGGGGAAAAGACATTCCAAATCTGATGTGCTGTGTGAAAAGGGAAACTGAGGCATACTACCATATTGCTTGCATGGCTAAGGGCCAAGATTCCTATACTATGGACAACATTAACATCTACATTGACGTGATGTTAATTGGGTTCCACACATTGGCCAGAGCTTGTACAGATAAAATAGCTGTTTTCTTCAGCTCTTGGCAAAATCACAGGAGACATACAGGAACCGTGCTGCAAGAGCAGATCCAATCCACTATTGTTCTAATCAAGTTTTACCTTGTAAAGAGATTCAGTCATGTTATTGAACATGACTTTGGTAAACCATTTCTGTTATACACCAATACTTGCTGTAGTAAGACAGAACCAAGGAGGGAAGCTCTAGGGATGCAGTCAGTGATGTTTGTGTCATCCCTTCCTGCATCAATTTTGCATTGGGGGTGTGATGTTATTGACTTGAACTGGGACCGTAGAGATCATTGTTGCAACCTAAGTCCTACAGTGGCACTAAATGTTGTATAAAGGGGGTCAAATGAGGTGTCTAAGACAAGGTGACGGTTTGCTGGTTAGGATGATGCTGTCTGTTTGCACGTATCTTTTTTGTAGTTGAAGTTATGAATATTGGTTCTATACTGTCTATAGTTCAAACTTGTGCTATGCTTCCGGAGGACACCCCAGACAAGTTGGTGTCAGCTCTGCCCAGCCTACTGGATGGCCCTGTCAAGGTTCCTCCCCCACTCTGAACTCTAGGGTACAGATGTGGGGACCTGCATGAAAACCTCCTAAGCTTACTTTTACCAGTTTAGGTTAAAACTTCCCCAAGGTACAAATTAATTTTATCCTTTGACCCTGGATTTCCACTGCCACCACCAAACTTTAACTGGGTTTATTGGGAAAACGTAGTTTGGACATGTCTTTCCCCCCAAAATCCTCCCAACCCTTGCACCCCACTTCCTGGGGAAGGTTTGGTAAAAATCCTCACCAATTTGCATAGGTGACCACAGACCCAAACCCTTGGATCTTAGAACAATGAAAAAGCATTCCGTTTTCTTACAAGAAGACTTTTAATAGAAGTAAAGGAATCCCCTCTGTAAAATCAGGATGGTAGATACCTTACAGGGTAATTAGATTCAAACATAGAGAATCCCTCTAGCCAAACCTTAAGTTACAAAAAAGATACACAGACAGGAATAGTTATTCTATTCAGCACAGTTATTTTCTCAGCCATTTAAAGAAATCATAATCTAACACATACCTAGCTAGATTACTTACTAAAAGTTCTAAGTTTCAGAGTAACAGGCGTGTTAGTCTGTATTCGCAAAAAGAAAAGGAGTACTTGTGGCACCTTAGAGACTAACCAATTTATTTGAGCATGAGCTTTCGTGAGCTACAGCTCACTTCATCAGATGCATACTGTGGAAACTGCAGCAGACTTTATATATACACAGAGAATATGAAACAATACCTCCTCCCACCCCACTGTCCTGCTGGTAATAGCTTATCTAAAGTAATCGTCAGGTTAGGCCATTTCCAGCACAAATCCAGGTTTTCTCACCCTCCACCCCCCCACACAAATTCACTCTCCTGCTGGTGATAGCCCATCCAAAGTGACAACTCTTTACACAATGTGCATGATAATGAAGTTAGGCCATTTCCTGCACAAATCCAGGTTCTCTCACTCCCTCACCCCCCTCCAAAAACCCACCCCCATACATACACAGACTCACTCTCCTGCGGGTAATAGCTCGTCCAAACTGACCACTCTCCAAGTTTAAATCCAAGTTAAACCAGAACATCTGGGGGGGGGGGTAGGAAAAAACAAGAGGAAATAGGCTACCTTGCATAATGACTTAGCCACTCCCAGTCTCTATTTAAGCCTAAATTAATAGTATCCAATTTGCAAATGAATTCCAATTCAGCAGTTTCTCGCTGGAGTCTGGATTTGAAGTTTTTTTGTTTTAAGATAGCGACCTTCATGTCTGTGATTGCGTGACCAGAGAGATTGAAGTGTTCTCCGACTGGTTTATGAATGTTATAATTCTTGACATCTGATTTGTGTCCATTTATTCTTTTACATAGAGACTGTCCAGTTTGACCAATGTACATGGCAGAGGGGCATTGCTGGCACATGATGGCATAAATCACATTGGTGGATGTGCAGGTGAACGAGCCTCTGATAGTGTGGCTGATGTTATTAGGCCCTGTGATGGTGTCCCCTGAATAGATATGTGGGCACAATTGGCAACGGGCTTTGTTGCAAGGATAAGTTCCTGGGTTAGTGGTTCTGTTGTGTGGTATGTGGTTGTTGGTGAGTATTTGCTTCAGGTTGCGGGGCTGTCTGTAGGCAAGGACTGGCCTGTCTCCCAAGATTTGTGAGAGTGTTGGGTCATCCTTTAGGATAGGTTGTAGATCCTTAATAATGCGTTGGAGGGGTTTTAGTTGGGGGCTGAAGGTGACGGCTAGTGGCGTTCTGTTATTTTCTTTGTTAGGCCTGTCCTGTAGTAGGTGACTTCTGGGAACTCTTCTGGCTCTATCAATCTGTTTCTTTACTTCCGCAGGTGGGTACTGTAGTTGTAAGAAAGCTTGACAGAGATCTTGTAGGTGTTTGTCTCTGTCTGAGGGGTTGGAGCAAATGCGGTTGTATCGCAGAGCTTGGCTGTAGACGATGGATCGTGTGGTGTGGTCAGGGTGAAAGCTGGAGGCATGCAGGTAGGAATAGCGGTCAGTAGGTTTCCGGTATAGGGTGGTGTTTATGTGACCATTGTTTATTAGCACTGTAGTGTCCAGCCCCCAACTAAAACCCCTGGTCAGGTGCCAGTGAGGTTACCTTTAGCTTCTTAACCCTTTACAGGTGAGAGGATTTTTCCTCTGGCCAGGAGGGATTTTAAAGGGGTTTAACCTTCCCTTTATATTTATGACAGGCCCATTAAGGACCATCAGTGACACAACTGACCCACTGAGGGAAGGCAGCACGCCTGGGGACTCAGTCAGGTGTGCACGGACCTGCCTAGGGACAGAACTCTGAGGTGTTTCCAGGCCATGGGATGGGCAGCTTGTCCTTGGGACAAAGAAAGAGAGACCACATGGCAAGAGACTGTAAAAAGCTGCTGCAGCTCCTCCATCTTGTCTTCAGTCCTGCTTCTGGCCTCTGGAGGGACTTGGCTACAAATGGAAGCTTTGAACCAAGGACTGAAAGACCCATCCCAGCTGGGGATGTTCTCCAGAGACGGGATTTGAACCTGCAGTTTATTCCATCACTGCAACAAGCCTGAACCAAGAACTTGGCCGTTACTGTCTGTCATTGATTCTATTTCACCCATTCTAGCTCTCATCTCTATCTTTTCCCTTTTATGAATAAACCTTTAGATGTTAGATTAGAAAGGATTGGCAACAGCATGATTTGTGGGTAAGATCTGATTTGTATATTGACCTGGGTCTGAGGCTTGGTCCTTTGGGATCGAGAGAACCTTTTTCCTTTTACTGGGGTATTGGTTTTCATAACCATCTGTCCCCATAACGAGTGGCCCTGGTGGTGATACTGGGAAACTGGAGTGTCTAAGGGAATGGCTTGTGTGACTTGTGGTTAGCCAGTAGGGTAAAACCAAAGTCTTCTCTGTTTGGCTGGTTGGGTTTGCCTTGGTGTGCACAGAAACCCCAGCCTTGGGCTGTAACTGCCCTGCTTTAAACAATTTGTCTCAGCTGGGTCCCGCTAGAACCAGCCTCGTTACAGGGTCCCTGCGTCCATAATACGGTGCCCTAGTCTGTGGGTCGGGCCTGCATTGCCTGTTCTGAGGGAATAACTTTTCATGTGACTGTATTAAAACAGGTTTCAGAGTAGCAGCCGTGTTAGTCTGCATCCGCAAAAAGAACAGGAGGACTTGTGGCACCTTAGAGACTAACGCATTTATCTAAGCATAAGCTTTCGTGAGCTGCAGCCCACTTCATCAGTGCCACAAGTCCTCCTTTTCTTTTTGTATTAAAACAGTTTGTTTGTGTGGGCCCAGCTCATCAAATGTTCCAGATCAGCCGGTGTACCTGCCCTGGCCTCCTCAGTGGAACCACTCTGCCAACCTTTGGGTTGTCTGCAAAGTTTTTCTGCAGCGATTTTCTATTTCCTTCCAGATCAGTGATGAAAATATTCAATAGCATCAGGCTTAGAACCCTGCTAAAACCACCCCCGTTCACCCCAAGGACAACGCCAGTTTTAATCCACTTTACAGGTGCTCTACTGGTATTGCAGACTTTCATTTTTCATATGAGTGTTTTCCACGCTGAATCCAATGTCTCAGAGAAATTGAAGTTAATTGCATCTATGCAGTTCCCTTGATCAGCCAAACCTGCACTCTCCTTGAAGGATGAAATCGGTTTTATTTGACAAGACCTGATTTCCATAAACCATGTTGGTGACGGGCATTAATTATATTCCTCGACTTTTTTTAAACTAATCCCAGACCAGCTTTTCCAGTGTTTCCTGACCTTGTCAAATCTTTTTTTTTTTTAAATTTCCCCCTTTTTTTTTTTTAATACTTTTCATTTAACACAGAACTGTCCTGTATGTGCCCTTTTGTTTTGGCTCTGCTGCTGACAGATCGTGTACTTCTACTCCCGAATGAGGTGTGTGGGCGATCGGTCAGTTTGTAACTCTGGTGTTCGTAACTCTACGGTTCTACTGTGGAGGCTGTTAAACATCCTCCTTGGCTGCTAATGGGCTGGAGACTATTCCATCTCCTCATGTGATAGGAGTACCTCCTACTGCCTCTTTCCCAGTGCAGAACAAACCTATTTCTTCAACACATCTATATTTTCTGCAACATTAAGAAGTTTCCTTTCTCCCTCTAGGAATTGGCTTAAACCTTTCCTAGGATTTCTTTTGTTTTTAATATACTTAATAACCCCCTTTTTGTTATCCTTAGTCCCGCCAAGCATGGAGTTTCCCCTGATGTCTTTAACGTTCCTTATCAATTTTCATAACTTCCCATTTGTATTGCCTGATAGCTATATTCCCTTTTTTCCCATTTGTATCTGTTGCTTTTCCCCACATAAATGCTGCCTTCACTTTGCCATTGAAAAGGGTTTTTAGCCAAAGTTCTCCACTTCCTAGACTGTGGAATCATGACTTTTTAGCTATTCAACAAACTCTTCTTAAAGGACTCCTGAGCTTCATTCCCGCTTTTCTGTCTAATATTTTCCTCCCAATCAGTTTTCTTGATAATTTTCCTCAGCTTTGGGGAATTAGTGCTTTTGAAGCACTGTCTATCGGTATTACTGGTTGGGAACTGTTCTCTGTTTTTTTCCAGTTGAATGTAATCAGTTCTATTCTTCTCCTCTCCTCTATCATCTGCCCCCTTCTTTGTCTCTTCTCTAAACTAAACAGTCTCAAACTTCTAAGGTGCCACAAGTACTCCTTTTCTTTTTGCGAATACAGACTAACACGGCTGTTACTCTGAAACCTGTCAAACTTTTCAGTTTGTCCGCATATGGGAGCCTTCCCCATTCTCAGAGCCTGTCTTGGAAATCTCCTTTATAATGCAGTATCCTTCTTAGAGACTGGGTGACCAAAACTGAGCACAAATCCAGAGCAGGTTATTCTCCATCCCATTTCTTAGGCATCCGAACATTGTCTTTGATTTGGCCACTACTGCGAATGAGCAGGTGTTTTGTTGACCTGCTTTCATTGATGCCCAGGTCTTTTCCCTGAGGTGTGTCCGAGTTGGGATGTTTCTCCCTGGCACATGTCTTGGCAAAGGTTTGGGGTTTTTTTATACTCTCAGATTTTGAGTAACCGGTTGAATGGGGACCCCCTACAGCATGGACTCTGTAGCCTGGCTTTCATTGCATTAAGGAACAATGATGGATAACCAGTATCCACTCTCATGTTTCCTGCTGGTGCCTATTAAGGGTTCCCACAACAGGGCATGTAGAATTATTGATGCATGGAGCACCATCAACCATGGAATTGGCATTAGTAGGGCCAGTGGTTCATAATTCATTTATCTGACTAATGCAAATGTCATTTTTCAGTGTGTGAAGAGCGACCGATCTGCTTCTCCCATGAGAACAGCCCCTAGTAGTGCATGTAGTGTCTCAAACTAACACTGTCTCTCCACCCAGGCATTTGTCCTGCGACCATCACCCAAGAGCCTGGGCACACACAGGGAGTTGGGGGAACGTACGGTACATGCAGGAGACACCGTTCTGCCTCAGAGTTGGACACCTTCTCCCCTACTCCATGTCTGATTCCAACACAACCGACTTCACCAACCCCTCCACCTTCATCCTGCTGGGCATTCCTGGCCTGGAGATGGACCACGTCTGGATCTCCATCCCCTTCTGCACCATGTACGCCATAGCCATCATGGGGAACTTCACCATCCTGGTCATTGTGAAGACGGAGCCGAGCCTCCATGGGCCCATGTACTATTTCCTCTGCATGCTGGCTGTCAGCGACCTGGTCCTGTCTACATCCACCCTGCCCAAAACGCTGAGCATCTTCCGGTTCAATTCCAGGGAGATCGATTTCAGTGCCTGCCTCACCCAGATGTACTTCATTCACTGCTTCTTAGTGATGGACTCTGGGATCCTAGTGGCCATGGCTTTGGATCGCTATGTGGCCATCTGCCATCCCCTGAGACATTCCACCATCCTGACAAACTCTGTGGTGGGCAAGATTGGCCTGGCCGTGGTGCTGCGTGGCGGCATGCTCATACTGCCCTATCCCTTTCTGACAAGACAGTGGCCATATTGCAGAACCACCATCATCCCCAACACGTACTGTGAGCACATGGCTGTGGTGAAGCTGGCCTGTGCCGACACCCACATCAGTAATTACTACAGCCTCTCTGTGGCATTCTTGGTGACGGGTCTGGATGTGTTTTTTATTGCTGTGTCGTATATCCAGATTCTCAGGGCCATCTTCAGTCTCCCCACAAAGGATGCCCGGCTCAAGACTTTTGGGACCTGCAGCTCCCACCTATTTGTCATTTTAACCTCTTACATCCCAGCTCTCTTCTCCTCCTTCATGCACCGGTTTGGTAACAATGTGGCGGTACATTTCCATGTTCTCATGGCCAATGCGTACCTTCTAATGCCCCCCATGCTGCACCCCATCATCTACGGGGTGAGGACCAAACAGATCCGGGACAGGTTGCTCCGGCTACTTACTCCTAAAGGAACCTAAAGTTTTCTCCTGGTGCTCTGGCTCTCAAACCCAGCTTCCTGCAGAGATGGCAGGTGACATGGTGCTGGGCCCTCTTCCCTGAATCACTTGCCGTACAGTCGAAAAGACAGTAAATGCTTTCCTGACCTTACTGTGCTGTGTCAGTGTGACAAACTGGGGAATAGGTCTATGTATCCACCCCTTGCCCCACCTCTTCTGCCAAGGTCCCGATCCTGCTTTGCCTCTTTCCCCCAAGGCCCTGCCTCTGTCGCTTGCTCCTCTATTCCCCTCCCCCTGTCACTTGCTGGAACATTTCCACCTCCCTCCCCTCACCACAGCTACAAGGGAGCATTTTCAGATTTTGTTGGGGGTGGCAACTTTAACCAGGATTCCAAGGGGTACTTAAGGTCTTGAAAACTCTAGTTTGTTGGCAGATAACTTAGCAATTAGCTGACGGGAGCACTGTATCTAATTCTGATGTAAAAGAAAGAAACTTAAATAAATATTAGGCCCACTCAGCTCTGATACTAACATGTTCAGACATCTTGTGCCAAGTCACTTAATGGACACTGGTTAGGTTTAAAATATTCATGTATATTCTTACTTTGTTACTACTCTGCAGAGAGAGAGACCTCATCAGGACTCCTGGGTTCTATCTCAGCTCTGGGAGGGGAGTGGGGTCTAGTGCGTTACAGCGGGAGTTGTGGGGGCAGATACATCTGGGGTATCAATGAGAACATCAGAATGGCCCTACTGGGTCAGACCAATGGTCCATCTAACCCAGTGTCCTGTCTCCCGACAGTGGCCAATGACAGGTGCCCCAGAGGGAATGAACAGAACAGGGAATTACCAAGTGATCCATCCCGTGTCACCCACTCCCAGTTTCTGGCAAACAGAGGCTAGGGACACCGTCCCTGCCAATCCTGGATAATAGCTATTGATTGACCTATCCCCCATGAAGTTATCTAGTTCTTATTGGATTCATGTTATAGTTTTGGCCTTCACAACATCCTGTGGCAAAGAGTTCCACAGGTTGACTGTGAGGAAATACTTCCTTTTGTTTGTTTTAAATCTGCTTCTGACTAATTCTATTGGGTGACCCCTAGTTCGTATGTTCTAAGAAGGCATAAATAACATTTCCTTGTTTACTTTCTCCATACCTCTCAGGATTTGAGAGACCTCTGTCATATCCCCCCTTAGTTGTCTCTTTTCCAAGCTGAAAAGTCCCAGTCTTATTAATCTCTCCTCATATGAAGCTGTCCCATACCCCTAATCGTTTCCGTTGCCCTTCTCCGTACCTTTCTGCACACCGCATTCAAGGTGTGGGCCTACCAGGGATTAATATAGAGGCAACATGATATTTTCTGTCTTATTATCTCTCCCTTTCTTTATGATTCCCAACATTCTGTTTGTTTGCTTGATTGCCACTGCACTTTGAGGAGATGTTTTAACCCTATTCACTCCCCTTAGATTGTATGAACTCTCTGTAGCCTGATATCTCTGGGCTTTTCCTGAACTCTTCGCTCATGCTCCTTGTACCGAGGGGCAGTGCAGTGGTATTTTATAGAATGTAATATACAAAATAAAGACTAATAAAGTGGCAAGTATTAAACATGTATTGGGGTATGATTCCATGTATGAGGTCGTGTTTCACATCGGCATTCCAATTCCGCGGGCGGTTGTCACGGCGCTTGTGGGAACAGAGCTATGTTCGGGACATGCTGCAGTGCAGAGCAAAGGTGAAGGAGACAAGCGCCCTACAACTGCCTTTTTTACGGGCTGTGCAGAGCGGAAAGGACCCCAGACCTATTCTCTGACCCATCACGCCCACGTTGCATTGGGTCTGTCGAGCAGGTGAGCTCCCCAGCAGGAGATGGTACCTGTGAATCCTGAGAGGGAAGTGTCTTCCCTGGGAATCCCCCTCCGGTAGCCGTGCCCCACACCGCTCTCACCCCAGCATCTGCAGCAGCGTCCCATGCCGAGGGCCGACACAGGGGTGCACACCGTTTATAACACAGCTCTGTGCAACCCCGGGGGGTTCGCTCAGCTTCTGGCGGAGACGTGGCATCTGAGTGTAAACAGGCCAGTGACTTGAGACACGCTAGCCAAAGTCTCTCTTCCCTGGCTGCGCTTCTGCGCTATTTATCCAGTTTTATGAGGAAACAATAATTAAGGGACCTTCCCAAAGGGAAGTGAGAACTCTGGGGCTCTGTGCTGAGTCACAGAGGAATTGGCTGCTCTGTGCATTTGTGTATATTTAAAAATTATACTTGATTAGGAAGACAACTGGGGATAAGACCTGTGTCTCCATGGGGTCTGATACCCTGTAAATGCGCAGGGTGGAGGGGTAGAGAGTAGACAGACAGATCTGGAGACAGATGGCTGAGGGGAGACACAAGCATTCTCTGCAGACACACGGGGCTGTCGCTAAGGGACCAGAGATCAGTCATTCTCATCAGTAACGATCATCAGACTGTGCAGCACCTTTCACTGAAGGATCTTGAAAGCGCCTAGCAAAGGAAAGTCCTGTGAACGTATCCTCAGTGTACAAATAGGTAAACTGCGGCATGGGGAGAGGTGACTTAGCCAAGGTCTCACAGAGATTGAGTAGCGGGATGACAGAGAGAACCCAGGAGTCCTGACTTCTTTACTGCAACCATGGTCTCTCTGGCATGCCAAGAGGGAGATGGACTCCCACTCTGGCCGGGGCTGTTCGTTGGGTGGGATGCAGAGGAATGGCTGGAAGAAGGAGCCTGATTGCAATAGCTGAACTCTCTGCCTGCTCACCTGGCTCACTGGGGGTATTTGTCTGGTGTAGAGCACCTGGGTTTTTAAACACTGGAATGAGACTGAACAAATTCTCCTGTCTCAGCCCAACAGGGGCGCCGTGTTCACCTTTCAATGTGGCTGCAGACAAAGGCCGTAGGCTTTTAGGCCTTACAACATAGCTAGAGGCCGTATCCTACGGCTACAGGAAAAGGGTCTGATCCTTTCAGTACGTCCAGGCCCCGGAGATCCCCATGACTGACCCCGTCGTACCCCAGGTATGGCCTGGTCCCAGGGGATTCCCAGGAGCTACCCCAGGTACGACTGGCCCCCAGGGGTCCCCAGGAGCTGCCCCGTTCTGCCTTAGGTCCGTCTAGGATCATCAGATACTGTAACATTGCCACTGGCGACAAGGGCCAGAGCTGTTGGATGACGTCTGTCCCAGGGCCCCTCCCTGGCACGGTCTCTCTGCTCTGCATGCAGGAAAAGGGCCTGATCCTTCCACCTCGCTGGAGAAACCGAGGCTCCTGCAGGGTCCGGCAGCGGATGAGCCGGGTTTGAGAAAGGCAGCAGCGCCGAATTGCGTTTGTGGATCTAGCCCTGGCCGCCTTTCTGGACGATGCTTTAGTCAAGCACAAGTTACGGTTGGTCAAAGCCAGGGGGGGGCTGGCTGGCAACGCTTGGAGGAAAAAGCCAAGTTCCTGGACACTCACCTCTCACTTTCAAAAACTTTCCCCTCTTCTCTTTGTACAAGGAGCAGGCTCCCTGGGGCAAAACAGGTTTTTATCTGCTCTCTACCCGTCCTCCAGTGGCTCCAGTGCCCCAGCTGCTTGCCCTGCTCGAACCCGGGCAACGCCCCTTCCTTCGGAGGCGAGCAGCTGTAGCAGCGTCCTGGGAGTGGACCCTGGTGTGGTGCTGTAGGACTGAATACGGCCATTTTTGCCAAGTATGATTATCCTGTTTCTATGCATGTATCAGCTTTGTGTCTGAAGTCATTACTGACAATCTACGGGTATCTTACACCTTCACCTCTGCGGCCAGGACGAGAAGCCATGGGCTTAAATTGCAGCAAGGGAGGTGTAGGCTGGAGATTAGGAAAGACTTCCTAGCTGTCAGGGTGGCTAAGCCCTGGAACAAATTGCCCAGGGAGGTTGTGGAATCTCCATCGCTGGAGGTTTTCAAGAACAGGTTGGACACACACCTGTCAGGGCTGGTCTAGGTGGTGCTGGTCCTGCCATGAGGGCAGGGGACTGGACTAGATGACCTCTGGAGGTCCCTTCCAGTTCTATGATTCTATGTGTTGTGTTCCTGGGTAGCACCCCTCAGGTGGCTAAGGCGGTACGTTGGTGGCCCTTCGAGGACACTTAGTGATCACAAAGGGCCACAGAAGAAAGGCGCCTCTGCAAGAATATGGGAAATGGCTGATCCTGTGAGTCATCAGAGCATGTAAGGACCTGGGATACGCTCATGTGACCCTGGACTCATCTCATCTTCTCTGCACTGGCTTTCCAACAAGGAAGCTCTGAACAAGGTCTGGTGACCCCAGCCTGCTTGTGTAATTTCTAGAGAGGCTTTTGCAAGCTCGCAGTGCGTTCCATCACTGCGATGAAAGTCACCTCTGAACACTGAAAAACCACTTGGATGTATCTGATCTTTTAACCATTTGTAACTCTTCTTCTTTTCTTTTCCTATTTAACCTTGAGTGTCTCTTGAGATTAGGACGCTATAGGTGGTGAAATAGATTGTCACTGAGTACTCACCGTGGGGTCCAGAGTCCGGGTGGTGAGCCAAGGGCTGGGATGCGTCAGGACACTGCATTTTTGGCTTCTAGTTAACCAGTGTGGTGAGACAGATGTTTGCGTTTGTTCCTGGTTTGGTATAATCTAAGGATAGAACCACCAGCCGTCTGGGCTGAGTCTGCCCCATTTCTCAGCAGTTTGTTCTGTATTTGGTAAGCTCGGCTGTGTCCCACTGAGGCACGGTGACACATGGACACCGCTGACAGGTGCTTCACAGAGTCTTGCTCACTACTCCCCGGAGGTATCCCCCTCTTACAGATGGGGAAACGGAGGCAGCATGAAAGGAAGTGTCTTGAGCCAAGAATATAGCCCACTGTCACCCACTGACATCACTGGAGTATTTGGCCCAAGTTATTTAATTGGAGATGAAGCATCAGCAGAGACCAGTGAGCTGGGAGGGAAGGTGACTATTTACCAGGTTCGTGTTCTGCTAGCCAAGGGCCGTAATGAGCTGCACACGGCACGGCCTTGGTTCGTTGCAGCACACGGTTGGGCTGTACGCGCTGTGCAGCGTTCCAGGCGACGTGCCGTCCCTGGTAAACAAGCAAGAGGGGACTGAAAACTGAGCTGTGTGGAAACCTGCTTTGTGGCCACAGTTTCTTTAATGAATTCATCCCGTTTAAGGACTGCAGCTCCACTGATCACGAGACACAAATAGCCTGAGTGTGTCTAATACAGCGCAGGGGAGCAATGCCAGTTCATGGCCAGAGCAGTGGTGCTGGGGGTGCGGCGGTGTCGGGACTCCCAGTTCCTCTTCTCAGCTCTGCCACCGACTCCTTGGGTGTCCTTGGGTGAATCACTTTACCTCTGCAGGACTCAGTCCATCCATGACACGGGGATAACGCTGCCTAGCAGCCTAGCAACAGAGCTTCTAAATGTAGTGATCAAAAGCGTCATGTAGAGGAGACGTTAGACTCAGCTTCCCTGTCCAGCTTCAGCCCCTGGGCAATGCGTCCCCTGCAGTTCCAGATAAGGTGTCCGTATACATGTGTAAATAGCCGGCTAATGTCAGGTGGGCAGTTTATCTCCTGCCCTGTGAGCTCTCGAAGCCACCCCACCTCGGCCCAGCATCCCGTCTTCCCAGCTAATGCGGGGCTGATCCTTCTGCCTCTCTCAGCTCTTGTCCTCCCAGCTTCAAAGCTGATCCCTTGCCCTGCTCCCGAGGCCTGGCTCATGCCAAAGGGCTCCCAGCCCATCCCCTTTGCAGGGACCCTGCCTTCTACAGGCCCCCAGCTGGGAGGAACACAAGGGAGCTGAAAGCTAAGGAAATGGGCCACACAATGGTCTCTGCCCTCAGGACCTTGTAGCTGAGCTTCAGGGCTCACAAGCTGTGTGATGCACAACCTCGTCTGCCTGCCACACAGCCCTTCTCCCACCCCTCAGCTGCTTTTATACAGCTTTCTGGCTTCCCGCACCGATCCCGACTGGCCTGTCGACTCCAGCGCAGCATCCTCGCTGCACTCACTGCAGGCTCCTTGCCAGGCTGCAGCAGCTCCCGTCCCAGCCCCGGAGCAGATGGAGCCCAACTGCGGGGCGGGGAGGTGGAGGTGACCCAGCGAGTGACGGGGAGGGGAGAAAAAGAGCGAGCAGCAGCAGTGGGCATTTGGGGCAAGAGGCGGAAAGGGAGTGGGGCAAAGAGGCAGGAGGTGGAGCAGGGGCTGTGGCCTTGAGGGAAGATGTGTACCAGGGGCATGGCCTTGGGGGGAGAAGCGGGATAAAAGGCAGGGATCCAAGGGTCATGGTGGTTAGTTCTCTGAAAACATCCACTCAATGGGCAGCGGCCGTCAAAGAAGCGAACAGACTATTGGGAATCACTGAGTACAAGGAAAGGGAGAGAAAATAAGGCGGAAAATATCAGATTGACTCTCTAGAAATCCCTGGTACACCCACATCTTGAATACTGTGCGCAAATGTGGTCGCCCCATCTCAAAAAAGATTTATTGGCATTGGAAAAGGTTCAAAAAAGGGCAATAAAATCATTAGGGGGATGGAACAGGTTTCATATGAGGAGAGTTTAATAAGACTGGGACTTTTCAGCTTGGAAAAGAGGTGACTAAGGGGGGATATGAGAGAAGTCTATAAAATCATGACTGGTGTGGAGAAAGGAAATGAGGAAATGGTATTTACTTCTTCACATAACACAAGAACTAGGGGTCACCAAATGAAATTAATCGGCAAGAGTTTAAAACAAAGAAAAGGAAGTATTTCTTCACACAACACACAGCCAATCTGTGGAACTCCTTGCCAGAGCATGTTGTGAAGGTCCATCAATGGCCAAGATGGGAAGGGATGGTGTCTGTTTGCCAGCAGCTGGAAATGGGTGACGGGGGATGGATCTCCTGATGGTTGCCTGTTCTCTTCATTCCCTCTGGGGCACCTGGCACTGGCCACTGTCGGAAGACAGGACACTGGGCTAGATGGATCCTTGATCTGACCCAGTCTGGCCATTCTTATGTTCTTATATTTGCAGAGGTCCAGTGATCAGGAATTAGAAGGGTGGCAAACCAATGAGTTCTACACCGCCCGACTCCCCAGTTTGTCGCACTGACGCAGCACAGTAAGGTCAGGAAAGGGTCTAATGCGGGGGGGCGGGGGGTGTTGGATAAGGGGCGGGAGGTCCTGGGGGCAGTCAGGAGAGAGGGGGCAGTTGGATGGGGTGGAGGTTCTGGGAGGCGCTGTCAGGGGATGGGGAACAGGGGGGTTGGATAGGCGTGGGAGTCCTGGGGGGCCAGTCAGAGGATAGGGTGTGGATAGGGGTTCAGGAAAGTCAGGGGAGAGGGAGCAGGGGGGATTGGATAGGGGGTGGGGTCCCAGAGCGGCAGTTAGGGGCGGGGGGTCCTGGGAGGGGGCGGTGAGGGGCAAGGAGCGGGGGGGGTGGATGGGTGGGGGGTTCTGAGGGGGCAGTCAGGGGTTAGGAAGTGGGAGGGGGCGAATAGGGAACGGGGCCAGGCTGTTGGGGGGGGCACAGCCTTCCCTACCCGGCCGTCCATACAGTTTTGCAAGCCCAATGGGGCCCTCTTGCCAAAAGTTTGCCCACCCCTGGTCTAATGTCTCTCTGACCGCCCAGTAAGTGATTCAGGGATGAGAGCACAGAACCAAGTCACCAGCCAGCTCTGCACAGAGCTCAGTCTGAGAGCCAGAGCACCAGGAAAAAACTTGAAATCCCTTTATGAGTGAAGAGCCGGAGTAGCCTGCCCTGGATCTGTTTGGTCCTCACCCCGTAGATGATGGGGTTGAGCGTGGGGGGCACCAGGAGGTACATGTTGGCAACGAGAATATGGAAATGCAGGGGCACATTTTGGCCAAACCGGTGTGTGAGGGAGGAGAAGAGAACTGGGATGTAAAAGGTTAAGATGGCACAGAGGTGGGAGCTGCAGGTCCCCAAAGCCTTGAGCCGGGCGTCCTTCGTGGGGAGGCTGAAGATGGCCCTGAGAATCTGGATATAGGACACAGCGATAAAAATCATATCCAGACCCCTCACACAGAGTACTACAAAGAGTCCGTAGTAACTACTGACGCGGGTGTCGTCACAGGCCAGCTTCACCACGGCTATGTGCTCGCAGTACGAGTGGGGGATGATGTTGGTTCTGCAATATGGCCACTGCCTTGCCAGGAAGGGGTAGGGCAGTACGACCATGCTGCCACGGAGCACCACGGCCAGTCCAATCTTGGCCACCATGAGGTTTGTCAGGATGGTGGAATGTCTCAGGGGATGGCAGATGGCCACGTAGCGATCATATGCCATGGCCACGAAGATCCCAGACTCCATCACGAGGAAGGAGTGAATGAAGTACATCTGGGTTAGGCAGGAACTGAAATCGATCTCCCTGGAATTGAACCAGAAGATGCTCAGCATTTTGGGCAGGGTGGATGTAGACAGGCCCAGGTCGGTGACGGCCAGCATGCAGAGGAAATAGTACATGGGCCCATGGAGGCTTGGTTCTGTCTTGACGATGAACAGGATGATGAAGTTTCCCAAGACGGCTATGATGTACATGGTGGAGAAGGGGATGGAGATCCAGATATGGGCCGCCTCTAGGCCAGGAATGCCCAGCAGGATGAAGGTGGAGGGGTTGGTGAAGTCGGTTGTGTTGGAATCTGACATGGAGTAAGGGAGAAGGTGTTCAACTCTGAGGCGTTCCCAGGGCCCAGGGTGATGTTTGCACTACAAAAGCCTGGATGGAGAGACAATGTTAATATGAGCCACTACGTGCCCTACTGTATACTTAAGATACAGTGGGGAGATTTATACACAGAGAACATGAAACAATGGGTGTTACCATACACACTGTAACGAGAGTGATCAGGTAAGGTGAGCTATTAGCAGCAGGGGAGCGTGTCGGGGGGGGGGGAACCTTTTGTAGTAATAATCAAGGTGGGCTATTTCCAGCAGTTGACAAGAAACATCTGAGGAACAGTGGGGGGCGAGGAGCGGGAATAAACATGGGGAAATAATTTAACTTTGTGTAATGACACATCCGCTCCCAGTCTTTATTCAAGCCTAAGTTAATTGTATTCAGTTTGCAAATTAATTCCAATTCAGCAGTCTCTCGTTGCAGTCTGTTTTTGAAGTTTTTTTGTTGAAGAATTGCCACTTTTAGGTCTGTAATCGAGTAACCAAAGAGATTGAAGTGTTCTCTGACTGGTTTTTGACTGTTATAATTCTTGACGTCTGATTTGTGTCCATTTACTCTTTTATGTAGAGACTTCCTACAAGCCATTACCCTCTGATCCCAGTGAGGGTTATCAAAAGAAACTACACCATCTGCTCAAGAAACTCCAAGAAAAAGCACAAGAACAAATCCGCACAGACACGCCCCTGGAACCCCAACCTGGGATATTCTATCTACTACCCAAGATCCATAAACCTGGAAATCCTGGACACCCCATCATCTCAGGCATTGGCACCCTGACAGCAGGATTGTCTGGCTATGTAGACTCCCTCCTCAGGCCCTACGCTACCAGCACTCCCAGCTACCTTCGAGACACCACTGACTTCCTGAGGAAACTACAATCCATCGGTGATCTTCCTGAAAACACCATCCTGGCCACTATGGATGCAGAAGCCCTCTATACCAATATTCCACACAAAGATGGACTACAAGCTGTCAGGAACAGTATCTCCGATAATGTCACGGCTAACCTGGTGGCTGAACTTTGTGACTTTGTCCTTACCCATAACTATTTCACATTTGGGGACAATGTATTTCTTCAAATCAGCGGCACTGCTATGGGTACCCGCATGGCCCCACAGTATGCCAACATTTTTATGGCTGACTTAGAACAACGCTTCCTCAGCTCCCGTCCCCTAACACCCCTACTCTACTTGTATTGATGTACATCTTCATCATGTGGACCCATGGAAAAGAAGCCCTTGAGGAATTCCACCATGATTTCAACAATTTCCATCCCACCATCAACCTCAGCCTGGACCAGTCTACACAAGAGATCCACTTCCTGGACACTACGGTGCTAATAAGCGATGGTCACATAAACACCGCCCTATACCGGAAACCTACTGACCGCTATTCCTACCTACATGTCTCCAGCTTTCACCCTGACCACACCACACGATTCACTGTCTACAGCCAAGCTCTACGATACAACTGCATTTGCTCCAACCCCTCAGACAAACACCTACAAGATCTCTATCAAGCGTTCTTACAACTACAGTACCCACCTGCTGAAGTGAAGAAACAGATTGACAGAGCCAGAAGAGTTCCCAGAAGTCACCTACTACAGGACAGGCCCAACAAAGAAAATAACAGAACGTCACTAGCCATCACCTTTAGCCCCCAACTCAAACCTCTCCAACGCATCATCAAGGCTCTACAACCTATCCTGAAGGATGGCCCATCACTCTCACAGATCTTGGGAGACAGGCCAGTCCTTGCCTACAGACAGCCCCCCAACCTGAAGCAAATACTCACCAGCAACCACACACCACACAACAGAACCACTAACCCAGGAACCTATCCTTGCAACAAAGCCCAATGCCAACAGTGTCCACATATCTATTCAGGGGACACCATCACAGGGCGTAATCACATCAGCCACACTATCAGAGGCTCATTCACCTGCACATCCACCAATGTGATCTATGCCGTCATGTGCCAGCAATGCCCCTCTGCCATGTACATTGGCCAAACTGGACAGTCTCTACGTAAAAGAATAAATGGACACAAATCAGACGTCAAGAATTATAACATTTAAAAACCGGTCAGAGAACACTTCAATCTCTTTGGTCACTCGATTACAGACCTAAAAGTGGCAATTCTTCAACAAAAAAACTTCAAAAACAGACTGCAACGAGAGACTGCTGAATTGGAATTAATTTGCAAACTGGATACAATTAACTTAGGCTTGAATAAAGACTGGGAGTGGATGTGTCATTACACAGAGTAAAACTATCTCCCCAGGTTTATTCCCCCTCCTCGCCCCCCACTGTTCCTCAGATGTTTCTTGTCAACTGCTGGAAATGGCCCACCTTGATTATCACTACAAAAGGTTTCCCCTGCCTCCCGCCCACTCTCCTGCTGGTAATAGCTCATCTTACCTGACCAGCTGGTGATTGATCCTGCTTTGAGCAGGGGGTTGGACTAGGTGACCTCCTGAGGTCCCTTCCAACCCTGATATTCCAGGATTCTATGATCACTCTGGTTTCAGTGTGTATAGTAACACCCATTGTTTCATGTTCTCTGTGTATATAAATCTCCCCACTGTATTTTCCACTGCATGCATCCGATGAAGTGAGCTGTAGCTCACGAAAGCTTATGCTCAAATAAATTTGTTAGTCTCTAAGGTGCCACAAGTCCTCCTTTTCTTTTTGTGGATACAGACTAACACGGCTGCTCCTCTGAAACCTGGCAGAGCAGAGATATTCATGGGATGGCTGGTGGAGCGGAGCGGAGCCCACGGAGAGGTGGGGCAATCGGCTTTGGACCACGTAAGGTGTCTCTTAACCCCCCATCTCCAGTGTGGGAGGTAAAACTCTGCAGATAAACTTTCAAATTCTGACCGCTCCACTGACCAGGGACAGAGACTTTTGGGTTTTTGGACTTTTGGGACTCTGGGTGACTTTTGGGTTGCTGGACTCAAGAACCAAAGGGAAAGGAAACAGCCCAATTTGCTTGGGGTGGGCTTTTGAGAATGGGTTGTGTTATGAATATTGTTTGTGGTGTCTTCCCAACATAATACCACATTGTTTCTCTCTGTTATTAAAAGGCGTTTGCTACACTCAGATGCTGTGCTTGTGAGAGGGGAAGTATTGCCTCTTGGAGGCACCCAGTGGGGGTGGTATATATTTGTCGCAGGTCACTGGGTGGGGGCTCGAGCCGGTTTTGCATTGTGTTATTGGAATGGATCCCCTAAATACTGAACCCAGCCCTTGTTGCTGCCAGCTCTGACGGGCAGAAGGGTTACAGAAACACCAGAAACATAAACTATTAAAAATTAAAGGGAAAGTTTTTTAAAAAGGATTTGACAAGATTAGGAAAAAATGGAAA
Organism: Eretmochelys imbricata; assembly: GCF_965152235.1. Lineage (NCBI taxonomy): Eukaryota > Metazoa > Chordata > Testudines > Cheloniidae > Eretmochelys > Eretmochelys imbricata. The sequence goes on from NC_135572.1 coordinate 1,011,253, forward strand.
ATCTGGCATGGGATTAGTAAACAAAAAGTCTAGGAATATAATTAATGCAAGTCCCCAACAGGGTTATGGAAACAGGTCTTGCCAAAAAAGTGTATCCTTTAATGACTGTACACGTTTGGTTGACCAAGGGAACTGCACATGTACAATAGACTTCGATGTCTCTGAGGCATTTGATGTAGTCGGGGAAAACAGTCAGATAAAAACACTCTCCAATATCAGTAGAGCAGATGTAAAATAGGCTCAAAACTGGCTAACCGGCAGCTCACGGAAGCTACTAGATCGCATGCCCTGATTCTCATGGGTGACTTTAATTTTCCTGATATCTGCTGGGAGAGCAATACAGCGGTGCATAGACAATCCAGGAAGTTTTTGGAAAGCGTAGGGGACAATTTCCTGGTGCAAGTGCTAGAGGAGCCAACTAGGGGGGACGCTTTTCTTGACCTGCTGCTCACAAACTGGGTAGAATTAGTGGGGGAAGCAAAAGTGGATGGGAATCTGGGAGGCAGTGACCATGAGTTGGTTGAGTTCAGGATCCTGACGCAGGGAAGAAAGGTAAGCAGCAGGATACGGACCCTGGACTTCAGGAAAGCAGACTTCGACTCCCTCAGGGAACGGATGGCCAGGATCCCCTGGGGGACTAACTTGAAGGGGAAAGGAGTCCAGGAGAGCTGGCTGTATTTCAAGGAATCCCTGTTGAGGTTACAGGGACAAACCATCCCAATGAGTCGAAAGAATAGTAAATATGGCAGGCGACCAGCTTGGCTTAATGGTGAAATCCTAGTGGATCTTAAACATAAAAAAGAAGCTTACAAGAAGTGGAAGGTTGGACATATGACCAGGGAAGAGTATAAAGATATTGCTCGGGCATGTAGGAATGAAATCAGGAGGGCCAAATCGCACCTGGAGCTGCAGCTAGCGAGAGATGTCAAGAGTAACAAGAAGGGTTTCTTCAGGTATGTTGGCAACAAGAAGAAAGCCAAGGAAAGTGTGGGCCCCTTACTGAATGAGGGAGGCAACCTAGTGACAGAGGATGTGGAAAAAGCTAATGTACTCAATGCTTTTTTTGCCTCTGTTTTCACTAACAAGGTCAGCTCCCAGAGTGCTGCGCTGGGCATCACAAAATGGGGAAGAGATGGCCAGCCCTCTGTGGAGATAGAGGTGGTTAGGAACTATTTAGAAAAGCTGGATGTGCACAAGTCCATGGGGCCGGACGAGTTGCATCCGAGAGTGCTGAAGGAATTGGCGGCTGTGATTGCAGAGCCATTGGCCATTATCTTTGAAAACTCGTGGCGAACCGGGGAAGTCCCGGATGACTGGAAAAAGGCTAATGTAGTGCCAATCTTTAAAAAAGAGAAGAAGGAGGATCCTGGGAACTACAGGCCAGTCAGCCTCACCTCAGTCCCTGGAAAAATCATGGAGCAGGTCCTCAAAGAATCAATCCTGATGCACTTGCATGAGAGGAAAGTGATCAGGAACAGCCAGCATGGATTCACCAAGGGAAGGTCATGCCTGACTAATCTAATTGCCTTTTATGATGAGATTACTGGTTCTGTGGATGAAGGGAAAGCAGCGGATGTATTGTTTCTTGACTTTAGCAAAGCTTTTGACACGGTCTCCCACAGTATTCTTGTCAGCAAGTTAAGGAAGTATGGGCTGGATGAATGCACTATAAGGTGGGTAGAAAGCTGGCTAGATTGTCGGGCTCAACGGGTAGTGATCAATGGCTCCATGTCTAGTTGGCAGCCGGTATCAAGTGGAGTGCCCCAGGGGTCGGTCCTGGGGCCGGTTTTGTTCAATATCTTCATAAATGATCTGGAGGATGGTGTGGATTGCACTCTCAGCAAATTTGCGGATGATACTAAACTGGGGGGAGTGGTAGATACGCTGGAGGGGAGGGATAGGATACAGAAGGACCTTAGACAAATTGGAGGATTGGGCCAAAAGAAATCTGATGAGGTTCAATAAGGATAAGTGCAGGGTCCTGCACTTAGGATGGAAGAATCCAATGCACAGCTACAGACTAGGGACCGAATGGCTCGGCAGCAGTTCTGCGGAAAAGGACCTAGGGGTGACAGTGGACGAGAAGCTGGATATGAGTCAGCAGTGTGCCCTTGTTGCCAAGAAGGCCAATGGCATTTTGGGATGTATAAGTAGGGGCATAGCGAGCAGATCGAGGGACGTGATCGTTCCCCTCTATTCGACATTGGTGAGGCCTCATCTGGAGTACTGTGTCCAGTTTTGGGCCCCACACTACAAGAAGGATGTGGATAAATTGGAGAGAGTCCAGCGAAGGGCAACAAAAATGATTAGGGGTCTAGAACACATGACTTATGAGGAGAGGCTGAGGGAGCTGGGATTGTTTAGCCTGCAGAAGAGAAGAATGAGGGGGGATTTGATAGCTGCTTTCAACTACCTGAAAGGGGGTTCCAAAGAGGATGGCTCTAGACTGTTCTCAATGGTAGCAGATGACAGAACGAGGAGTAATGGTCTCAAGTTGCAGTGCGGGAGGTTTAGATTGGATATTAGGAAAAACTTTTTCACTAAGAGGGTGGTGAAACACTGGAATGCGTTACCTAGGGAGGTGGTAGAATCTCCTTCCTTAGAGGTTTTTAAGGTCAGGCTTGAAAAAGCCCTGGCTGGGATGATTTAACTGGGAATTGGTCCTGCTTCGAGCAGGGGGTTAGAGTAGGTGACCTTCAGGGGTCCCTTCCAACCCTGATATTCTATGATTCTATGATTCTATGATCTCAGGAAGCAGTTGTCAATGGGGCATTGCAGGGAATGGGGGTGATTCTAGTGCAGTTCTGCAGGGATGAGTTCTAGTCCCAATGCTATTCAATATTTTCATGAATGATATGGAAGCAAATAGAAAATCACTGTAGATAAAATAGCAGAGGACCCCAAACTGGCAGAGTGGTTACAATGAGGCAGCCAGGGCAGACACAAATGTTTTAATACAGTCAAATGCAAAGTTATCACCTTGGAAAAGGGAACGCAGGCCCGACCTACGCACTCGATCACTGTATTCTGGAATTGAGGGACCCTGAAAAGGATTTAGGGGTCACTGTGGATAACCAACTCATTGTAGTGGTGAGTTGGAGGAGGGGAAGGATTTTACCTCTGCATATGGAATTGGTGAAACCGAATGCATCCATTTCCGTGGTCCACATTTCAAACTTTGGAGAATGTGCAGAAAAGAGCCACAAAAAAGATTGGAGGCAGCAGAAAATGCAGGCCAGTGAGAGACTTAAAGAGCTTCATCTGTTTGGAAGTGGTGGGTTCCCCAAGTCCCCATGTCTTCAGATCCAGACCGGATGTTTTTTTGGAAGATCTGCTTGAGGGCCTGTCTACACTTAAAATGCTAGTGCGGTGCTGCCATAGCTCTTCAGTGAAGACACTACTTATCCGGCAGCATAGGTAATCCACCTCCCTGAGAGGCGGTAGCTAGGTTGACTTCATGGTGGGGTCTACACCGGGGTTAGGCTGATATAGCTACATGTCTCGGGGGAGCGGATTTATTGGCTATTGCAAAAAAAAAAATTACAGTTTTAGGTAGAGTTAACAGCATGCAAGTCACCGCAGATGATAATATTCCTCTACTCAGTGCTCGCTAGGCTTCAGCTGGAGTACTGTGTCCAGTTTCTGTCACCAATGTATAGGAAGGATCCAGAGGAATTGGAAAGGATCCAAAGGTGAGAGACAAAGATAATCAAAAGGGTGGAATGCAAGCCACACGAGCAAAGGCTGAAGGAACTGGATATGTTTAGTTTGGAAAAGGAGAGACTGAGCGGGGCCATGATGGAGGTTTTCAGATATTTGAAAGGCTGCCATAAAAAAAAAAGTTGGAGAAAAGTAGTTCTGTCTGGCCACAGAGGTGGGAAAAGAGTCAGTGGCTTCAAACTACAGCAGAGGAGGTTTAGATGAAATCTCAGGAAAAACTTCCTAACTGTAAAACCAGGAGGACAATGGAACAGATGTGGAAGCTCCTTTTCTAGAAGTTTCCCAAGAAGTTGGATTCTCATCTGTCCTGGATGGTTTAGATGCAACAAATCCTGCATCTTGGCAGGGGGTTAGACTAGCTGACCCTTGCGGTCCCTTCTCACCCTGTGGCTCTATGATTCTATGATGTGAAATTGTACTGTAGACCAGGTCTTAGTCAAACACAAGTCTTTGGCCTCAATACAGGGGAAAGTGGATGAAATGTAACACCTTGTATGATACAGGAGGTAATACGGAATGATTTACTGGTGCCTTCTGACATGAAGCCTATGAATCTATCGATAAGTAAACTAGATCAAGCATTTATATTTACTCTGTCTCACCACCCACAAAAAAGGGACCATTCAGTTACATTTCAGAGTAGCAGCCGTGTTAGTCTGTATTTGCAAAAAGAAAAGGAGTACTTGTGGCACCTTAGAGATGGTAATAGCTCACCTTAAGTGATCACTCTCTTGTTACAGTGTGTATGGTAATATCCACTGTTTCATGTTCTCTCTGTATATAAATCTCCCCACTGTATTTTCCACTGAAATGCATTCGATGAAGTGAGCTGTAGCTCACGAAAGCTTTTGCTCAAATAAATTTGTTCATCTTTAAGGTGCCACAAGTCCTCCTTTTCTTTCAGTTACATTGAAAGTCTGAACAGATAACACTGATGAAAGAAAATTCTATGGCTGCGCAGAGCGGAAAGGAACACAGTCTTACTCTCTAGCCCATCATGCCCATGTTGCACTGGGTTTGTAGAGCAGGTGAGCTCCTCAGCAAGAGATGGTACCTGTGAATCCTGAGAGGGAAGTGTCTTCCCTGGGAATCCCCCTCCGGTAGCCGTGTCCCACACCGCTCTCACCCCAGCATCTGCAGCAGCGTCCCACGCTGAGAGCTGAGAGAGGGCTGTGCACCATTTATAATAAAGCCCTGTGCAATCCCTGTGGGGTTTGTTCAGCCTCTAGAGGAGAAGCAGCATCTGGAATGAAACAGGTTAGAGACTGGAGGCTCTCTAGACAATTTTCAGAGTAACAGCCGTGTTAGTCTGTCTTCGCAAAAAGAAAAGGAGGACTTGTGGCACCTTAGAGACTAACCAATTTATTTGAGCATAAACTTTCCTGAGCTACAGCTCACTTCATACAGTCCACTTTATGCATCCGATGAAGTGATTTGTAGCTCACGAAAGCTCATGCTCAAATAAATTGGTTAGTCTCTAAGGTGCCACAAGTCCTCCTTTTCTTTTTACTCTAGCCAATGCTCTTTCCATGTCTGCATTTCTGTGTTATTTATCCAGCTTTAGGAATAAACAGCAATTATGGGATCTTCCCAAGTGGAGATGAGAACTCTTGGGCTCTGTGTTCAGGTAGAGAGGAATTAGCTGCTCTCTTTATCTGTGTATATTTAAAAACTATAGTTCATTACTGTGACGTTGCAGTCCATATGCTCCATGAAAATAGGCTTATGAATCTGAAAATGACAGAACTGGGATATGCTTTATGCAAAAGGTCTCTTGTAGCATATCATTGGAAAATTTATAATGTGCTAAATTTCATTTTCCTATTCGTATGCATGTATCATTCTTATTTCTGACTTTAGAAATATAAGGTATAAACTTGTACTACTAACGTAGTCAGATTAAGTGGAGACCATTAAGAGTTCTTCAGAAACAATGAGTTGTAAATGGCTCGTTTACCTGCAAGCCTTCCTGTGTACATGTGAAAAGAAAAGGAGTACTTGTGGCACCTTAGAGACTAACCAATTTATTTGAGCATAAGCTTTCGTGAGCTACAGCTCACTTCATCGGATGCATACTGTGGAAACTGCAGAAGACATTATATACACAGAGACCATGAAACAATACCTCCTCCCACCCCACGCTCCTGCTGGTAATAGCTTATCTAAAGTAATCACTCTCCTTACAATGTGTATGATAATCAAGTTGGGCCATTTCCAGCACAAATCCAGGTTTTCTCACCCTCCGCCTCCCCCCCGCACCCACAAACTCACTCTCCTGCTGGTAATAGCCCATCCAAAGTGACCACTCTCTTTATAATGTGTATGTGCTGGTGGGTAATGAAGAATGAGGTCTCACGTGGACATGTGACCATGTCACCTGATACTGAAATCCATCTTAAATCTTGTACTTTTTCATTTAGAAGGAGGGGTGGGGGCCAAGCACAGACAAAAGACTCCCGCCTTGTGCCAAAGCTATAAAAGGGGGTGGAGCAGGACAAAGGGGGAGGCCAGTCATGAGAAAACTCTTGCTTACCACCTGAGATGTCTGCTGGAACTTACAAGGACTGTACCAGGGGAAAGGATTGGGCCCAGACTAGGAAGGAGTCTAGTCTGTGAAAGAAACTTATTGGAACATCTTTCAGGGTGAGATATTACCTGTAATCACTTTCTTAATGTGTTAGGCTTAGACGTGAGTATTTTGTTTTATTTTACTTTGTGACTTACTTTGTTCTGTCTGTTATTACTTGAAACCACTTAAATCCTACTTTTTATACTTAATAAAATCACTTTTGTTTATTAATAAGACCAGAGTAAGTAATTGGTACCTGGGGGAGGCAAACAGCTGTGCATATCTCTCTGTCGGTGATATAGAGGGCAGACATTTTATGGATTTACCCTGTATAAACTTTATACAAAGTAAAACAGATTTATTTGGGGATCAGGCTCTCAGAAAGGCTAAACACTGGGAAAGTCCCTGTTAACTGATAAGTCCCCTGGGCTGAGTGAATCTCAGTTTCTGTGACGTGCAGAGGGGCATGGTCCAACCTCTGAGTCTGTGCTGGAGCTGAACTGGAGTGTCTGGCTCAGTAAGACAAGAGTGGTGGGGTGCCCGTTCTGGCAGGAGGGCTGTCATCAGTGGTACCCCAGCGCATCAAGTGACAGTCTCAAGGGGGTCTCTATTTAATTAGGCACCTGAAAACTCTAGGTTTTGGGCAGATAACCTAGCAATTAGCTGACAAGAGCACCGTATCTAATTCCTGTCTAAAAAAGAAAAATAAATAAATATTAGACCAACTTAGCTCTGATACTAACATTTTCTTACATCAAGTCACTTAAGGGACACTGGTGAGTTTTAAAATTTGAATGTATATTCTTACTTTGTTACTAACTCAGGAGAGAGAGAGACCCCATCAGGACTCCTGGGTTCTATTTCAGCTCTGGGAGAGGAGAGGGGTCTAATAGCTTACAGCAGAGGGTGATAAATCTGCATTCTATATAAGAACATCAGAATGGCCATCTGGGTAAGAGCAACGGTCCATCTCTCCCAGTAGCCTATCTTCCAACAGTGGCCAATGCCAGGTGCTTCAGAGGGAATGGTAGAAGAATCATAGAAGATTAAAGTTTGAAGGGACCTCAGGAGGTTATCCAGTCCTATCCCCTGCTCAAAGGAGGACCGACCCCAACTAAATCATTCCAGCCAGGACTTTGTCAAGCTGGACCTTAAAAACCTCTAAGGATGGAGATTCCACCACCTCCCTAGGTAGCCCATTGCAGTTCTTCACCACCCTGCTAGTGAAATAGTGTTTCCTAATATCCAACCTAGACCTCCCCCACTGCAACTTTAGACCTCTGCGCCTTGTTCTCTCATCTGCCATCTTTGAGAACCTAGCCTAGCTCCATCCACTTTGGACCCCTCCTTCAGATATATGAAGGCTGCTATCAAATCCTCCCTCACTCTTCTCTTCTGCAGACTAAACAATCCCAGTTCCCTCAGCCTCTCCTCATAAGTCCTGTGTCCCAGCCCCCTAATAATTTTCGTTGCCCTCTGCTGGACTCTCTCCAATTTGTCCACATCCCTTCTGTATTGGGGGCCCCCCAACTGGATGCAATACTCCAGATCTGGCCTCACCAGTGCTGAATAGAGGGGAATAATCACTTCCCTTAATCTGCTCGCAATGCTCCCACTATTTCAGCCCACAATGTTGCTAGTCTTCTTGGCAACAAGAGCACACTGTGGACTCATATCCAACTTCTCATCCACTCTAATCCCCAGGTCCTTCTCTGCAGAACTGCTGCTTAGCCAGTCAGTCCCCAGCCTGTAGCAGTGCATGGGATAAATGCCAAGATTCCTTTACCATGGACAACATTAACATCTACATTGCCTTGATATTACTTAGGTTCCAAACATTTGCCAGAGCTTGTATGGATAAAGTAGCTATGTTCTTTAGCTCTTGGCAAGATCACATGAAACATACAGGAACCATGCTGCAAGAGCAGATCCAATCCACTATTGTTCTAACCAAGTTTTACCTTGAGTTTGTAAAGAGATTCAATCATGTTATTGAACATATCTTTGATGAACCATTTCTGTTATACACGGATACGGCTTCTAACCCAATACTAGCTGTAATAAGACTGAACCAAGGATGGGGAGCTCTTGGGATGCAGTCAGTGATGTTTGTGTCATCCCTTCCTGCATCAATTTTGCATTGGGGGAATGACATTATTTAAATGAACAGTGACCGTATAGATCATTGGTGCAACCAAGGTCATATAGTTGCACCAAATCTTGTACAAGTAACGTGTCTATGAAAAGGTTCTAGTCTGCTGATTGTGATTATGCTCTTTGTATGTGTGTAGCATTCTTATATTTAAAATTACGAATATTGGCTATTTACTTGTATTTCAATGTGTTCGATTCTAAGTAGCACCAGTGAAGCATTTGCCTAACTTATTGAGAAGGGACTATTCAGGTTAAGTGCCCAATCAAGAAACATTTAACTGACAAACCCCTGGAAACCCCTCCATTTGGTCTTCAATCCTGCTTCTAACCTCTGGAGGGACTTTGCTACAAGTTCTGAAGCTCTGAATAAAGGACTGAACGACCCATCCAAATCTGTGGATATATTCCAGCAACTTCTTTTGAGCCAGCAGTTTATTCCATCACTGCTTTCAGCCTAAACCAAGAACTTTGCAAGTGTTGTATGTGTTTGATTCTATTTAATCAATTTTAACTCTCATCTATATTTCTTTCTTTTTATGAATAAACCTTTAGATTTTAGTTTATAAAAGGATTGGCAACAGTGTGATTTGTGGGTAAGATCTGAGTTATATATTGACCTGGGTCTGGGGCTTGGTCCTTTGGGATCAGGAGAACCTTTAATTGAGGACACTGATTTTCATAACCATTAGTTCCTATGAGGAGTGCTATTGGTGGTGATACAAGGGAACTGGTGCATCTGAGGGAATTGCTTGTATGACTTCTGGTTAGCCAGTGGGGTGAATCCGAAGACCTCTCTGTTTGGCTGGTTTGCTGCCTTAGTAGTGAAGGAACCCAAGCCTTGGGCTGTGACTGCCCTGCTCTAAGCAATTTCTCCTGCACTGATACTCTCAGTGTGTCCAAGAACACCCCTTGTTACAGGGGGTGATGGCTCTGGCTGAGGGTGTGGACTCTGAGGTAGGGCCGTGGATGACGGGCCTTGGGTTTCAGGCTGCCCGGGGCTGTGGTGGCAAGAGCGAGGACTCCCCTCAGCCCTCTCTTGCCACAGCAGCTTGGAGCTGGGTGAGAGGCACTGGGCAGGGGCAGGGCCGGGCTGGGACAGGGGCGGGGCACCTCTCCCCACCAGTATGGCCCTCGATAGCTTGCTGTGCAACTTAGAAGGAACGTAGTGGGTGACCCCTAGATTTTGTCTTATGTAAAGGAGAAAAATTATATTTCCTTATTCAACTTTTCCACACCAGTCATGATTTTATAGACCTCTCTCATATCCCCACTTAGCCGTCCCTTTTCCAAGCTGAAAAGTCCCAGTCTTTATAATTTCTCATACGGAATCCATTCCATACCCCTAACCATTTTTGTTGTTCTTCTCTGTACCTTTTCCAAAATATGTTTTTTTCAGATGTGTCAACCACAGCTGCATGCAGTATTCAAGATGTGGGTGTACTATGGATTTATATAGAGGCAATATGATATTTTCTGTCATATTATCTATCCCTTTAATGATTGCCAACACTCTGTTCACACTTTTGGCTGTTGCTGCACATTGAGTGGATGTTTTCAGAGAACTATCTACAGTGACTCCAAAATCTCTTTCTTGAGTGGTAACAAGAAGGGAAATTTAAGACTAACTTAACTCTAAATCTTAAATCTAAGTTCAGAAATCTAAAGGCGCCTTACAAAACTAATAATAGTAATAAAAAAAATATACCCCAAACTGGTTCAACAATACTTTAAACAAGTCCCAAAAGAAAGGATGGGGGTAGAATGCTTATCTTCCCTCGATGGCCAATGTGTATTAGCAGATTGAGAGGCAAACCCCCTGGCTTGACCTACTGAACAGAGGGGAAAATACTGCTCAGAGACAGCTCAAGGGGAGGTGTCAAGGTTCCTTCCCCACTCTGAACTGTAGGGTACAGATGTAGGGAACCACATGAAAGACCCCCTAAGTTTATTTCTACCAGCTTAGGTTAAAACTTCCCCAAGGCACAAAGTCTTTGCCCTTGGATTAGGTAAAACGCTGCCACCACAACGAACAGGGAAAGGACCACTTGGAGTTCCTATTTCCCCAAATTTCCCCCCCAAGCCCTTACACCCCCTTTCCTGGGCAGGCTTGAGAATAAACAGGATGTGCACAAACCAGCCTTGGATTTTTAAGACCCAAAAAACCCAATCAGATTCTTAAAATTGAGAACTTTCTTAGAAGAACAACAACAACAACAAAAAAAAAGATAAGAAAACAACTCTGTAAGATCAGAATGGAAGATAATCTTACAGGCAGTCAGATTCAAAACATAGAGAATCCCTCTAGGCAAAACCGTAAGTTACAAAAAGACACAAAAACAGGAATACGCATTTCCTCCAGCACAGCCAATTTACAAGCCAAAAAAATAAATAAAAAAAAGAAAACCTAATGCATTTTCTAGCTAGATTATTTACTAACTTTACAGGAGTAGGAGAGCTTGCATCCTTGATCTGTTCCCGGCAGAGGTATCACAGAGACAGAAAAAGCCTGTTTCCCCCCCCTCCAGATTTGAAAGTATCTTGTCCCCTCTGTGATGTTATGGACTTGAACTGGGACTGTATAGAACATGGTTGCAACCAAGGTCCTGTAGTGGCACCAAATCTTGTATAAAGGGGGTGAAATCAGGTGTCTAAGACAAGGTTAGGATGATGCTGTCTGTTTGCATGTATCATTTTTGGATTTAAAGATATAAGTATTGGCTCTAGACTGTCTGTATTCCAAACTTACGCTATGTTTCTGGGTGACACCCCAGACAAGTTGGTGTCAGCTCTGCCTAGCCTGCTTGATGGCCCATTAAGGACCATCAACTATGCAACTGACCCACTGAGAGAAGGCAGACATGCCTGGTGACTCAGCCAGGTGTGCAGGGACCTGCCTTTGGACAGAACTCTGAGGTGTTTCCAGGCCATGGGATGGACAGCTCGTCTTTGGGACAAAGAAAGAGAGACCACATGGCAAGAGACTATAAAAAGCTGGTGTAGCTCCTCCATCTGGTCTTCAATCCTGCTTCAGACCTCTGGAGGGACTTTGCTACAAACCGAAGCTTTGAACCAAGGACTGAATGACCCATCCCAGCTGGGGATGCTCTCCAGAGACTTGATTTGAACCTGCAGTTTATTCCATCACTGCTGCAAGCCTGAACCAAGAACTTGGCCATTCCTGTATGTCATTGATTCCATTTCTAGCTCTCATCTATATTTTTTTCCTTTTAAGAATAAATTTTTAGATTTGAAAGGATTGGCAACAGTGTGATTTGTGGGTAAGATCTGATTTGTACATTGACCTGGGTCTGGGGCTTGGTCCTTTGGGATCGAGAGAACCTTTTTCCTTTTACTGGGGCATTGATTTTCATAAGCATTTGTCCCCATAACGAGTGGCCCTGGTGGTGATACTGGGAAACTGGTGTGTCTAAGGAAATGGCTTGTGTGACTTGTGGTTAGCCAGTGGGGTAAAACCAAAGTCCTATCTGTCTGGCTGGTTTGTTTTGCCTTGGTGTGCACAGAAACCCCAGCCTTGGGCTGTAACTGCCCTGCTTGAAGCAATTTGTCCTGAATTGGCACTCTCAGTTGGGTCCCACCAGAACCAGCATCGTTACACCCTCATTGGTCATTTTGGGTCAGGTGCCAGCGAGGTTAGCTGAGCTTCTTAACCCTTTACAGGTGAAAGGATTTTGCCTCTGGCCAGGAGGGATTTTATAGCACTGTATACAGAAAGGGGGTTACCCTTCCCTTTATTTTTATGACAGGGCTATCCGGGGGAGCTGAGGGGACTACCAAAGGGGGTAACTGGAACAGTACAAGTTCTGAGCTAACCACGTTAATCAATTCCACGGCCACCACAAGTGTGGGTGATTGGGCCCAATGCAATTGCCTAATCAATACTCAAAAAGAACCCCAACCAAAAAAAAAACCAAAAAAACAAACCCCAACTGCTCAGAAGAGTCTGCAAACCCAGCTAATTCACCTTTTTGTTCCACAAATACTGTTTTACATCATCACTGCACATATTCAGGAATTGTTCCTGAGTAACCAAATCACACATTCCTTCAAAGCTTATAATGACATTTCCCCTCACCCACTTATCTAACAAGTCTATCATTTCATTTACATAAGCCACATTACTCAATCCAGATCCCCTCTTAAGATGCCTGAATTTAACCCTGTAGGTTTCAGGTGTAACGTGAAACTGTTTCAAAACCAGTTCCTTAAATTTACCATAGTTTGACGCATCATCAATAGGCATCTTATTGAATATGTCCAGAGCTCTGCCAGTCAATTTTCCTATCAATGTGGTCATCTTTTGATCTTTGGGGATTGCATGGAGGGTGCACAGTCTCTGAAAGGTGATGAAATATTTGGCAGTATTGCTGGATTCATCATACTGAGGACATAGTTGCTCCCATTTGTGGATTTTGGGGGAAGTGGAGCCAGCAGCTGGAGGATTTTGTCTCTTCCACTCCATAAGAGCCAGTTCATGCTTCTGGGCCTCAATCTGGGCCTGTATTTCTCTCTCTCTTAACTCCAGGACTCTTTTGTCACTGGCTGCCTCTGCTTCCATTGCCCTTTTGTGTTCAGCTTCCTCCTTGGCTGCGTCTGCATTAGTTTCCATTTGTTTTAATTCCATCTGTCTTTTATGTTCATTTTCTTTCTCAGCCATTTGCAGCCTGTGCAGTTCTAGCTTTTTCTGAGCCTTGCTGTCACTCATGTTGCTGATTTTCCTGCCTATATTCCCTTCCCACAAATAAGCAAACAGAAAATAACAACCAGTAACCGCGTTGTCTGTTCTCCAGCCACCACACCCAAAACACACTTAAAATCACTACCAGTATCTCAAAGCAATCAGCTGTGCACAGATCCTGCTCGACTACGCTACTGTGATGGGTTGGATCACAGAAAACCCCTCGGGAGCTGCCAACTGATATGCTGGGACTATCTCGAAGCCACTTTCCCTGCCAGCCTGGGACTCCAGAACCTTGCCTGCTTGAGCCAGACACACTAGCCTCTTACAAACCCAGACCCAGGTCTGAACAATGTCCCCCAAAAGGCTGCAGGCTTAACTGAAAACAGCTTAAGAAATGTTCCTGTCTCCAGCGCTCAGGTGCCCAGCTCCCAATGGGGTCCAAACCCCAACTAAATCCTTTTTACCCTGTATAAAGCTTACCCTGAATAAAGCTTATACAGGGTAAACTCATGAATTGTTCGCCCTCAATAACACTGATAGAGAGAGATGCACAGCTGTTCCCTCTCCCCTCCCCCGCAGGTATTAATACATACTCTGGGTTAATTAATAAGTAAAAAGTGATTTTATTAAATACAAAAAGTAGGATTTAAATGGTTCCAAGTAATAACAAACAGAACAAAGTGAATTACCAACAAAATAAAACAAAACATGCAAGTCGAAACCTAATACAATAAGAAAGTGATTACAGATGAAATCTCACCCTCAGAGATGGTCCAGTAATTTTTTTTTACAGACTAGTCTCCTTCTAGTCTAGGTCCAGCAATCACTCACACCCTGGTGGTTCCTGTCCTTTGTTCCAGTTTCTTTCAGGTATCCTTTGGGGGTGGAGAGGCTATCTCTTGAGCCAGCTGAAGACAAAATGGAGGAGTTTCCCAGTGGCTTAAATAGACTTTCTCTTGTGGGTGGAGACCCCTTCCTCCCCCTGTATAGAATCCCAGCTCCAAGATGGAGTTTTGGAGTCACATGGGCAAGTCACATGTCCATGCATGACTCAGAACTTACAGGTAGCAGCCATGGTTCACATGCTATCTTGAACGTCCTCAGGTAGACTTCTTATGTGGATTGGAGTATTCCGAGATCCATTTTCCGTTAAGTGTTTCTTGATCGGGCACTTAACTTTCACATTCCTTTCTGAAAAATCAGCCCAAATGCCTTACTAAGCTAAGACTACTTAAAATCAAAGAAGTACAGAGCCAATATTTGTAACTTCTAATACAAAAATGATATGTGGACACAAATAGGATGAATGTATTCAGTAGATCATAACCTTTGCAGAGAAATGATACATGGCATATGTAGCTGTCATAACTAAAAAGGGAAGGGTATACAGTGCTCTAAAATCCCTCCTGGCTAGAGGCAAAATCCTTTCACCTGTAAAGGGTTAAGAAGCTAAGGTAACCTCGCTGGCACCTGAACCAAAATGACCAATGAGGGGACAAAATACTTTCAAATCTGGACGGGGGGACAAAGGGTATTGTCTGTCTGTGTGATACTTTGCTGGGAACAGATCAAGGATGCATGCCTTCCAATTCCTGTAAAGTTAATAAGTAATCTAGCTGGAAAATGCATTAGATTTTCTTTTGTTTTTTTTGGCTTCTGAAATTCGCTGTTTTGGTGGGAATGTGTATTCCTGTGTTTGTGTCTTTTTGTAACTTAAGGTTTTGCCTAGAGGGATTCTCTATGTTTTTAATCTGATTACCCTGTAAAATATTTACCATCCTGATTTTAGAGAGGTGATTCTTTTACTTTTTCTTTAAATAAAATTCTTCTTTTATGAACCGGATTGATTTTTCATTGTTCTTAAGATCCAAGGGTTTGGGTCTTTGTTCACCTGAACCAATTGGTGAGGATTCTTATCAAGCCTTCTCCAGGAAAGGGGATGCAGGGCTTGGGGGGATATTTTGGGGGAAGATGTCTCCAAGTGGGCTCTTTCCCTGTTCTTTGTTTAACACGCTTGGTGGTGGCAACATAAAGTTCAAGGCCAAGTCAAAGTTTGTACCTTGGGGAAGTTTTTAACTAAAGCCGGTAAGAATAATCTTAGGGGGTCTTTCATGCAGGTCCCCACATCTGTACCTTAGAGTTCAGAGTGGGGAAGGAATCTTGACAGGAGCATAAAACAGATTCCAGTTATGTCATATTAACATTGATAAGCACATTTCTATAAAACATTAAGGGGTGCAACGTCACAAGGCCTCTGGCTGCCCTCTATCCACAGGAACATTCAGTTGGTGTTGCTCTTACTGAGTCTGTTCCCCTGAAGTGACCACAGGGACTAGGATGTGTTGGCAGGTTTCTGAATGGGAGTGGAAGTGGAGCCCTGGAGTTCACACCTCACAGGAACAGGGAGCTCACGAACTCCAGCTAGTTCTGAAAACCTCAGATTCACCTTCAGAAGATGGCGAAGGCTCAGACTCCCTCTACCAGACTTTCCTCTGCATCCCACCCAATGGATAACCCTTGCCAGAGGTGGAGTCCATTTCCCTGTTGGTGTGATGGAGAGACTGTGCTTATGGCAGGGACATCAGGACTCCTGGGTTCTGTCTGTCATCCTGCCACTCAATCTCTGTGAGACCGTGGCCACTTCATCTCTCCTCATGCCTCAGTTTACCTGTCTGCATAATGGGGATATGTTCATAGTGACTTTCCTTTGCTAGGTGTTTTGAACATCCTTCAATGAAAGGTGCTGCACAGTATGGTCACAGTTCTAGATGAGAATTAGTGATCTCTGATCCCTTAGCAACAGGCCCATGTGCCTGCAGAGAGTGCTTGTGTCTCCCCATAGTCTCCAGATCTGTCCTTCTACAATCTATCCAGACACCCTGTAAATAACCAGGATATCAGACCCTTGGCAGATCTAGGCATTATCCCTAGTTTTCTTACTAATCAAGTATAATTTTTAAATATACCCAGATACCCAGAGCAGCCAATTCCTCTCTGAGCACAGAGCTGAAGAGTTCTCATCTCCCTTTGGGAAGGTTCCTTAATTACTGTTTACTCCTAAAGATGGATAAAGAGCACAGAAGCACAGACATGGAAAGAGAGACATTGCCGAGAGTGTCTCTGGTCTCCAGCCTGTTTATATCCAGATACCGCTTCTCCCCTAGAGGCTGAGCAAACCCCCTGGGGTTACACAGAGCTGTATTATAAACGGTGCAGATCCCTGTCTCAGCTCTCAGTGTGGGATGCTGCTGCAGATGCTGGGGTGAGAGCGGTGTGGGACACGGCTACCTGAAGGGGATTCCCAGAGAAGACACTTCCGTCTCAGGATTCACAGGTACCATCTCTTGCTGAGGAGCTCACCTGCTCGACAAACCCAGTGCAACATGGACGTGATGGGACAGAGAATAGGTCTGGGGTCCTTTCCGCTCTGTGCAGCCATTGAACATCCCAGGGCTTTTGCCACAAGGGATGAGTTTGATCCAGTATCATGAGCCAAAACGTCCCTTTTTGCTGTGCCTCCCCGGCTGATGGCCTCCAGCCCCAAGGCGGCTGCATTTCAGCAGTGCAGGGGATCCTTGAGGAGGAAAGGTGTCAGTAAAGGGACAGTACGAGGCCAGATTCTGAGGCCATGGCCCGTACATTGCTCTGGCCCCACTGAGGCAAAACTCCCTGTGAAGTAAAAACTGATTAATGACCTCAGGAGCCAGCTGTGTGTTAATGCACAGAGACTCTCACCTGCTCTTGCATCTCAGGGCTCTGGCTGTTAATGGGTGGGGCTGTTACCTGACTTTTAATTTCTGGAAAGCATGGAGGTGCTAGGGCTCCTCACTGGAACAACTATAGGAATTTTTCAACATGGGCAAGACATCGCCTCTCCTAGCTTCATTCGAGAAGTCGGCTGATCTGTTATGTCTGAAACTTTGAAAAAACAATTCAGCCGGCAGCAGACACCCAGGGTGGGAAATATCACTTCAAACGCTTAAAGATTGGCAAACTTATAAGCAACTGAAAATCAGATCTCCTAATGGAAGGTGTCAGACAGACTTAACTCACCATGGTGCCACCAGCACCACCGACAATGGCCCATCCGTTTGTGAATCCCATTCAGCTGAGCTCTGTGCTCCAGTAACGTCTGTGGCAAGGAGTTCCACAGGCCAACAATGGATTATGTAAACAATTTTCTTTCATCAGTGTTACACATTCAGACTTTCGACGTAACTGAACGTTCCCTTGTTCGGGTGTTGTGAGACAGAGTAAATATAAATGCCTGACCTACTTTCTTTATTCATAGATTCATAGGGTTTATGGTCAGAAGAGACCATTAGATCATCAAGTCTGATCTTCTGTATAACAGAGGCCATTAAAGTTAGCCCTCTATTGAGCCCAAAGACTTGTGTTTGACTAAGGCCTGTTCTACACTAGGATTCTACATCCTAGAATCATAGAGTACAGGATGAGAAGGGACTGCAAGGGTTAGCTTGTCTAACCCGCTTTGAAGATTCGGGATTTGTTGTGTCTAAGCCATCCAGGACAGATGAGTGTCCAGCCTCCTTTAGAAAACCTGCAGTGAGGGAGCCTCCATGACTTCCCTAGGCCTCTGTTCCATTATCCTCCTGTTCCCACATTTAGGCAGTTTATCCTGAGATTTAATCTAAATCTGCGATGCTGTGGTTTGAACCCATCGCCTCTTGTCCTGTCCTCTGCGGCAAGAGAGAACAACTTTTCTTCACCTTTTTTATGGTGGCCTTTCAAGTATTTGAAGACTGCTGCCATGTCCCACTCAATCTCCTCTTTTTCAAACTAAACGTAGCCAGTTCCTTCAGCCCTTGCTCCTATGGCTTGAACTCTATCCCTTTCCTCATTTATGTCACCTGTCTCTGGTCATTTCAAGTTTCTCTACCTCCTTGCTATACACTGGTGACCCAAACTGGACACAGTGCTTCAACTGATGCCTAACCAGCACGGAGTAGAGTTTAGTATCACCGACCGTGTCTTGCATGCTATGTCTCTGTTAAGGTAACCCCAAAATGCATCTGCTTTGTTTGCAAGAGCAAAATAATCCACACTCCTGAAGGCTGTGCTATATCAGCCGAACACTGGTATAGACAGTAGGAGGTCAATGGAAGAGTTCTTCCACCAACCTAGCTACCACCTTTCGGAGAGGTGGATCACCTACACTGCCAGCAGAGCCCCTGCCATCAGCGTGAGCCGTGTCTAGACTGAAATGCTAAGGCAGTGCTGCTGTAGCGTTTTAAGTGTAGAGAAGCCCTCAAGCAGATCTTCCAGAACAGCGTCCAGTCTGGAGCCCCAGACATGCAGAGTTGTAGAATCCACCACTACCCTTCGCAGTTTGTTTCAATGGTTAATCACCCTCAGTGCTAAACATTTGGCCCTGTTTTCCAGCTGGAATTTATCTGGGTTCAGCTTCCAGCCATTGGGTCTTGCTCTGCCTTTCTCTGCTTCACCAATGTTTTTCACCCCATAAAAGTCTCTGCTTGATCGTCTTTTTGATAAGTTAAATATGTGATGCCCTTTAAGTCTCTCACTTTCCGGCATTTTCTCCATCCTCCAACTATTTTTGTGGCTCTTTTCTGCACCCGCTCTAATTTTTCAACTTCCTTTCTGAAATGTGGACCCCAGAAGTGGACACAGTTGGTTCCACCAATGCCATGTTCAGAGGTAAAATCCTTCCCCTGCTCCAACTCACCACTCCCCTGTTTATGCATCTGTGATAAATATAAAGGGAAGAGTAACCACCTTTCTGCATAAAGTGCTATGAAATTCCTCCTGGAAAGAGACAAAATCCTTTCACCTGTAAAGGGTTAAGAAGCTAAGATAACCCCGCTGGCACCTGACCCAAAATGGCCAATGAGGGGACAAGATACTTTCAAAGCTGGAGGCGGGGGGTGGGTGGGAACAAAGGGTCTGTCTGCCTGTGACATGATTTTGTAGGTAACAGATCAGGAATGCAGCCTTCCAACTCCTGTAAAGTTAGTAAGTAATCTAGCTAGAAATGTGTTCTATTTTCTTTTGTTTAATGGCTGGTAAAATAAGCTGTGCTGGAGGGAATGTATATTCCTGTTTTTGTGTCTTTTTGTAACTAAGGTTTTGCCTAGAGGGATTCTCTATGTTTTGAATCTGATTACCCTGTAAGGTATTTTCCATCCTGATTTTACAGAGGTGATTCTTTTACCTTTTCTTTAATTAAAATTCTTCTTTTAAGAACCGGATTGATTTTTCATGGTTCTTAAGATCCAAGGGTTTTGGGTCTGTGTTCACCTGTACCAATTGGTGAGGATTCTTATCAAGCCTGGTGTAGGGCTTGGGGGGATATTCTGGGGGAAGACGTCTCCAAGTGAGGTCTTTCCCTGTTCTTTGTTTAAATGCTTGGTGGTGGCACATAGGGTTCAAGGCCAAGGAAAAGTTTGTACCTTGGGGAAGTTTTAACCTAAGCTGGTAAGAATAAGCCCAGGGGGGTCTTTCATGCGGGTCCTCACATCTGTACCCTAGAGTTCAGAGTGGGGAAGGAACCTTGGCAGCATCCGAGGATCACATCAGCCCTTTTAGCCACAGCATCACACTGGGAGTTCACGATGAGTTGGTTTCCACAATGACTCCTAAATCCTTTTCAGGGCCTGTGACGTTATTGACTTGAACTGGGATCGTAGAGATCATTGTTGCAACCTAAGTCCTATAGTGGCACTAAATCTTGTATAAAGGGGGTCAAATGAGGTGTCTAAGACAAGGTGATGGTTTGCTGGTTAGGATGATGCTGTCTGTTTGCATGTAACATTTTTGTAGTTGAAGTTGTGAACATTGGCTCTGTACTGTCTATAGTTCAAACTTGTGCTACGCTTCTGGGTGACACCGCAGAGAAGTTGGTGTCAGCTCTGCCTAGCCTGCTGGATGGCCCATTAAGGAACATCAGCGACACAACTGACCCATTGAGAGAAGGCAGACACGCCTTGGTACTCAGGAAGGTGTGCAGGGACCTGCAGGGACCGAATGGCTAGGCAGCAGTTCTGTGGAAAAGGACCTAGGGGTGACAGTGGATGAGAAGCTGGATATGAGTCAGCAGTGTGCCCTTGTTGCCAGGAAGGCCAATGGCATTTTGGGATGTATAAGTAGGGGTATAGCTAGCAGGTCGAGGGACTGTGTCCAGTTTTGGGCCCCACTCTACAAGAAAGATGTGGAAAAATTGGAGAGAGTCCAGAGAAGGGCAACAAAAATGATTAGGGGTCTGGAACACATGACTTATGAGGAGAAGCTGAGGGAACTGGGATTGTTTAGTCTGCAGAAGAGAAGAATGAGGGGGGATTTGATAGCTGCTTTTAACTACCTGAGAGGTGGTTCCAGAGAGGATGGTTCTAGACTGTTCTCAGTGGTGGGAGAGGACAGGACAAGGAGTAATGGTCTCAAGTTGCAGTGGGGGAGGTTTAGGTTGGATATTAGGAAAACCTTTTTCACTAGGAGGGTGATGAAACACTGGAATGCGTTACCTAGGGAGGTGGTAGAATCTCCTTCCTTAGACGTTTTTAAGGTCAGGCTTGAGAAAGCCCTGGCTGGGATGATTTAATTGGGGATTGGTCCTGCTTTGAGCAGGGGGTGGGACTAGATGACCTCCTGAGGTCCCTTCCAACCCTGATATTCTATGATTCTATGATTCTATGGATTCTATTCTCTGAGGTGTTTCCAGGCCATGGGATGGGCAGCTTGTCTTTGGGACAAAGAAAGAGAGACCACATGGCAAGGGAATGTAAAAACCTGCTGCAGCTCCTCCATCTTGTCTTCAGTCCTGCTTCTGACCTCTGGAGGGACTTTGCTTCAAACCAAAGCTTTGAACCAAGGACTGAAAGACCCATCCCAGCTGGGGATGTTCTCCAGAGACTTGATTTGAACCTGCCGTTTATTCCATCACTGCTGCAAGCCTGAACCAAGAACTTGGCCATTCCTGTATGTCATTGATTCCATGTAACCCATTCTAGCTCTCATCTCTATCTTTTCCCTTTTATGACTAAACCTTTAGATTCGAAAGGATTGACAACAGCGTGATTTGTGGGTAAGATCTGATTTGTATATTCACCTGGGTCTGGAGCTTGGTCCTTTGGGATCGAGAAAATCTTTTTCCTTTTCCTGGGGTATTGGTTTTCATAACCATCTGTCCCCATAACGAGTGGCCCTGGTGGTGATACTGGGAAATTGGAGTGTCTAAGAAAGTTGCTTGTGTGACTTGTGGTTAGCCAGTGGGGTAAAACCAAAGTCTTCTCTGTCTGGCTGGTTGGGTTTGCCTTGGTGTGCACAGAAACCCCAGCCTTGGGCTGTAACTGCCCTGCTTTGAGCAATTTGTCCTGAATGGGCAACCTCAGCTGGATCCCGCTAGAACAAGCCTCGTTACAGGGTCCCTGCATCCATAACACAGTGCCCTAGTCTGTGGGTCGGGCCTGCATTGCCTGTTCTGAGGGAATAACTTTTCACGTGACAGTATTAAAACAGGTTTCAGAGTAGCAGCCGTGTTAGTCTGCATCCGCAAAAAGAACAGGAGGACTTGTGGCACCTTAGAGACTAACACATTTATCTGAGCATAAGCTTTCGTGAGCTACAGCCCACTTCATCAGTGCCACAAGTCCTCCTTTTCTTTTTGTATTAAAACAGTTTGTTTGTGTGGGCCCAGCTCATCAAATGTTCCAGATCAGCCGGTGTACCTGCCCTGGCCTCCTCAGTGGAACCACTCTGCCAACCTTTGGGTTGTCTGCAAAGTTTTTCTGCAGCGATTTTCTATTTCCTTCCAGATCAGTGATGAAAATATTCAATAGCATCAGGCTTAGAACCCTGCTAAAACCACCCCCGTTCACCCCAAGGACAACGCCAGTTTTAATCCACTTTACAGGTGCTCTACTGGTATTGCAGACTTTCATTTTTCATATGAGTGTTTTCCCTGCTGAATCCAATGTCTCAGAGAAATTGAAGTTAATTGCATCTATGCAGTTCCCTTGATCAACCAAACCTGCACTCTCCTTGAAGGATGAAATCGGTTTTATTTGACAAGACCTGACTTCCATAAACCGTGTTGGTGACTGGCATTAATTATATTCCTCGATTTTTTTTTGAACTAATCCCAGACCAGCTTTTCCAGTGTTTCCTGACCTTGTCAAATATCTTTTTTAAAAATTTCCCCCTTTTTTTTTTAATACTTTTCATTTAACACAGAACTGTCCTGTATGTGCCCTTTTGTTTTGGCTCTGCTGCTGACAGATCGTGTACTTCTACTCCCGAATGAGGTGTGTGGGCGATCGGTCAGTTTGTAACTCTGGTGTTCGTAACTCTACGGTTCTACTGTGGAGGCTGTTAAACATCCTCCTTGGCTGCTAATGGGCTGGAGACTATTCCATCTCCTCATGTGATAGGAGTACCTCCTACTGCCTCTTTCCCAGTGCAGAACAAACCTATTTCTTCAACACATCTATGTTTTCTGCAACATTAAGAAATTTCCTTTCTCCCTCTAGGAATTGGCTTAAACCTTTCCTAGGATTTCTTTTGTTCTTAATATGCTTAATAACCCCCTTTTTGTGATCCTTAGTCCCGCCAAGCATGGAGTTTCCCCTGATGTCTTTATTGTTCCTTATCAGTTTTCATAACTTCCCATTTGTGTTGCCTGCTTCCTATTTTCCCTTTTTACCCGTTTGTATCTGTTGCTTTTCCCCACATAACTGCTGCCTTCACTTTGCCACTGAACTCGGTTTTGAGCCAAAGTTCTCCACTTCCTAATTCTCCATCCCATTTCTTAGGCATCCAAACATTGTCTTTGATTTGGCCACTACTGCGAACAAGCAGGTGTTTTGTTGACCTGCTTTCATTGATGCCCAGGTCTTTTCCCTGAGGTGTGTCCTAGTTGGGATGTTTCTCCCTGGCACATGTCTTGGCAAAGGTTTGGGGTTTTTTTACACGCTCAGATTTTGAGTAACCGGTTGAATGTATTCTTGTCAGCAAGTTAAGGAAGTATGGGCTGGATGAATGCACTATAAGGTGGCTAGAAAGCTGGCTAGATTGTCGGGCTCAACAGGTAGTGATCAATGGCTCCATGTCTAGTTGGCAGCCGGTGTCAAGTGGAGTGCCCCAGGGGTTGGTCCTGGGGCCGGTTTTGTTCAATATCTTCATAAATGATCTGGAGGATGGTGTAGATTGCACTCTCAGCAAATTTGCGGATGATACTAAACTGGGAGGAGTGGTAGATACGCTGGAGGGGAGGAACAGGATACAGAAGGACCTAGACAAATTGGAGGATTGGGCCAAAAGAAATCTGATGAGGTTCAATAAGGATAAGTGCAGGGTCCTGCACTTAGGACGGAAGAATCCAATGCACCGCTACAGACTAGGGACCGAATGGCTAGGCAGCAGTTCTGCGGAAAAGAACCTAGGGGTGACAGTGGATGAGAAGCTGGATATGAGTCAGCAGTGTGCCCTTGTTGCCAAGAAGGCCAATGGCATTTTGGGATGTATAAGTAGGGGCATAGCGAGCAGATCGAGGGACGTGATCGTTCCCCTCTATTCGACATTGGTGAGGTCTCATCTGGAGTACTGTGTCCAGTTTTGGGCCCCACACTACAAGAAGGATGTGGATAAATTGGAGAGAGTCCAGCGAAGGGCAACAAAAATGATTAGGGGTCTAGAACACATGACTTATGAGGAGAGGCTGAGGGAACTGGGATTGTTTAGTCTGCAGAAGAGAAGAATGAGGGGGGATTTGATAGCTGCTTTCAACTACCTGAAAGGGGGTTCCAAAGAGGATGGCTCTAGACTGTTCTCAATGGTAGCAGATGACAGAACGAGGAGTAATGGTCTCAAGTTGCAGTGGGGGAGGTTTAGATTGGATATTAGGAAAAACTTTTTCACGAGGAGGGTGGTGAAACACTGGAATGCGTTACCTAGGGAGGTGGTAGAATCTCCTTCCTTAGAGGTTTTTAAGGTCAGGCTTGTCAAAGCCCTGGCTGGGATGATTTAACTGGGAATTGGTCCTGCTTCGAGCAGGGGGTGGGACTAGATGACCTTCTGGGGTCCCTTCCAACCCTGATATTCTATGATTCTATGATTCTATGAATGGGGACTCCCTACAGCATGGACTCTGTAGCCTGGCTTTCATTGCATTAAGGAACAATGATGGATAACCAGTATCCACTCTCACGTTTCCTGCTGGTGCCTATTAAGGGTTCCCACAACAGGGCATGTAGAATTATTGATGCATGGAGCACCATCAACCATGGAATTGGCATTAGTAGGGCCAGTGGTTCATAATTCATTTATGTGACTAATGAAAATGTCGTTTTTCAGTGTGTCAAGAGCGACCGATCTGCTTCTCCCATGAGAACCTCCTCCAGAAGGGCATGTAGTGTCTCAAACTAACACTGTCTCTCCACCCAGGCATTTGTCCTGCGACCATCACCCTAGACCCTGGGCACATACAGGGAGTTGGGGGAACGTACGGTACATGCAGGAGACACCGTTCTGCCTCAGAGTTTGACACCTTCTCCCCTACTCCATGTCTGATTCCAACACAACCGACTTCACCAACCCCTCCACCTTCATCCTGCTGGGCATTCCTGGCCTGGAGATGGACCTCGTCTGGATCTCCATCCCCTTCTGCACCATGTACGCCATAGCCATCATGGGGAACTTCACCATCCTGGTCATTGTGAAGATGGAGCAGAGCCTCCATGGGCCCATGTATTATTTCCTCTGCATGCTGGCTGTCAGCGACCTGGTCCTGTCTACATCCACCCTGCCCAAAATGCTGAGCATCTTCTGGTTCAATTCCAGGGAGATCAATTTCAGTGCCTGCCTCACCCAGATGTACTTCATTCATAGCTTCTTAGTGATGGACTCTGGGATCCTAGTGGCCATGGCTTTGGATCGTTATGTGGCCATCTGCCATCCCCTGAGACATTCCACCATCCTGACAAACTTTGTGGTGGCCATGATTGGCCTGGCCGTGGTGCTGCGTGGTGGCATGCTCATACTGCCCTATCCCTTTCTGACAAGACAGTGGCCATATTGCAGAACCACCATCATCCCCCACACACAGTGTGAGCACATGGCTGTGGTGAAGCTGGCCTGTGCCGACACCCACATCAGTAATTACTACAGCCTCTCTGTGGCATTCTTGGTGACGGGTCTGGATGTGTTTTTTATTGCTGTGTCGTATATCCAGATTCTCAGGGCCATCTTCAGTCTCCCCACAAAGGATGCCCGGCTCAAGACTTTTGGGACCTGCAGCTCCCACCTATTTGTCATTTTAACCTCTTACATCCCAGCTCTCTTCTCCTCCTTCATGCACCGGTTTGGTAACAATGTGGCGGTACATTTCCATGTTCTCATGGCCAATGCGTACCTTCTAATGCCCCCCATGCTGCACCCCATCATCTACGGGGTGAGGACCAAACAGATCCGGGACAGGTTGCTCCGGCTACTTACTCCTAAAGGAACCTAAAGTTTTCTCCTGGTGCTCTGGCTCTCAGACCCAGCTTCCTGCAGAGATGGCTGGTGACATGGTGCTGGGCCCTCTTCCCTGAATCACTTGCCGGACAGTCAAAAAGGCAGTAAATGCTTCCCTGACCTTACTGTGCTGTGTCAGTGTGACAAACTGGGGAATAGGTCTATGTATCCACCCCTTGCCCCACCTCTTCTGCCAAGGCCCAATCCTGCTTTGCCTCTTCCCCCCAAGGCTCCCTGCCTCTGTCGCTTGCTCCTCTATTCCCCTCCCCCTGTCACTTGATGGATCATATCCACCTCTCTCCCCTCACCACAGCTACAAGGGAGCATTTTCAGATTTTGTTGGGGGTGGCAACTTTAACCAGGATTCCAAGGGGTACTTAAGGTCTTGAAAACTCTAGTTTGTTGGCAGATAACTTAGCAATTAGCTGACGGGAGCACTGTATCTAATTCTTAGGTAAAAGAAAGAAACTTAAATAAATATTAGACCCTCTCAGGTCTGATACTGACACGTTCAGACATCTTGTGCCAAGTCACTTAATGGACACTGGTTAGGTTTAAAGTATTCATGTATATTCTTACTTTGTTACTACTCTGCAGAGAGAGAGACCTCATCAGGACTCCTGGGTTCTATCTCAGCTCTGGGAGGGGAGTGGGGTCTAGTGCGTTACAGCGGGAGTTGGGGAGGACAGATACATCTGGGGTATCAATGAGAACATCAGAACGGCCCTACTGGGTCAGACCAATGGTCCATCTAACCCAGTGTCCTGTCTCCCGACAGTGGCCAATGCCAGGTGCCCCAGAGGGAATGAACAGAACAGGGAATTACCAAGTGATCAATCCCCTGTCACCCACTCCCAGTTTCTGGCAAACAGAGGCTAGGGACACTGTCCCTGCCAATCCTGGATAATAGCTATTGATTGACCTATCCCCCATGAAGTTATCTAGTTCTTATTGGATCCATGTTATAGTTTTGGCCTTCACAACTTCCTGTGGCAAAGAGTTCCACAGGTTGACTGTGAGGAAATACTTCCTTTTGTTTGTTTTAAATCTGCTTCTGACTAATTCTATTGGGTGACCCCTAGTTCGTATGTTCTAAGAAGGTGTAAATAACATTTCCTTGTTTATTTTCTCCATACCTCTCAGGATTTATCCCCTTAGTTGTCTCTTTTCCAAGCTGAAAAGTCCCAGTCTTATTAATCTCTCCTCATATGAAGCTGTCCCATACCCCTAATCGTTTCCGTTGCCCTTCTCCGTACCTTTCTGCACACCGCATTCAAGGTGTGGGCCTACCAGGGATTAATATAGAGGCAACATGATATTTTCTGTCTTATTATCTCTCCCTTTCTTTATGATTCCCAACATTCTGTTTGTTTGCTTGATTGCCACTGCACTTTGAGGAGATGTTTTAACCCTATTCACTCCCCTTAGATTGTATGAACTCTCTGTAGCCTGATATCTCTGGGCTTTTCCTGAACTCTTCGCTCATGCTCCTTGTACCGAGGGGCAGTGCAGTGGTATTTTATAGAATGTAATATAAAAAATAAAGACTAATAAAGTGGCAAGTATTAAACATGTATTGGGGTATGATTCCATGTATGAGGTCGTGTTTCACATCGGCATTCCAATTCCGCGGGCGGTTGTCACGGCGCTTGTGGGAACAGAGCTATGTTCGGGACATGCTGCAGTGCAGAGCAAAGGTGAAGGAGACAAGCGCCCTACAACTGCCTTTTTTACGGGCTGTGCAGAGCGGAAAGGACCCCAGACCTATTCTCTGACCCATCACGCCCACGTTGCATTGGGTCTGTCGAGCAGGTGAGCTCCCCAGCAGGAGATGGTACCTGTGAATCCTGAGAGGGAAGTGTCTTCCCTGGGAATCCCCCTCCGGTAGCCGTGCCCCACACCGCTCTCACCCCAGCATCTGCAGCAGCGTCCCACGCCGAGGGCCGACACAGGGGTGCACACCGTTTATAACACAGCTCTGTGCAACCCCGGGGGGTTTGCTCAGCTTCTGGCGGAGACGTGGCATCTGAGTGTAAACAGGCCGGTGACTTGAGACACGCTAGCCAATGTCTCTCTTCCCTGGCTGCGCTTCTGCGCTATTTATCCAGCTTTATGAGGAAACAATAATTAAGGGACCTTCCCAAAGGGAAGTGAGAACTCTGGGACTCTGTGCTGAGTCACAGAGGAATTGGCTGCTCTGTGCATTTGTGTATATTTAAAAATTATACTTGATTAGGAAGACAACTGGGGATAAGACCTGTGTCTCCATGGGGTCTGATACCCTGTAAATGCCCAGGGTGGAGGGGTAGAGAGTAGACAGACAGATCTGGAGACAGATGGCTGAGGGGAGACACAAGCATTCTCTGCAGACACACGGGGCTGTCGCTAAGGGACCAGAGATCAGTCATTCTCATCAGTAACGATCATCAGACTGTGCAGCACCTTTCACTGAAGGATCCTGAAAACACCTAGCAAAGGAAAGTCCTGTGAACGTATCCTCAGTGTACAAATAGGTAAACTGAGGCATGGGGAGAGGTGACTTAGCCAAGGTCTCACAGAGATTGAGTGGCGGGATGACAGAGAGAACCCAGGAGTCCTGACTTCTTTACTGCAACCACGGTCTCTCTGGCATGCCAAGAGGGAGATGGACTCCCACTCTGGCCAGGGCTGTTCGTTGGGTGGGATGCAGAGGAATGGCTGGAAGAAGGAGCCTGATTGCAATAGCTGAACTCTCTGCCTGCTCACCTGGCTCACTGGGGGTATTTGTCTGGTGCAGAGCACCTGGGTTTTTAAGCACTGGAATGAGACTGAACAAATTCTCCTGTCTGAGCCCAACAGGGGCGCCGTGTTCACCTTTCAATGTGGCTGCAGAGAAAGGCCGTAGGCTTTTAGGCCTTACTTCATAGCTAGAGGCCGTATCCTACGGCTACAGGAAAAGGGTCTGATCCTTTCAGTACGTCCAGGCCCCGGAGATCCCCATGACTGACCCTGTCGTACCCCAGGTATGGCCTGGTCCCAGGGGGGCCCCAGGAGCTGCCCCAGGTACGACTGGCCCCCAGGGATCCCCGGGAGCTGCCCCGTTCTGCCTTAGGTCCGTCTAGGATCATCAGATACTGTAACATTGCCACTGGCGACAAGGGCCAGAGCTGTTGGATGACGTCTGTCCCAGGGCCCCTCCCTGGCACGGTCTCTCTGCTCTGCATGCAGGAAAAGGGCCTGATCCTTCCACCTCGCTGGAGAAACCGAGGCTCCTGCAGGGTCCGGCAGCAGATGAGCCGGGTTTGAGAAAGGCAGCGGTGCTGAACTGCGTTTGTGGATCTAGCCCTGGCCGCCTTTCTGGACGATGCTTTAGTCAAGCACAAGTTACGGTTGGTCAAAGCCAGGGGGGCTGGCTGGCAACGCTTGGAGGAAAAAGCCAAGTTCCTGGACACTCACCTCTCACTTTCAAAAACTTTCCCCTCTTCTCTTTGTACAAGGAGCAGGCTCCCTGGGGCAAAACAGGTTTTTATCTGCTCTCTACCCGTCCTCCAGTGGCTCCAGTGCCCCAGCTGCTTGCCCTGCTCGAACCCGGGCAACGCCCCTTCCTTCGGAGGCGAGCAGCTGTAGCAGCGTCCTGGGAGGAGACCCTGGTGTGGTGCTGTAGGACTGAATACGGCCATTTTTGCCAAGTATGATTATCCTGTTTCAATGCATGTATCAGCTTTGTGTCTGAAGTCATTACTGACAATCTGCGGGTATCTTACACCTTCACCTCTGCGGCCAGGACGAGAAGCCATGAGCTTAAATTGCAGCAAGGGAGGTGTAGGCTGGAGATTAGGAAAGACTTCCTAGCTGTCAGGCTGGCTAAGCCCTGGAACAAATTGCCCAGGGAGGTTGTGGAATCTCCATCGCTGGAGGTTTTCAAGAACAGGTTGGACACACACCTGTCAGGGCTGGTCTAGGTGGTGCTGGTCCTGCCATGAGGGCAGGGGACTGGACTAGATGACCTCTGGAGGTCCCTTCCAGTTCTATGATTCTATGTGTTGTGTTCCTGGGTAGCACCCCTCAGGTGGCTAAGGCGGTACGTTGGTGGCCCTTCGAGGACACTTAGTGATCACAAAGGGCCACAGAAGAAAGGCGCCTCTGCAAGAATATGGGAAATGGCTGATCCTGTGAGTCATCAGAGCATGTAAGGACCTGGGATACGCTCATGTGACCCTGGACTCATCTCATCTTCTCTGCACTGGCTTTCCAACAAGGAAGCTCTGAACAAGGTCTGGTGACCCCAGCCTGCTTGTGTAATTTCTAGAGAGGCTTTTGCAAGCTCGCAGTGCGTTCCATCACTACGATGAAAGTCACCTCTGAACACTGAAAAACCACTTGGATGTATCTGATCTATTAACCATTTGTAACTCTTCTTCTTTTCTTTTCCTATTTAACCTTGAGTGTCTCTTGAGATTAGGACGCTATAAGTGGTGAAATAGATTGTCACTGAGTACTCACCGTGGGGTCCAGAGTCCGGGTGGTGAGCCAAGGGCTGGGATGCATCAGGACACTGCATTTTTGGCTTCTAGTCAACCAGTGTGGTGAGACAGATGTTTGCGTTTGTTCCTGGTTTGGTATAATCTAAGGATAGAACCACCAGCCGTCTGGGCTGAGTCTGCCCCATTTCTCAGCAGTTTGTTCTGAATTTGGTAAGCTCGGCTGTGTCCCACTGAGGCACGGTGACACATGGACAACGCTGACAGGTGCTTCACAGAGTCTTGCTCACTACTCCCCGGAGGTATCCCCCTCTTACAGATGGGGAAACGGAGGCAGCATGAAAGGAAGTGTCTTGAGCCAAGAATATAGCCCACTGTCACCCACTGACATCACTGGAGTATTTGGCCCAAGTTATTTAATTGGAGATGAAGCATCAGCAGAGACCAGTGAGCTGGGAGGGAAGGTGACTATTTACCAGGTTCGTGTTCTGCTAGCCAAGGGCCGTAATGAGCTGCACACGGCACGGCCTTGGTTCGTTGCAGCACACGGTTGGGCTGTACGCGCTGTGCAGCGTTCCAGGCGACGTGCCGTCCCTGGTAAACAAGCAAGAGGGGACTGAAAACTGAGCTGTGTGGAAACCTGCTTTGTGGCCACAGTTTCTTTAATGAATTCCTCCCGTTTAAGAACTGCAGCTCCACTGATCACGAGACACAAATAGCCTGAGTGTGTCTAATACAGCGCAGGGGAGCAATGCCAGTTCATGGCCAGAGCAGTGGTGCTGGGCGTGTGGCGGTGTCGGGACTCCCAGTTCCTCTTCTCAGCTCTGCCACCAACTCCTTGGGTGTCCTTGGGTGAATCACTTTACCTCTGCAGGACTCAGTCCATCCATGACACGAGGATAGCGCTGCCTAGCAGCCTAGCTACAGAGCTTCTAAATGTGGTGATCAAAAGCGTCATGTAGAGGAGACGTTAGACTCAGCTTCCCTGTCCAGCTTCAGCCCCTGGGCAATGCGTCCCCTGCAGTTCCAGATAAGGTGTCCGTATACATGTGTAAATAGCCGGCTAATGTCAGGTGGGCAGTTTATCTCCTGCCCTGTGAGCTCTCGAAGCCACCCCACCTCTGCCCAGCATCCCGTCTTCCCAGCTAATGCAGGGTTGATCCTTCTGCCTCTCTCAGCTCTTGTCCTCCCAGCTTCAAAGCTGATCCCTTGCCCTGCTCCCGAGGCCTGGCTCATGTCAAAGGGCTCCCAGCCCATCCCCTTTGCAGGGACCCTGCCTTCTACAGGCCCCCAGCTGGGAGGAACACAAGGGAGCTGAAAGCTAAGGAAATGGGCCACACAATGGTCTCTGCCCTCAGGAACTTGTAGCTGAGCTTCAGGGCTCACAAGCTGTGTGATGCACAACGTCGTCTGCCTGCCACACAGCCCTTCTCCCGCCCCTTAGCTGCTTTTATACAGCTTCCTGGCTTCCCGCACCGATCCCGACTGGCCTGTCGACTCCAGCGCAGCATCCTCGCTGCACTCACTGCAGGCTCCTTGCCAGGCTGCAGCAGCTCCCGTCCCAGCCCCGGAGCAGATGGAGCCTGTCATAAATATAAAGGGAAGGGTAAACGCCTTTGAAATCCCTCCTGGCCAGGGGAAAGCTCCTCTCACCTGTAAAGGGTTAAGAAGCTAAAGGTAACCTCGCTGGCACCTGACCAAAATGACCAATGAGGAGACAAGATACTTTCAAAAGCTGGGAGGAGGGAGAGAAACAAAGGGTCTGTGTCTGTCTGTATGCTGCTTTTGCCAGGGACAGAACAGGAATGGAGTCTTAGAACTTTTAGTAAGTAATCTAGCTAGGTATGTGTTAGATTATGATTTCTTTAAATGGCTGAGAAAAGAATTGTGCTGAATAGAATAACTATTTCTGTCTGTGTATCTTTTTTGTAACTTAAGGTTTTGCCTAGAGGGGTTCTCTATGTTTTTTGAATCTATTTACCCTGTAAGATATCTACCATCCTGATTTTACAGGGGGGATTTCTTTATTTCTATTTACTTCTATTTTTTATTAAAAGTCTTCTTGTAAAAAACTGAATGCTTTTTCATTGTTCTCAGATCCAAGGGTTTGGGTCTGTGGTCACCTATGCAAATTGGTGAGCCTTTTTATCCAACATTTCCCAGGAAAGGGGGGGTGCAAGTGTTGGGAGGATTGTTCATTGTTCTTAAGATCCAAGGGTCTGGGTCTGTAGTCACCTAGGCAAATTGGTGAGGCTTTTTACCAAACCTTGTCCAGGAAGTGGGGTGCAAGGTTTTGGGAAGTATTTTGGGGGGAAAGACGCGTCCAAACAGCTCTTCCCCAGTAACCAGTATTAGTTTGGTGGTGGTAGCGGCCATTCCAAGGACAACGGGTGGAATACTTTGTACCTTGGGGAAGTTTTGACCTAAGCTGGTAAAGATAAGCTTAGGAGGTTTTTCATGCAGGTCCCCACATCTGTACCCTAGAGTTCAGAGTGGGGGAGGAACCTTGACAGAGCCCAACTTCGGGGCGGGGAGGTGGAGGTGACCCAGCGAGTGACGGGGAGGGGAGAAAAAGAGCGAGCAGCAGCAGTGGGCATTTGGGGCAAGAGGCAGAAAGGGAGTGGGGCAAAGAGGCAGGAGGTGGAGCAGGGGCTGTGGCCTTGGGGGGAGAAGCGGGGTAAAAGGCAGGGATCCAAGGGTCATGGTGGTTAGTTCTCTGAAAACATCCACTCAATGGGCAGCGGCTGTCAAAGAAGCGAACAGACTATTGGGAATCACTGAGTACAAGGAAAGGGAGAGAAAATAAGGCGGAAAATATCAGATTGACTCTCTAGAAATCCCTGGTACACCCACATCTTGAATACTGCACGCAAATGTGGTCGCCCCATCTCAAAAAAGATTTATTGGCATTGGAAAAGGTTCAAAAAAGGGCAATGAAAATCATTAGGGGGATGGAACAGCTTTCATATGAGGAGAGTTTAATAAGACTGGGACTTTTCAGCTTGGAAAAGAGGCGACTAAGGAGGGATATGAGAGAAGTCTATAAAATCATGACTGGTGTGGAGAAAGGAAATGAGGAAATGGTATTTACTCCTTCACATAACACAAGAACTAGGGGTCACCAAATGAAATTAATCGGCAAGAGTTTAAAACAAAGAAAAGGAAGTATTTCTTCACACAACACACAGCCAATCTGTGGAACTCCTTGCCAGAGCATGTTGTGAAGGTCCATCAATGGCCAAGATGGGAAGGGATGGTGTCTGTTTGCCAGCAGCTGGAAATGGGTGACGGGGGATGGATCACCTGATGGTTGCCTGTTCTCTTCATTCCCTCTGGGGCACCTGGCACTGGCCACTGTCGGAAGACAGGACACTGTGCTAGATGGTTCCTTGATCTGACCCAGTCTGGCCATTCTTATGTTCTTATATTTGCAGAGGTCCAGTGATCAGGAATTAGAAGGGTGGCAAACCAATGAGTTCTACACCGCCCGACTCCCCAGTTTGTCGCACTGACGCAGCACAGTAAGGTCAGGAAAGGGTCTAATGCGGGGGGGGGCGGGGGGTGTTGGATAAGGGGCGGGAGGTCCCGGGGGCAGTCAGGAGAGAGGGGGCAGTTGGATGGGGTGGAGGTTCTGGGGGGCGCTGTCAGGGGATGGGGAACAGGGGGGTTGGATATGCTTGGGAGTCCTGGGGGGCCAGTCAGGGGATAGGGTGTGGATAGGGGTTCAGGAAAGTCAGGGGAGAGGGAGCAGGGGGGATTGGATAGGGGGTGGGGTCCCAGAGCGGCAGTTAGGGGCGGGGGGTCCTGGGAGGGGGCGGTGAGGGGACAAGGAGCGGGGGGGTGGATGGGTGGGGGGTTCTGAGGGGGCCAGTCAGGGGGCAGGGTGTGGATGGGGGTCAGGAAAGTCAGGGGAGAGGGAGCAGGGGGGATTGGATAGGGGTCCCAGAGCGGCAGTTAGGGGCGGGGGGTCCCGGCAGGGGTCGGTGAGGGGACAAGGAGTGGGGGGGGGTGGATGGGTGGGGAGTTCTGAGGGGGCCGTCAGGGGTTAGGAAGTGGGAGGGGGCGAATAGGGAACGGGGCCAGGCTGTTTGGGGGGGGCACAGCCTTCCCTACCCGGCCGTCCATACAGTTTTGCAAGCCCAATGGGGCCCTCTTGCCAAAAGTTTGCCCACCCCTGGTCTAATGTCTCTCTGACCGCCCAGTAAGTGATGCAGGGACGAGAGCACAGAACCAAGTCACCAGCCAGCTCTGCACAGAGCTCAGTCTGAGAGCCAGAGCACCAGGAAAAAACTTGAAATCCTTTTATGAGTGAAGAGCCGGAGTAGCCTGCCCTGGATCTGTTTGGTCCTCACCCCATAGATGATGGGGTTGAGCGTGGGGGGCACCAGGAGGTACATGTTGGCAACGAGAATGTGGAAATGCAGGGGCACATTTTGGCCAAACCGGTGTGTGAGGGAGGAGAAGAGACCTGGGATGTAAAAGGTTAAGATGGCACAGAGGTGGGAGCTGCAGGTCCCCAAAGCTTTGAGCCGGGCGTCCTTCGTGGGGAGGCTGAAGATGGCCCTGAGGATCTGGATATAGGACACAGCGATAAAAATCATATCCAGACCCCTCACACAGAGTACTACAAAGAGTCCGTAGTAACTACTGACGCGGGTGTCGCCACAGGCCAGCTTCACCACGGCTATGTGCTCGCAGTACGAGTGGGGGATGATGTTAGTTCTGCAATATGGCCACTGCCTTGCCAGGAGGAGAAAGGGCAGTATGACCATGCCGCCACGGAGCACCAAGGCCAGTCCAATCTTGGCCACCACGAGGTTTGTCAGGATGGTGGAATGTCTCAGGGGGTGGCAGATGGCCACGTAGCGATCCAGAGCCATGGCCACAAAGATCCCAGACTCCATCACTGAGAAGCAGTGAAGGAAGTACATCTGGGTGAGGCAGGAACTGAAATCGATCTCCCTGGAATTGAACCAGAAGATGCTCAGCATTTTGGGCAGGGTGGATGTAGACAGGCCCAGGTCGGTGACGGCCAGCATGCAGAGGAAATAGTACATGGGCCCATGGAGGCTTGGTTCTGTCTTGACGATGAACAGAATGATGAAGTTTCCCAAGACGGCTATGATGTACATGGTGGAGAAGGGGATGGAGATCCAGACATGGGCCGCCTCTAGGCCAGGAATGCCCAGCAAGATGAAGGTGGAGGGGTTGGTGAAGTCGGTTGTGTTGGAATCTGACATGGAGTAAGGGAGAAGGTGTTCAACTCTGAGGCGTTCCCAGGGCCCAGGGTGATGGTCTCAGTACAAATGCCTGGATGGAGAGACAATGTTAATATGAGCCACTATGTGCCCTACTGGATACTTTCCCCATGGTGAAGCAGATTGGTCGCTGGAGCAGCTCTTGGGGGCAGCTGGCAGAGCAGAAAGTAAAGGAGGACTTGTGGCACCTTAGAGACTAACCAATTTATTTGAGCATAAGCTTTCGTGAGCTACAGCTCACTTCATTGGATGCATTCAGTGGAAACTACAGTGGGGAGATTTATACACAGAGAACATGAAACAATGGGTGTTACCATACACACTGTAACCAGAGTGATCAGGTATGGTGAGCTATTAACAGCAGGAGAGCGTGTTGGGTGGGGGAACCTTTTGTAGTGATAATCAAGGTGGGCTATTTCCAGCAGTTGACAAGAAACGTCTGAGGAACAGTGGGGGGCGAGGAGCGGGAATAAACATGGGGAAATAATTTAACTTTGTGTAATGACACATCCGCTCCCAGTCTTTATTCAAGCCTAAGTTAATTGTATTCAGTTTGCAAATTAATTCCAATTCAGCAGTCTCTTGTTGCAGTCTGTTTTTGAAGTTTTTTTGTTGAAGAATTGCCACTTTTAGGTCTGTAATCAAGTAACCAAAGAGATTGAAGTGTTCTCTGACTGGTTTTTGACTATTATAATTCTTGACGTCTGATTTGTGTCCATTTATTCTTTTATGTAGAGACTTTCTACAAGCCATTACCCTCTGATCCCAGTGAGGGTTACCAAAAGAAACTACACCAGCTGCTCAAGAAACTCCAAGAAAAAGCACAAGAACAAATCCGCACAGACACGCCCCTGGAACCCCGACCTGGGATATTCTATCTACTACCCAAGATCCACAAACCTGGAAATCCTGGACACCCCATCATCTCAGGCATTGGCACCCTGACAGCAGGATTGTCTGGCTATATAGACTCCCTCCTCAGGCCCTGTGCTACCAGCACTCCCAGCTACCTTCGAGACACCACTGACTTCCCAAGGAAACTAAAATCCATCGGTGATCTTCCTGATAACACCATCCTGGCCACTATGGATGTAGAAGCCCTCTGCACCAACATTCCACACAAAGATGGACTACAAGCCGTCAGGAACACTATCCCCGATAATGTCACGGCTAACCTGGTGGCTGAACTTTGTGACTTTGTCCTTACCCATAACTATTTCACATTTGGGGACAATGTATTTCTTCAAATCAGCGGCACTGCTATGGGTACCCGCATGGCCGCACAGTATGCCAACATTTTTATGGCTGACTTAGAACAACGCTTCCTCAGCTCCTGTCCCCTAACGCCCCTACTCTACTTGCGCTATATTGATGACATCTTCATCATCTGGACCCATGGAAAAGAAGCCCTTGAGGAATTCCACCATGATTTCAACAATTTCCATCCCACCATCAACCTCAGCCTGGACCAGTCTACACAAGAGATCCACTTCCTGGACACTACGGTGCTAATAAGCGATGGTCACATAAACACCGCCCTATACTGAAAACCTACTGACTGCTATTCCTACCTACATGTCTCCAGCTTTCACCCTGACCACACCACACGATTCACTGTCTACAGCCAAACTCTACGATACAACTGCATTTGCTCCAACCCCTCAGACAAACACCTACAAGATCTCTATCAAGCATTCTTACAACTACAGTACCCACCTGCTGAAGTGAAGAAACAGATTGACAGAGCCAGAAGAGTTCCCAGAAGTCACCTACTACAGGACAGGCCCAACAAAGAAAATAACAGAACGTCACTAGCCATCACCTTTAGCCCCCAACTCAAACCTCTCCAACGCATCATCAAGGCTCTACAACCTATCCTGAAGGATGGCCCATCACTCTCACAGATCTTGGGAGACAGGCCAGTCCTTGCCTACAGACAGCCCCCCAACCTGAAGCAAATACTCACCAGCAACCACACACCACACAACAGAACCACTAACCCAGGAACCTATCCTTGCAACAAAGCCCGTTGCCAACTGTGCCCACATATCTATTCAGGGGACACCATCATAGGGCATAATCACATCAGCCACACTATGAGATGCTCGTTCACCTGCGCATCCACCAATGTGATCTATGCCATCATGTGCCAGCAATGCCCCTCTGCCATGTACATTGGCCAAACTGGACAGTCTCTACGTAAAAGAATAAATGGACACAAATCAGACGCCAAGAATTATAACGTTAAAAAACTGGTCGGAGAACACTTCAATCTCTTTGGTCACTCGATTACAGACCTAAAAGTTGCAATTCTTCAACAAAAAAACTTCAGAAACAGACTGCAACGAGAGACTGCTGAATTGGAATTAATTTGCAAACTGGATACAATTAACTTAGGCTTGAATAAAGACTGGGAGTGGATGTGTCATTACACAGAGTAAAACTATCTCCCCAGGTTTATTCCCCCTCCTCGTCCCCCACTGTTCCTCAGATGTTTCTTGTCAACTGCTGGAAATGGCCCACCTTGATTATCACTACAAAAGGTTTCCCCTGCCCCCCGCCCACTCTCCTGCTGGTAATAGCTCATCTTACCTGATCAGCTGGTGATTGATCCTGCTTTGAGCAGGGGGTTGGACTAGGTGACCTCCTGAGGTCCCTTCCAACCCTGATATTCCAGGATTCTATGATCACTCTGGTTTCAGTGTGTATAGTAACACCCATTGTTTCATGTTCTCTGTGTATATAAATCTCCCCACTGTATTTTCCACTGCATGCATCCGATGAAGTGAGCTGTAGCTCACGAAAGCTTATGCTCAAATAAATTTGTTAGTTTCTAAGGTGCCACAAGTCCTCCTTTTCTTTTTGCGGATACAGACTAACATGGCTGCTCCTCTGAAACCTGGCAGAGCAGAGATATTCATGGGATGGCTGGTGGAGCGGAGCGGAGCCCACGGAGAGGTGGGGCAATTGGCTTTGACCATGTAAGGTGCCTCTTAACCCCCCATCTCCACCCAGGGTGGGAGGTAAAACTCTGCAGATAAACTTTCAAATTCTGACCGCTCCACTGACCAGGGACAGAGACTTTTGGGTTTTTGGACTTTTGGGACTCTGGGTGACTTTTGGGTTGCTGGACTCAAGAACCAAAGGGAAAGGAAACAGCCCAGTTTGCTTGGGGTGGGCTTTTGCTAATGGGTTGTGTTATGAATATTGTTTGTGGTGTCTTCCCAACATAATACCACATTGTTTCTCTCTGTTATTAAAAGGCGTTTGCTACACTCAGATGCTGTGCTTGCGAGAGGGGAAGTATTGCCTCTTGGAGGCACCCAGTGGGGGTGGTATATATTTGTCGCAGGTCACTGGGTGGGGGCTCGAGCCGGTTTTGCATTGTGTTATTGGAATGGATCCCCTAGATATTGAACCCAGCCCTTGTTGCTGCCAGCTCTGACGGGCAGAAGGGTTACAGAAACACCAGAAACATAAACTATTAAAAATTAAAGGGAAAGTTTTTTAAAAAGGATTTGACAAGGTTAGGAAAAAATGGAAAATCTGGCATGGGATTAGTTAACAAAAAGTCTAGGAATATAATTAATGCAAGTCCCCAACAGGGTTATGGAAACAGGTCTTGCCAAAAAAGTGTATCCTTTAGTGACTGTACACGTTTGGTTGACCAAGGGAACGGCACATGTACAATAGACTTCGATGTCTCTGAGGCATTTGATGTAGTCGGGGAAAACAGTCAGATAAAAACACTCTCCAATATCAGTAGAGCAGACGTAAAATAGGCTCAAAACTGGCTAACTGACAGATCTCAGGAAGCAGTTGTCAATGGGGCGTTGCAGGGAATGGGGGTGATTCTAGTGCAGTTCTGCAGGGATGAGTTCTAGTCCCAATGCTATTCAATATTTTCATGAATGATATGGAAGCAAATAGAAAATCACTGTAGATAAAATAGCAGAGGACCCCAAACTGGCAGAGTGGTTACAATGAGGCAGCCAGGGCAGACACAAATGTTTTAATACAGTCAAATGCAAAGTTATCACCTTGGAAAAGGGAACGCAGGCCCGACCTACGCACTCGATCACTGTATTCTGGAATTGAGGGACCCTGAAAAGGATTTAGGGGTCACTGTGGATAACCAACTCATTGTAGTGGTGAGTTGGAGGAGGGGAAGGATTTTACCTCTGCATATGGAATTGGTGAAACCGAATGCATCCATTTCCGGGGTGCACATTTCAAACTTTGGAGAATGTGCAGAAAAGAGCCACAAAAAAGATTGGAGGCTGCAGAAAATGCAGGCCAGTGAGAGACTTAAAGAGCTTCATCTGTTTGGAATGGTGGGTTCCCCAAGTCCCCATGTCTTCAGATCCAGACCGGATGTTTTTTTGGAAGATCTGCTTGAGGGCCTGTCTACACTTAAAATGCTAGTGCGGTGCTGCCATAGCTCTTCAGTGAAGACACTACTTATCCGGCAGCATAGGTAATCCACCTCCCTGAGAGGCGGTAGCTAGGTTGACTTCATGGTGGGGTCTACACCGGGGTTAGGCTGATATAGCTACATGTCTCGGGGGAGCGGATTTATTGGCTATTGCAAAAAAAAAATTACAGTTTTAGGTTGCATTAACAGCATGCAAGTCACCGCAGATGATAATATTCCTCTACTCAGTGCTCGTTAGGCTTCAGCTGGAGTACTGTGTCCAGTTTCGGTCACCAATGTATAGGAAGGATCCAGAGGAATTGGAAAGGATCCAAAGGTGAGACACAAAGATAATCAAAAGGGTGGAATGCAAGCCACACGAGCAAAGGCTGAAGGAACTGGATATGTTTAGTTTGGAAAAGGAGAGACTGAGCGGGGCCATGATGGAGGTTTTCAGATATTTGAAAGGCTGCCATTAAAAAAAAAGTTGGAGAAAAGTAGTTCTGTCTGGCCACAGAGGTGGGAAAAGAGTCAGTGGGTTCAAACTACAGCAGAGGAGGTTTAGATGAAATCTCAGGAAAAACTTCCTAACTGTAAAACCAGGAGGACAATGGAACAGATGT
This sequence comes from Eretmochelys imbricata, assembly GCF_965152235.1. Classification (NCBI taxonomy): domain Eukaryota; kingdom Metazoa; phylum Chordata; order Testudines; family Cheloniidae; genus Eretmochelys; species Eretmochelys imbricata. The sequence goes on from NC_135572.1 coordinate 1,051,636, forward strand.
GGAAGCTCCTTTTCTAGAAGTTTCCCAAGAAGTTGGATTCTCATCTGTCCTGGATGGTTTAGATGCAACAAATCCTGCATCTTGGCAGGGGGTTAGACTAGCTGACCCTTGCGGTCCCTTCTCACCCTGTGGCTCTATGATTCTATGATGTGAAATTGTACTGTAGACCAGGTCTTAGTCAAACACAAGTCTTTGGCCTCAATACAGGGGAAAGTGGATGAAATGTAACACCTTGTATGATACAGGAGGTAATACGGAATGATTTACTGGTGCCTTCTGACATGAAGCCTATGAATCTATCGATAAGTAAACTAGATCAAGCATTTATATTTACTCTGTCTCACCACCCACAGAAAAGGGACCATTCAGTTACATTTCAGAGTAGCAGCCGTGTTAGTCTGTATTTGCAAAAAGAAAAGGAGTACTTGTGGCACCTTAGAGATGGTAATAGCTCACCTTAAGTGATCACTCTCTTGTTACAGTGTGTATGGTAATATCCACTGTTTCATATTCTCTCTGTATATAAATCTCCCCACTGAATTTTCCACTGAAATGCATTCGATGAAGTGAGCTGTAGCTCACGAAAGCTTTTGCTCAAATAAATTTGTTCATCTTTAAGGTGCCACAAGTCCTCCTTTTCTTTCAGTTACATTGAAAGTCTGAACAGATAACACTGATGAAAGAAAATTCTATGGCTGCGCAGAGCGGAAAGGAACACAGTCTTACTCTCTAGCCCATCATGCCCATGTTGCACTGGGTTTGTCGAGCAGGTGAGCTCCTCAGCAAGAGATGGTACCTGTGAATCCTGAGACGGAAGTGTCTTCCCTGGGAATCCCCCTCCGGTAGCCGTGTCCCACACCGCTCTCACCCCAGCATCTGCAGCAGCGTCCCACGCTGAGAGCTGAGAGAGGGCTGTGCACCGTTTATAATAAAGCCCTGTGCAATCCCTGTGGGGTTTGTTCAGCCTCTAGAGGAGAAGCAGCATCTGGAATGAAACAGGCTAGAGACTGGAGGCTCTCTAGCCAATTTTCAGAGTAACAGCCGTGTTAGTCTGTCTTCGCAAAAAGAAAAGGAGGACTTGTGGCACCTTAGAGACTAACCAATTTATTTGAGCATAAACTTTCCTGAGCTACAGCTCACTTCATACAGTCCACTTTATGCATCCGATGAAGTGATTTGTAGCTCACGAAAGCTCATGCTCAAATAAATTGGTTAGTCTCTAAGGTGCCACAAGTCCTCCTTTTCTTTTTACTCTAGCCAATGCTCTTTCCATGTCTGCATTTCTGTGTTATTTATCCAGCTTTAGGAATAAACAGCAATTATGGGATCTTCCCAAGTGGAGATGAGAACTCTTGGGCTCTGTGTTCAGGTAGAGAGGAATTAGCTGCTCTCTTTATCTGTGTATATTTAAAAACTATAGTTCATTACTGTGACGTTGCAGTCCATATGCTCCATGAAAATAGGCTTATGAATCTGAAAATGACAGAGCTGGGATATGCTTTATGCAAAAGGTCTCTTGTAGCATATCATTGGAAAATTTATAATGTGCTAAATTTCATTTTCCTATTCGTATGCATGTATCATTCTTATTTCTGACTTTAGAAATATAAGGTATAAACTTGTACTACTAACGTAGTCAGATTAAGTGGAGACCATTAAGAGTTCTTCAGAAACAATGAGTTGTAAATGGCTCGTTTACCTGCAAGCCTTCCTGTGTACATGTGAAAAGAAAAGGAGTACTTGTGGCACCTTAGAGACTAACCAATTTATTTGAGCATAAGCTTTCGTGAGCTACAGCTCACTTCATCAGATGCATACTGTGGAAACTGCAGAAGACATTATATACACAGAGACCATGAAACAATACCTCCTCCCACCCCACGCTCCTGCTGGTAATAGCTTATCTAAAGTAATCACTCTCCTTACAATGTGTATGATAATCAAGTTGGGCCATTTCCAGCACAAATCCAGGTTTTCTCACCCTCCGCCTCCCCCCCGCACCCACAAACTCACTCTCCTGCTGGTAATAGCCCATCCAAAGTGACCACTCTCTTTATAATGTGTATGTGCTGGTGGGTAATGAAGAATGAGGTCTCACGTGGACATGTGACCATGTCACCTGATACTGAAATCCATCTTAAATCTTGTACTTTTTCATTTAGAAGGAGGGGTGGGGGCCAAGCACAGACAAAAGACTCCCGCCTTGTGCCAAAGCTATAAAAGGGGGTGGAGCAGGACAAAGGGGGAGGCCAGTCATGAGAAAACTCTTGCTTACCACCTGAGATGTCTGCTGGAACTTACAAGGACTGTACCAGGGGAAAGGATTGGGCCCAGACTAGGAAGGAGTCTAGTCTGTGAAAGAAACTTATTGGAACATCTTTCAGGGTGAGATATTACCTGTAATCACTTTCTTAATGTGTTAGGCTTAGACGTGAGTATTTTGTTTTATTTTACTTTGTGACTTACTTTGTTCTGTCTGTTATTACTTGAAACCACTTAAATCCTACTTTTTATACTTAATAAAATCACTTTTGTTTATTAATAAGACCAGAGTAAGTAATTGGTACCTGGGGGAGGCAAACAGCTGTGCATCTCTCTCTGTCGGTGATATAGAGGGCAGACATTTTATGGATTTACCCTGTATAAACTTTATACAAAGTAAAACAGATTTATTTGGGGATCAGGCTCTCAGAAAGGCTAAACACTGGGAAAGTCCCTGTTAACTGATAAGTCCCCTGGGCTGAGTGAATCTCAGTTTCTGTGACGTGCAGAGGGGCATGGTCCAACCTCTGAGTCTGTGCTGGAGCTGAACTGGAGTGTCTGGCTCAGTAAGACAAGAGTGGTGGGGTGCCCGTTCTGGCAGGAGGGCTGTCATCAGTGGTACCCCAGCGCATCAAGTGACAGTCTCAAGGGGGTCTCTATTTAATTAGGCACCTGAAAACTCTAGGTTTTGGGCAGATAACCTAGCAATTAGCTGACAAGAGCACTGTATCTAATTCCTGTCTAAAAAAGAAAAATAAATAAATATTAGACCAACTTAGCTCTGATACTAACATTTTCTTACATCAAGTCACTTAAGGGACACTGGTGAGTTTTAAAATTTGAATGTATATTCTTACTTTGTTACTAACTCAGGAGAGAGAGAGACCCCATCAGGACTCCTGGGTTCTATTTCAGCTCTGGGAGAGGAGAGGGGTCTAATAGCTTACAGCAGAGGGTGATAAATCTGCATTCTATATAAGAACATCAGAATGGCCATCTGGGTAAGAGCAACGGTCCATCTCTCCCAGTAGCCTATCTTCCAACAGTGGCCAATGCCAGGTGCTTCAGAGGGAATGGTAGAAGAATCATAGAAGATTAAAGTTTGAAGGGACCTCAGGAGGTTATCCAGTCCTATCCCCTGCTCAAAGGAGGACCGACCCCAACTAAATCATTCCAGCCAGGACTTTGTCAAGCTGGACCTTAAAAACCTCTAAGGATGGAGATTCCACCACCTCCCTAGGTAGCCCATTCCAGTTCTTCACCACCCTGCTAGTGAAATAGTGTTTCCTAATATCCAACCTAGACCTCCCCCACTGCAACTTTAGACCTCTGCGCCTTGTTCTCTCATCTGCCACCTTTGAGAACCTAGCCTAGCTCCATCCACTTTGGACCCCTCCTTCAGATATATGAAGGCTGCTATCAAATCCTCCCTCACTCTTCTCTTCTGCAGACTAAACAATCCCAGTTCCCTCAGCCTCTCCTCATAAGTCCTGTGTCCCAGCCCCCTAATAATTTTCGTTGTCCTCTGCTGGACTCTCTCCAATTTGTCCACATCCCTTCTGTAGTGGGGGCCCCCCAACTGGATGCAATACTCCAGATCTGGCCTCACCAGTGCTGAATAGAGGGGAATAATCACTTCCCTTAATCTGCTCGCAATGCTCCCACTATTTCAGCCCACAATGTTGCTAGTCTTCTTGGCAACAAGAGCACACTGTGGACTCATATCCAACTTCTCATCCACTCTAATCCCCAGGTCCTTCTCTGCAGAACTGCTGCTTAGCCAGTCAGTCCCCAGCCTGTAGCAGTGCATGGGATAAATGCCAAGATTCCTTTACCATGGACAACATTAACATCTACATTGCCTTGATATTACTTAGGTTCCAAACATTTGCCAGAGCTTGTATGGATAAAGTAGCTATGTTCTTTAGCTCTTGGCAAGATCACATGAAACATACAGGAACCATGCTGCAAGAGCAGATCCAATCCACTATTATTCTAACCAAGTTTTACCTTGAGTTTGTAAAGAGATTCAATCATGTTATTGAACATATCTTTGATGAACCATTTCTGTTATACACGGATACGGCTTCTAACCCAATACTAGCTGTAATAAGACTGAACCAAGGATGGGGAGCTCTTGGGATGCAGTCAGTGATGTTTGTGTCATCCCTTCCTGCATCAATTTTGCATTGGGGGAATGACATTATTTAAATGAACAGTGACCGTATAGATCATTGGTGCAACCAAGGTCATATAGTTGCACCAAATCTTGTACAAGTAACGTGTCTATGAAAAGGTTCTAGTCTGCTGATTGTGATTATGCTCTTTGTATGTGTGTAGCATTCTTATATTTAAAATTACGAATATTGGCTATTTACTTGTATTTCAATGTGTTCGATTCTAAGTAGCACCAGTGAAGCATTTGCCTAACTTATTGAGAAGGGACTATTCAGGTTAAGTGCCCAATCAAGAAACATTTAACTGACAATGGACCTTAGGAGACTCCAATCCACATCTGAGGAGACTTTCTGGGAACATTCAAGGTATCACGTGAGCAATGGCTGCTCTACCTGTAAAGAACTGAGTCATGCATGGACATGTGACTTGCCCATGTGACTCCAAACACCATCTTGCTGCTGTGATTTTCCACAGTAAGAGTAAAGGGGTGTCCTTGCACATGGCAGAGGATATAAAAAGCCCTGGAAACCCCTCCATTTGGTCTTCAATCCTGCTTCTAACCTCTGGAGGGACTTTGCTACAAGTTCTGAAGCTCTGAATAAAGGACTCAACGACCCATCCAAATCTGTGGATATATTCCAGCAACTTCTGTTGAGCCAGCAGTTTATTCCATCACTGCTTCCAGCCTAAACCAAGAACTTTGCAAGTGTTGTATGTGTTTGATTCTATTTAATCAATTTTAACTCTCATCTATATTTCTTTCTTTTTATGAATAAACCTTTAGATTTTAGTTTATAAAAGGGTTGGCAACAGTGTGATTTGTGGGTAAGATCTGAGTTATATATTGACCTGGGTCTGGGGCTTGGTCCTTTGGGATCAGGAGAACCTTTAATTGAGGACACTGATTTTCATAACCATTAGTTCCTATGAGGAGTGCTATTGGTGGTGATACAAGGGAACTGGTGCATCTGAGGGAATTGCTTGTATGACTTCTGGTTAGCCAGTGGGGTGAATCCGAAGACCTCTCTGTTTGGCTGGTTTGGTGCCTTAGTAGTGAAGGAACCCAAGCCTTGGGCTGTGACTGCCCTGCTCTAAGCAATTTCTCCTGCACTGATACTCTCAGTGTGTCCAAGAACACCCCTTGTTACAGGGGGTGATGGCTCTGGCTGAGGGTGTGGACTCTGAGGTAGGGCCGTGGATGACGGGCCTTGGGTTTCAGGCTGCCCGGGGCTGTGGTGGCAAGAGCGAGGACTCCCCTCAGCCCTCTCTTGCCACAGCAGCTTGGGGCTGGGTGAGAGGCACTGGGCAGGGGCAGGGCCGGGCTGGGACAGGGGCGGGGCACCTCTCCCCACCAGTATGGCCCTCGATAGCTTGCTGTGCAACTTAGAAGGAACGTAGTGGGTGACCCCTAGATTTTGTCTTATGTAAAGGAGAAAAATTATATTTCCTTATTCAACTTTTCCACACCAGTCATGATTTTATAGACCTCTCTCATATCCCCACTTAGCCGTCCCTTTCCCAAGCTGAAAAGTCCCAGTCTTTATAATTTCTCATACGGAATCTGTTCCATACCCCTAACCATTTTTGTTGTTCTTCTCTGTACCTTTTCCAAAATATGTTTTTTTCAGATGTGTCAACCACAGCTGCCTGCAGTTTTCAAGATGTGGGTGTACTATGGATTTATATAGAGGCAATATGATATTTTCTGTCTTATTATCTATCCCTTTAATGATTGCCAACACTCTGTTCACACTTTTGGCTGTTGCTGCACATTGAGTGGATGTTTTCAGAGAACTATCTACAGTGACTCCAAAATCTCTTTCTTGAGTGGTAACAAGAAGGGAAATTTAAGACTAACTTAACTCTAAATCTTAAATCTAAGTTCAGAAATCTAAAGGCGCCTTACAAAACTAATAATAGTAATAAAAAAAATATACCCCAAACTGGTTCAACAATACTTTAAACAAGTCCCAAAAGAAAGGATGGGGGTAGAATGCTTATCTTCCCTCGATGGCCAATGTGTATTAGCAGATTGAGAGGCAAACCCCCTGGCTTGACCTACTGAACAGAGGGGAAAATACTGCTCAGAGACAGCTCAAGGGGAGGTGTCAAGGTTCCTTCCCCACTCTGAACTGTAGGGTACAGATGTAGGGAACCACATGAAAGACCCCCTAAGTTTATTTCTACCATCTTAGGTTAAAACTTCCCCAAGGCACAAAGTCTTTGCCCTTGGATTAGGTAAAACGCTGCCACCACAACGAACAGGGAAAGGACCACTTGGAGTTCCTATTTCCCCAAATTTCCCCCCCAAGCCCTTACACCCCCTTTCCTGGGCAGGCTTGAGAATAAACAGGATGTGCACAAACCAGCCTTGGATTTTTAAGACCCAAAAAACCCAATCAGATTCTTAAAATTGAGAACTTTCTTAGAAGAAGAACAACAACAACAACAAAAAAAAAGATAAGAAAACAACTCTGTAAGATCAGAATGGAAGATAATCTTACAGGCAGTCAGATTCAAAACATAGAGAATCCCTCTAGGCAAAACCGTAAGTTACAAAAAGACACAAAAACAGGAATACGCATTTCCTCCAGCACAGCCAATTTACAAGCCAAAAAAATAAATAAAAAAAAAGAAAACCTAATGCATTTTCTAGCTAGATTATTTACTAACTTTACAGGAGTAGGAGAGCTTGCATCCTTGATCTGTTCCCGGCAGAGGTATCACAGAGACAGAAAAAGCCTGTTTCCCCCCCCTCCAGATTTGAAAGTGTCTTGCCCCTCTGTGATGTTATGGACTTGAACTGGGACTGTATAGAACATGGTTGCAACCAAGGTCCTGTAGTGGCACCAAATCTTGTATAAAGGGGGTGAAATCAGGTGTCTAAGACAAGGTTAGGATGATGCTGTCTGTTTGCATGTATCATTTTTGGATTTAAAGATATAAGTATTGGCTCTAGACTGTCTGTATTCCAAACTTACGCTATGTTTCTGGGTGACACCCCAGACAAGTTGGTGTCAGCTCTGCCTAGCCTGCTTGATGGCCCATTAAGGACCATCAACTATGCAACTGACCCACTGAGAGAAGGCAGACATGCCTGGTGACTCAGCCAGGTGTGCAGGGACCTGCCTTTGGACAGAACTCTGAGGTGTTTCCAGGCCATGGGATGGACAGCTTGTCTTTGGGACAAAGAAAGAGAGACCACATGGCAAGAGACTATAAAAAGCTGGTGTAGCTCCTCCATCTGGTCTTCAATCCTGCTTCAGACCTCTGGAGGGACTTTGCTACAAACCGAAGCTTTGAACCAAGGACTGAATGACCCATCCCAGCTGGGGATGCTCTCCAGAGACTTGATTTGAACCTGCAGTTTATTCCATCACTGCTGCAAGCCTGAACCAAGAACTTTGCCGTTACTGTATGTCATTGATTCCATTTCTAGCTCTCATCTATATTTTTTTCCTTTTAAGAATAAATTTTTAGATTTGAAAGGATTGGCAACAGTGTGATTTGTGGGTAAGATCTGATTTGTACATTGACCTGGGTCTGGGGCTTGGTCCTTTGGGATCGAGAGAACCTTTTTCCTTTTACTGGGGCATTGATTTTCATAAGCATTTGTCCCCATAACGAGTGGCCCTGGTGGTGATACTGGGAAACTGGTGTGTCTAAGGAAATGGCTTGTGTGACTTGTGGTTAGCCAGTGGGGTAAAACCAAAGTCCTATCTGTCTGGCTGGTTTGTTTTGCCTTGGTGTGCACAGAAACCCCAGCCTTGGGCTGTAACTGCCCTGCTTGAAGCAATTTGTCCTGAATTGGCACTCTCAGTTGGGTCCCACCAGAACCAGCCTCGTTACACCCTCATTGGTCATTTTGGGTCAGGTGCCAGCGAGGTTAGCTGAGCTTCTTAACCCTTTACAGGTGAAAGGATTTTGCCTCTGGCCAGGAGGGATTTTATAGCACTGTATACAGAAAGGGGGTTACCCTTCCCTTTATTTTTATGACAGGGCTATCCGGGGGAGCTGAGGGGACTACCAAAGGGGGTAACTGGAACAGTACAAGTTCTGAGCTAACCACGTTAATCAATTCCACGGCCACCACAAGTGTGGGTGATTGGGCCCAATGCAATTGCCTAATCAATACTCAAAAAGAACCCCAACCAAAAAAAAACAAAAAAAACCAAACCGCAACTGCTCAGAAGAGTCTGCAAACCCAGCTAATTCACCTTTTTGTTCCACAAATACTGTTTTACATCATCACTGCACATATTCAGGAATTGTTCCTGAGTAACCAAATCACACATTCCTTCAAAGCTTATAATGACATTTCCCCTCACCCACTTATCTAACAAGTCTATCATTTCATTTACATAAGCCACATTACTCAATCCAGATCCCCTCTTAAGATGCCTGAATTTAACCCTGTAGGTTTCAGGTGTAACGTGAAACTGTTTCAAAACCAGTTCCTTAAATTTACCATAGTTTGACGCATCATCAATAGGCATCTTATTGAATATGTCCAGAGCTCTGCCAGTCAATTTTCCTATCAATGTGGTCATCTTTTGATCTTTGGGGATTGCATGGAGGGTGCACAGTCTCTGAAAGGTGATGAAATATTTGGCAGTATTGCTGGATTCATCATACTGAGGACATAGTTGCTCCCATTTGTGGATTTTGGGGGAAGTGGAGCCAGCAGCTGGAGGATTTTGTCTCTTCCACTCCATAAGAGCCAGTTCATGCTTCTGGGCCTCAATCTGGGCCTGTATTTCTCTCTCTCTTAACTCCAGGACTCTTTTGTCACTGGCTGCCTCTGCTTCCATTGCCCTTTTGTGTTCAGCTTCCTCCTTGGCTGCGTCTGCATTAGTTTCCATTTGTTTTAATTCCATCTGTCTTTTATGTTCATTTTCTTTCTCAGCCATTTGCAGCCTGTGCAGTTCTAGCTTTTTCTGAGCCTTGCTGTCACTCATGTTGCTGATTTTCCTGCCTATATTCCCTTCCCACAAATAAGCAAACAGAAAATAACAACCAGTAACCGCGTTGTCTGTTCTCCAGCCACCACACCCAAAACACACTTAAAATCACTACCAGTATCTCAAAGCAATCAGCTGTGCACAGATCCTGCTCGACTACGCTACTGTGATGGGTTGGATCACAGAAAACCCCTCGGGAGCTGCCAACTGATATGCTGGGACTATCTCGAAGCCACTTTCCCTGCCAGCCTGGGACTCCAGAACCTTGCCTGCTTGAGCCAGACACACTAGCCTCTTACAAACCCAGACCCAGGTCTGAACAATGTCCCCCAAAAGGCTGCAGGCTTAACTGAAAACAGCTTAAGAAATGTTCCTGTCTCCAGCGCTCAGGTGCCCAGCTCCCAATGGGGTCCAAACCCCAACTAAATCCTTTTTACCCTGTATAAAGCTTACCCTGAATAAAGCTTATACAGGGTAAACTCATGAATTGTTCGCCCTCAATAACACTGATAGAGAGAGATGCACAGCTGTTCCCTCTCCCCTCCCCCGCAGGTATTAATACATAGTCTGGGTTAATTAATAAGTAAAAAGTGATTTTATTAAATACAAAAAGTAGGATTTAAATGGTTCCAAGTAATAACAAACAGAACAAAGTGAATTACCAACAAAATAAAACAAAACATGCAAGTCGAAACCTAATACAATAAGAAAGTGATTACAGATGAAATCTCACCCTCAGAGATGGTCCAGTAATTTTTTTTTACAGACTAGTCTCCTTCTAGTCTAGGTCCAGCAATCACTCACACCCTGGTGGTTCCTGTCCTTTGTTCCAGTTTCTTTCAGGTATCCTTTGGGGGTGGAGAGGCTATCTCTTGAGCCAGCTGAAGACAAAATGGAGGAGTTTCCCAGTGGCTTAAATAGACTTTCTCTTGTGGGTGGAGACCCCTTCCTCCCCCTGTATAGAATCCCAGCTCCAAGATGGAGTTTTGGAGTCACATGGGCAAGTCACATGTCCATGCATGACTCAGAACTTACAGGTAGCAGCCATGGTTCACATGCTATCTTGAACGTCCTCAGGTAGACTTCTTATGTGGATTGGAGTATTCCGAGATCCATTTTCCGTTAAGTGTTTCTTGATCGGGCACTTAACTTTCACATTCCTTTCTGAAAAATCAGCCCAAATGCCTTACTAAGCTAAGACTACTTAAAATCAAAGAAGTACAGAGCCAATATTTGTAACTTCTAATACAAAAATGATATGTGGACACAAATAGGATGAATGTATTCAGTAGATCATAACCTTTGCAGAGAAATGATACATGGCATATGTAGCTGTCATAACTAAAAAGGGAAGGGTATACAGTGCTCTAAAATCCCTCCTGGCTAGAGGCAAAATCCTTTCACCTGTAAAGGGTTAAGAAGCTAAGGTAACCTCGCTGGCACCTGAACCAAAATGACCAATGAGGGGACAAAATACTTTCAAATCTGGACGGGGGGACAAAGGGTATTGTCTGTCTGTGTGATACTTTGCTGGGAACAGATCAAGGATGCATGCCTTCCAATTCCTGTAAAGTTAATAAGTAATCTAGCTGGAAAATGCATTAGATTTTCTTTTGTTTTTTTTGGCTTCTGAAATTCGCTGTTTTGGTGGGAATGTGTATTCCTGTGTTTGTGTCTTTTTGTAACTTAAGGTTTTGCCTAGAGGGATTCTCTATGTTTTTAATCTGATTACCCTGTAAAATATTTACCATCCTGATTTTAGAGAGGTGATTCTTTTACTTTTTCTTTAAATAAAATTCTTCTTTTATGAACCGGATTGATTTTTCATTGTTCTTAAGATCCAAGGGTTTGGGTCTTCGTTCACCTGAACCAATTGGTGAGGATTCTTATCAAGCCTTCTCCAGGAAAGGGGATGCAGGGCTTGGGGGGATATTTTGGGGGAAGATGTCTCCAAGTGGGCTCTTTCCCTGTTCTTTGTTTAACACGCTTGGTGGTGGCAACATAAAGTTCAAGGCCAAGTCAAAGTTTGTACCTTGGGGAAGTTTTTAACTAAAGCCGGTAAGAATAATCTTAGGGGGTCTTTCATGCAGGTCCCCACATCTGTACCTTAGAGTTCAGAGTGGGGAAGGAATCTTGACAGGAGCATAAAACAGATTCCAGTTATGTCATATTAACATTGATAAGCACATTTCTATAAAACATTAAGGGGTGCAACGTCACAAGGCCTCTGGCTGCCCTCTATCCACAGGAACATTCGGTTGGTGTTGCTCTTACTGAGTCTGTTCCCCTGAAGTGACCACAGGGACTAGGATGTGTTGGCAGGTTTCTGAATGGGAGTGGAAGTGGAGCCCTGGAGTTCACACCTCACAGGAACAGGGAGCTCACGAACTCCAGCTAGTTCTGAAAACCTCAGATTCACCTTCAGAAGATGGCGAAGGCTCAGACTCCCTCTACCAGACTTTCCTCTGCATCCCACCCAATGGATAACCCTTGCCAGAGGTGGAGTCCATTTCCCTGTTGGTGTGATGGAGAGACTGTGCTTATGGCAGGGACATCAGGACTCCTGGGTTCTGTCTGTCATCCTGCCACTCAATCTCTGTGAGACCGTGGCCACTTCATCTCTCCTCATGCCTCAGTTTACCTGTCTGCATAATGGGGATATGTTCATAGTGACTTTCCTTTGCTAGGTGTTTTGAACATCCTTCAATGAAAGGTGCTGCACAGTATGGTCACAGTTCTAGATGAGAATTAGTGATCTCTGATCCCTTAGCAACAGGCCCATGTGCCTGCAGAGAGTGCTTGTGTCTCCCCATAGTCTCCAGATCTGTCCTTCTACAATCTATCCAGACACCCTGTAAATAACCAGGATATCAGACCCTTGGCAGATCTAGGCATTATCCCTAGTTTTCTTACTAATCAAGTATAATTTTTAAATATACCCAGATACCCAGAGCAGCCAATTCCTCTCTGAGCACAGAGCTGAAGAGTTCTCATCTCCCTTTGGGAAGGTTCCTTAATTACTGTTTACTCCTAAAGATGGATAAAGAGCACAGAAGCGCAGACATGGAAAGAGAGACATTGCCGAGAGTGTCTCTGGTCTCCAGCCTGTTTATATCCAGATACCGCTTCTCCCCTAGAGGCTGAGCAAACCCCCTGTTGTTACACAGAGCTGTATTATAAACGGTGCAGATCCCTGTCTCAGCTCTCAGTGTGGGATGCTGCTGCAGATGCTGGGGTGAGAGCGGTGTGGGACATGGCTACCTGAAGGGGATTCCCAGGGAAGACACTTCCGTCTCAGGATTCACAGGTACCATCTCTTGCTGAGGAGCTCACCTGCTTGACAAACCCAGTGCAACATGGACGTGATGGGACAGAGAATAGGTCTGGGATCCTTTCCGCTCTGTGCAGCCATTGAACATCCCAGGGCTTTTGCCACAAGGGATGAGTTTGATCCAGTATCATGAGCCAAAACGTCCCTTTTTGCTGTGCCTCCCCGGCTGATGGCCTCCAGCCCCAAGGCGGCTGCATTTCAGCAGTGCAGGGGATCCTTGAGGAGGAAAGGTGTCAGTAAAGGGACAGTACGAGGCCAGATTCTGAGGCCATGGCCCGTACATTGCTCTGGCCCCACTGAGGCAAAACTCCCTGTGAAGTAAAAACTGATTAATGACCTCAGGAGCCAGCTGTGTGTTAATGCACAGAGACTCTCACCTCCTGCTCTTGCATCTCAGGGCTCTGGCTGTTAATGGGTGGGGCTGTTACCTGACTTTTAATTTCTGGAAAGCATGGAGGTGCTAGGGCTCCTCACTGGAACAACTATAGGAATTTTTCAACATGGGCAAGACATCGCCTCTCCTAGCTTCATTCGAGAAGTCGGCTGATCTGTTATGTCTGAAACTTTGAAAAAACAATTCAGCCGGCAGCAGACACCCAGGGTGGGAAATATCACTTCAAACGCTTAAAGATTGGCAAACTTATAAGCAACTGAAAATCAGATCTCCTAATGGAAGGTGTCAGACAGACTTAACTCACCATGGTGCCACCAGCACCACCGACAATGGCCCATCCGTTTGTGAATCCCATTCAGCTGAGCTCTGTGCTCCAGTAACGTCTGTGGCAAGGAGTTCCACAGGCCAACAATGGATTATGTAAACAATTTTCTTTCATCAGTGTTACACGTTCAGACTTTCGACGTAACTGAACGTTCCCTTGTTCGGGTGTTGTGAGACAGAGTAAATATAAATGCCTGACCTACTTTCTTTATTCATAGATTCATAGGGTTTATGGTCAGAAGAGACCATTAGATCATCAAGTCTGATTTTCTGTATAACAGAGGCCATTAAAGTTAGCCCTCTATTGAGCCCAAAGACTTGTGTTTGACTAAGGCCTGTTCTACACTAGGATTCTACATCCTAGAATCATAGAGTACAGGATGAGAAGGGACTGCAAGGGTTAGCTTGTCTAACCCGCTTTGAAGATTCGGGATTTGTTGTGTCTAAGCCATCCAGGACAGATGAGTGTCCAGCCTCCTTTAGAAAACCTGCAGTGAGGGAGCCTCCATGACTTCCCTAGGCCTCTGTTCCATTATCCTCCTGTTCCCACATTTAGGCAGTTTATCCTGAGATTTAATCTAAATCTGCGATGCTGTGGTTTGAACCCATCGCCTCTTGTCCTGTCCTCTGTGGCAAGAGAGAACAACTTTTCTTCACCTTTTTTATGGTGGCCTTTCAAGTATTTGAAGACTGCTGCCATGTCCCACTCAATCTCCTCTTTTTCAAACTAAACGTAGCCAGTTCCTTCAGCCCTTGCTCCTATGGCTTGAACTCTATCCCTTTCCTCATTTATGTCACCTGTCTCTGGTCATTTCAAGTTTCTCTACCTCCTTGCTATACACTGGTGACCCAAACTGGACACAGTGCTTCAACTGATGCCTAACCAGCACGGAGTAGAGTTTAGTATCACCGACCGTGTCTTGCATGCTATGTGTCTGTTAAGGTAACCTCAAAATGCATCTGCTTTGTTTGCAAGAGCAAAATAATCCACACTCCTGAAGGCTGTGCTATATCAGCCGAACACTGGTATAGGAGGTCAATGGAAGAGTTCTTCCACCAACCTAGCTACCACCTTTTGGGAGAGCCCCTGCCATCAGCGTGAGCCGTGTCTAGACTGAAATGCTAAGGCAGTGCTGCTGTAGCGTTTTAAGTGTAGAGAAGCCCTCACGCAGATCTGCCAGAAAAGCGTCCAGTCTGGAGCCCCAGACATGCAGAGTTGTAGAATCCACCACTACCCTTCGCAGTTTGTTTCAATGGTTAATCACCCTCAGTGCTAAACATTTGGCCCTGTTTTCCAGCTGGAATTTATCTGGGTTCAGCTTCCAGCCATTGGGTCTTGCTCTGCCTTTCTCTGCTTCACCAATGTTTTTCACCCCATAAAAGTCTCTGCTTGATCATCTTTTTGATAAGTTTAATATATGATGCCCTTTAAGTCTCTCACTGTCTGGCATTTTCTCCATCCTCCAATCATTTCTGTGGCTCTTTTCTGCACCCGCTCCAATTTTTCAGCTTCCTTTTTGAAATGTGGACCCCAGAAGTGGACACAGTCGCTTTCACCAATGCCATGTGCCGAGGTAAAATCTTTCCACGGCTTCAACTCACCACTCCCCTGTTTATGCATCCAAGGATCACATCAGCCCTTTTGGCCACAGCATCACACTGGGAGCTCACGATGAGCTGGTTTCCACAATGACCCCTAATGACCTTTTCAGGGTCCCTGCATCCATAATACAGTGCCCTAGTCTGTGGGTCAGGCCTGCATTGCCTGTTCCAAGATGATCACTTTGCATTTGACTGTATTATAACCACTCTGCGAATCTTCAGGTCATCCACAAATTTTATCTGCAGTGATTTTCTATTTGCTTCCAGATCCTTGATGAAAATATTGAATAGCATCAGGCCTAGAACTGATCCCTGCATAACCCCACTGGGAACAGCCCCATTTGCTGAAACTGGCCCCTTGACAATGGCTTTCTGAGATCTGTCAGGTTTCAGAGTAACAGCCGTGTTAGTCTGTATTCGCAAAAAGAAAAGGAGTACTTGTGGCACCTTAGAGACTAACCAATTTATTTGAGCATGAGCTTTCGTGAGCTACAGCTCACTTCATCAGATAAATGTATCTGATGAAGTGAGCTCACGAAATCTCATGCTCAAATAAATTGGTTAGTCTCTAAGGTGCCACAAGTACTCCTTTTCTTTTTGAGATCTGTCAGTTAGCCAGTTTTTTGTACATTTTACATGTGCTCCACTGACTTTGTAGAGTGTTCAACTGAATGGTTTTCCCTACTAAATCAAATGTATGAGAGAAATTGAAGTTTATTGCATCTGTGCAGTACCCTTGATCAATTCCCAATTTTCATTCCCGTTTTTTTGTCGAATATTTTCGTCCCAATCAGTTTTGCTGATAATTTCTTGAGCTATGGGGAATTAGCCCTTTTGAAGGGTATCTGTAGATAGCTATTAACAGTTGGGAAAGGTTCTCTGTTTGTCCAATTGAATGTAATCTGTTCCATTCTTTTATTTTGTTCTCCTCTATCATCTGCCCCCTTCTTTGTCTCTTCTCTAAACAGTCCTAGACTTTTCAGTTTGTCCACAGATGGCAGTTTTCCTCATTCTCAGAGCCTGTTTTGGAAATCCCCTTTATAATGCTGTATCCTTTTTAAACACTAGATGACCAAAACTGAGCTGATATGCAGAGCAGGTTATTCTCCATCCCATTTCTTAGGCATCTAAACATTGACTTTGATTTGGCCACTACGGTGAAAAATATAAAGGGAAGAGTAACCACCTTTCTGTATACAGAACTATAAAATCCCTCCTGGCCAGGGGCAAAACCCTTTCATGTGTAAAGGGTTAAGAAGCTAAGATAACGTCGCTGGCACCTGGCCACAATGACCAATGAGGAGACAAGTTACTTTCAAAGCTTGGGGCGGGGGGGAAGGGTCTGTCTGTCTGTGTGATGCTTTTGCCGGAACCAGATCAGGAATGTTCTTCAGAACTTCTATTAAGTTAGTAAGTAATCTAGCTAGAAATGCGTTAGATTTCTTTTGTGTAATGGCTGGTAAAATAGCTGTGCTGAATGGAATGTATATTCCTCTTTTTGTGTCTTTTTGTAACTTAAGGTTTTGCCTAGAGGGATTCTCTAGGTTTTGAATCTGATTACCCTGTCGGGTATTTACCATCCTGATTTTAGAGAGGTGATTCTTTTACCTTTTCTTTAATTCAAATTCTTCTTTTAAGAACCTGATTGCTTTTTCATTGTTCTTAAGATCCAAGGGTTTGGGTCTGTGTTCACCTATGCAAATTGGTGAGGATTTTTATCAAGCTTTCCCCAGGAAAGCGGGTGTAGTGCTTGGGGGGATATTTTGGAAGATGTCTCCAAGTGGGCTCTTTCCCTGTTCTTTGTTTAACACGCTTTGTGGTGGCAGCATAGGGTTCAAGGCCAAGGCAAAGTTTGTACCTTAAGGAAGTTTTTAACCTAAGCTGGTAAGAATAATCTTAGGGGGTCTTTCATGCAGGTCCCCACATCTGTACCCTAGAGTTCAGAGTGGGGAAGGAACCTTGACAGGCCACTACTGTGAATGAGCAGGTGTTTTGTTGATCTGCTATTAATGACACCCAGTTCTTCTCCCTGAGGTGTGTTCTGGCTGGGATGTTTCTGCCTGGCAATGTCTTGGCAAAGGTTTGGTTTTTTTCACTCTCAAAATTTGAGCAACCAGGTGAATGGAGAACTCCCTACAGCATGGACTCCCTAGCCTGGCTTTCACTGCATTAAGAAACAACACTTGGATAACCAGTATCCAAACTCGTGTTTCCTGCTGCCTATTAAGATTTCCCATACAATGACATTTAGAATTATTGACACATGGAGCACCATCAAATACAGAATTGACATTAGTAGGGTCCGTTGTTCATAATTCATTTATCTGAATAAAGAAAATGTCATTTTTCAGTGTGTGAAGAGCAACCAATCTGCTTCACCCATGAGAACCTCCTCCAGAAGGGCATGTAGTGTCTCATATTCACATTGTCTCTCCACTAGGCATTTGTACTGTGACCATCTCCCTGGACTCTGGGCACATACAGAAGTCTGGTGAATGTACGGTACATGCAGGTGACACCGTTCTGCCTCAGAGTTGGACACCTTCTGCCCTACTCCATGTCAAATTCCAACACAACTGACTTCACCAACCCCTCCACCTTCATCCTGCTGGGCATTCCTGGCCTGGAAACTGCCCATGTCTGGATCTCCATCCCCTTCTGCACCATGTACTCCATTGCCGTCTTTGGGAACTTCACCATCCTGTTCATTGTGAAGATGGAGCCGAGCCTCCATGGGCCTATGTATTATCTCCTCTGCATGCTGGCCGTCAGTGACCTGGTCCTCTCCACGTCCACCCTGCCCAAAATGCTGAGCATCTTCTGGTTCAATTCCAGGGAGATCGATTTCAGTGCCTGCCTCACCCAGATGTACTTCATTCACTGCTTCTCAGCGATGGAGTCTGGGATCTTCGTGGCCATGGCTTTGGATAGGTATGTGGCCATCTGCGATCCCCTGAGACATTCCACTATCCTGACAAAGCCCGTGGTGGCCAAGATTGGCCTGGCCGTGGTGCTGCGTGGTGGCATGCTCATACTGCCCTATCCAATCCTGGCAAGGTGGTGGCCATATTGTAGAACCAACATTATCCCCCACTCGTACTGTGAGCACATGGCCGTGGTGAAGCTGGCCTGTGCTGATGTCCACATCAGTAGTTACTATAGCCTCTCTGTGGCATTCTTGGTGATGGGTCTGGATGTGATTTTTATTGCCATGTCCTATATCCAGATTCTCAGGGCCATCTTCAACCTCCCCACAAAACACGCCCGGCTCAAGACTTTTGGGACCTGCGGCTCCCACCTATTTGTCATTTTAGCCTCTTACATCCCAGTTATCTTCTCCTTCCTCACGCACCGATTTGGTGACAATGTGGCCATACATTTCCATGTTCTCATGGCCAACGTGTACCTCCTGGTACCCCCCATGCTGCACCCCATCATCTACGGGGTGAGGACGAAACAGATCCAGGACAGGCTGCTCTGGCTACTTACTCATAAAGGGATGTAAAGTTTTCTCCTGATGCTCTGGCTCTCAGACTGAGCTCCATGCAGAGCTGGCTGGTGACTTGGTGCTGTGCCCTCTTCCCTGAATCACTTACTGGACAGTCAAAGAGACATTAAATCCTTTCCTGACCTTACTGTGCTGTGTGAGCATGAAAAACTGGTGAATAGGTCTATGTACAATTCAGTGGGTTGCCACATCTCTAACTGCTGGTGTCTGGACCCCCGAAACCCCACCCCTTGCCCCATCTCTTGTGTTAAGGCTCTGACCCTGCTTTACCTCTTCCCCCCAAGTCCCCGCCCCTGTCGCTGGCTTCTCTGTTCCCCTCTCCCTGTCACTTGCTGTATTATTTCCACCTCCCTTCTATGACATTCTATATCTTGGGGGAGTGTTTTTTAGCTCCCATATTCCTCAATAGCATATAATTGTGATCTTGCATATGAAGCATGACATGTAAGGTATCAAGGGAAAGGTTATGATCTGCTGAAAGTAATTTCTCTGTCCATATATGTGTATCATTGATGCATGTGAAGTTATGAGAATTTGGTCGTATGATTGTCACTAAAACATGCTGTAAATTGGGGAATTAACCAGATATTAGCTCCCCAGAGGCAACAGCAAGGAAAGTAACCAAAGCCCTGGCAGGGTGTCAAACAACCCATCAACAGCCATTGTCCAGAAAGGGAGCTACAATGCAATGACTCACCTGCATGAGGCCACACCAGGGGAATTTCTCAACCTTGCTTGGAGAGACTCAGTAATTCTCACGTGACGCTGAAGGGGGTCAGGGTGGGGCAAAGCCAAGAGTGAGGAAAGGACATGATAAAAGGAAGAGACATTTGCCATGCTCTTCTTCTCTCTTCCACCTACATCTACAGACACCATAGCAAGCGACTGAAGTGCTGATCAAAGGGGAGAGCTTGGCTGACGGGCAACTAGCCAGCCTGTGGTGAGATGCATCTAAGTTTGTAAGGGCACTGAAAGTGTTAAGATCAGCTTAGAATGAGTTCTGCTTTTATTTCATTTGACCAAATCTGACTTGTTCTGTTTTGACTTATAGATTTTAAATGATTATCTTTGTAGTTAATAAATCATAGAATCATAGAATCATAGAATATCAGGGTTGGAAGGGACCTCAGGAGGTCATGTAGTCCAACCCCCTGCTCAAAAGCAGGACCCATCCCCAATTAAATCATCAATTAAATCTGTTTGTTTGTTCTATCTGAAGCAGTGTGTTTGCTTTGAAGCATATCAGAGGCTGGTACATATCAACTTCTTTCTTAAATTGACAAACTCATATAAGATTGCAGCATCCAGCGGGCAAAACTGGACACTGCAAGACGGAGGTTCCTAGTGTTGGGGTCCCAGGGCATGGCCACTAGGTAAGTCGAGGGGATGGAAGACCCTGAGAGTCGAGGAAGTCTCTTTGCTCAACCCCCCTTCACAGAATTCAGTCCTGGCTGGCCTGAGAAAGCCCTTGCACTCCCAACATAATGCTGCAGCTGCAGATATCGCTGTTTTGTGTAGGTTTTGCTGGCGCCACATTAGGATAACGGCAGGAATCAGCTACAAGGCCATAACCGCTTATTTGCCTCATTAATCGCAAGGCTAAGCAGGCTGTGCTGTTGTTTTGAATTGCTAAAATGCTTGTTAAAGGTTGCTGGAAAAAGTATTGTTGTAACCCATATAAGGCAAAGCAGTTTTACCTGGCTGATGTGTAATGCAATAGAGATAAGGAGTATAAAGGTATGTGACTTTGCCTGCTCAGTGGGCAGGATTTGAGATTCTATTCTCCCTGTACCTTCTTTGGAGCTCCAAATAAACCTTTCTGCTTCTCCACCCCATTGTGTTTATTGGGTGACGCACACCGGGCAACGAACCCCTGCTGTTGCTCGCCTCTGGCACTGGGTGCCGGCAACAGCTTTTGGCATCCCTGGGTGGGCCACGAGGCCACTATTTAGCCTTGCCCAGACCCCTCCCGGCAGTCAAGGATTACGGCAACAACCGACGCCCAGCGCACACCGGTGAGTTCATCGGGGGCCTCAGAGGAGCCGCGATTTGATGGACCCCAGAGGGCACAACGGTGCAACGCACTCATATAGTGGAGAAGCAGCTGTGGGCGATGGTGAGGAACCAATCCGTTGGATAAGGAAAGGAGCAGCTGCGGGCGACAGTGGGGAACCGGTCCCTTGGATAAGGTAGGAACCTTTTGAAATCCGGATTGTATGCTCTGTTGGAACCTGGGGATGCCCAGAGTTGCCCTGTAGGTATGGGACAGGGACAGAGCTCAGGAGGGAGGGCACAGTGTACGCCCCTAGAGTGCATTCTAGCAAACTGGAAAGTGTTTGGATCAGATCCAATGACAAAAAGCAAATTAAAAAGGTTCTGTATGGTTGATTGGCCACAGTATCAATTAGAGGACCAGGAACGGTGGCCACCGGGGCGGTCAATTAATTACAACACGATCCTCCAGTTACTCCTGTTCTGTGAGCGAGCGGGAAAGTGGACTGAACATCTGTATGTGCATTTGTTTATGATTTTAAGAAATAGAACAGATATTTTACAGCGCTGTAATTTGACTGCGGCTGATCTGGTAGCGGTAGCGGCTGCTGTTAGTCCCCAGACCCCCACCCCAGCTGTAATGGCAGAGCCGGTGTCCCCTTCGGCCCTACACCCACACATAGCGAGGCCCAGGTCCCAGCTGCTGGACTATACCCATTGCTTACTGGAACTAAAATCGCCCGTACTGCAACGGAAGGGCGGCCGGCCACGACTATGCAGGTCTAAACTCATGTACCTTTTAATCCTGTGGACCTGGCTGCTTTCAAAACACAGGCAGGAGAGTTCTCTACCAACCCCAGCAAGTTTATTTCGGTTTTTGGGGGATGTCTTAGCAGTCAGAAGCCGGATTGGGATGATTGTAATATTCTTCTGCGAACGCTACTGTCCGAGGTTGAGCGACTACAGGTCCCAGCCAAGGCAAGGGAGGAAGCGCAAAGGCGATATGACCAGAACCGTGACCATGTCCTGACCCCGGCTGACCAGGTTCCCGCAGTGGATCCTAGGTGGGACCCAAATGATAATCAAGATATGACCCGCCTTACCTCCTATAAGAAGCTGTTGCTGTACGGACTCCGTCACGCAGCTGTCCGGCAGAATAGTTGGGCCAAACCATATGAAGTAGTGCAGGACCTAAAGGAAAGCCCAGGGGCCTTTCTACAGCATATTCGGGACATGATCCGGCAGAATACCAATGCAGACCCTGATGATCAGCAAACCGAGGCAATCATAAAGGGGGTATTTACGAGCAGGACAGCCTCAGATATTAGAAGAAAGCTACAGAAAAAGGAGGATTTGATGGGTATGACCATGGCACAGATTTTAGAAGCAGCAAATCGAGTGTATAGTTTAAGAGAGACGGAGAAGGAGAAGAAGCAAGTGAGACTGATGGTAGCGGTGGTGCAGGCTGGTGTGAGGGGAAGTGGAAGGGAAGGAAGGGGCCGCGGACGTCCAGGCCCGGAGGAGAGACGATTGGGACGCAACCAGTGTGCCCTGTGTCGGCAGGAGGGACACTGGAAGAATGAGTGCCCAAACAGGAAGGAGATAGGAGGTGCCTCTATGATGGCTGTGGAGGAGCAAGAATAGGGGAGTCAGGGGAGACGGACCATCCTACCCTCAGAACCCCGAGTAAAAATGCAGGTGGGAAGTGCAGAAATGGACTTTTTAGTAGACTCTGGAGCAGCACAAACTGCCGTAAATCGACCCCTTCAGCTGCCAGTAGCAGATTCCCTTACTGTGGTGGGAGCCACAGGCAAAGGCACCAAGTGCCCAGTGCATGCCCCAGCGGACTGCACCTTGGGGGACAGGACTATCTCCCATAAGCTGGTATATCTCCCCGATTGCCCAACCCCGTTGCTGGGACGAGATCTGCTGTGCCACCTAGGCGCCACCCTGCATTTTACTCAAGATGAAATAACCTTTACCCTACCCTCTGAAAATGCATGGATCATGACCCTTACAGTTAAACCCTCGGCTATGCAAGCCCCAGAATGGAGCCAAAGGGAAGCTCAAGTGTATCCCCTTGTGTGGGCAACAGGGATCCCCGGGAAAGCTACTCACCAGGCCCCCATTCATGTCCAGCTCATACTAGGGAAAGGCCCGGTGCAAGTAAAACAATATCCAATCAAGAAGGAAGCCAGAGAGGGGTTGCAGGAAGCCATCGATTCCTAACGTACGGTATTCTCCGGAACGTCAGTCTGCCTGGAACACTGCCATTTTACCTGTACAGAAGCCTGACGGCACTTATCGGCTGGTACAAGACCTAAGGGCAGTAAATGAATGGGTTAAGACTCTGCACCCTCTCGTCCCTAACCCATACACCCTATAGGGGGACAGTATACCCATTTTTCAGTTTTCTATCTAAAAGATGCTTTCTTTGCCATCCCAGTTGCCTCCTCATCACAGGAGATTTTCTCCTTTGAATGGGAGGACCAGAACAGAGTTAAAAGACAACTTTGCTGGACAGTGTTGGCCCAGGGATTTAAAAATTCCCCCACCCTCTTCGGTTATGCTGGTTATGCTGTCTTGACCCTCCATGATACCGTGGAGGCCGTGAGGTTGCCTGCTGGGACCTCTGCCCAGTTTGCCGAACTAGTAGCCCTGACCCGTGCACTGGAACTGTCAAAAGGGAAGAGAGTCAATATTTTTACTGATTCAAAATATGCTTTTGGTGTGCTGCATGCTCATGCTGGCCTGTGGAAGCAGAGGGGAATGCTGACAGCCCAAGGCTCCCCAGTCAAGTACGGGCCCCAAGTTCTCCGGCTTCTAGAAGCCGTGCAACTCCCCTCAGAAGTGGCGGTGATACACTGTAAAGCCCATCAGAGGGAGGATCAAGATGTGGCCAGGGGTAATGCCAGGGCAGATAGAGAGGCGAAGCGTGCTGCCACCCTGACTTCCCCCCAGACTGAGAATGCCCATATGCATGCCCTTATCCCATCAGTGGGGGAGCTTCCGACTCCTCAGTACTCTAGTGAAGAAAAAAAATTAGCTGACAAGCTCGGTCTTCAGGAACAGAAGGGATGGCTCCATTCCCCAGAAGGGAAGGTCCTTCTACCAAAAGGCCTGATCCGGCCAGTATTGCAGAAACTGCACTGGACTCATGCTGGCAGGGAAGCACTTATCCAACTGATGGGAAAATATTTTCTAACTTCTGGACTGCGACCTCTGGCTATCCTGGTACAAGCTGACTGTTTAGTTTGCCAAAAGAATAACCCCCGACCAGGACATCCAGTGCCACCAGCTGCCCTGGAACCCACTCCAGGCCCCAGACGGGTGTGGCAAATAGACTTTACCGAGTTTCCCCGGACCCAAGGGCTCAAATATCTCCTTGTCATAGTGGATCGATTCAGCAGATGGCCAGAAGCCTTCCCCTGCCATAATTGTACTGCCAGAACAGTGGCCCTCAAGTTTGTTAGGGAAATCTTTCCCCACTTTGGACTCCCCTAGTGGATGGAATCTGACAATGGGACACACTTCATGTCAAAAATCATTCAAAGCATCTCACATGCCTTACAGATCCCCTGAAAACTCCATACGCCCTGGAGACCGCAAGCCAGTGGGGTAGTGGAGCGGACCAATCAGACCCTTAAACGGCATCTCTCAACAGTGTGCCAAGAAGCCTCACTGCGATGGCCTGATGCTTTGCCCCTCGTCCTACTCCGTATCTGCGTTCTCCCAAAGGGTAGATTAGGGCTTAGCCCTTTTGAAATTATGTTTGGAAGGGCATGGCCTATGAATGGTACACTGGTTGTGCCGGGGGGGAGTGGGAACTGGGGGGTGGATTTCTGTCTCATTATATGCGCTCCCTGTGTGCTGTTCTTTTGTCTCTTCACAGGTATACTAAGGTTTCTCAGCCTCTCCCCTTGGACTCGTCCATCCACTCCTTGCAGCCTGGCGACTCAGTGCTTGTTCGCACCTGGAAAGATGAGCCTCTCCAGGAAAAGTGGACCGTCCTGCTGGTCTCCCATACAGCGGCAAAGGTCAAGGGACACAAGAATTGGATCCATCATACCCGACTGAAGGTCGTGTCGACTCCCCCAGCTGAAAGGTGGACCGTGCAGTCTCCAGCCCCCTCCACTGAGGATCTTGGACTAAAACTGTTATTTAAATGACAGCCCGCCGGGCAGGCGGGAAAACAGATGGGGGGGCATCTTCTGTTCCTCCTCTTGGCCGTGTGCCTAGCCAGTATGGCTGTCTCTGACACTGCACCCGTAAATACCTGGCTGACACTGGCTCAGAGTGCAGTGAACGCAACATCGTTCTGTTTGCCACATACGTTTTCAGTGGGTGCAATCATGGAAACTTATTTTATTGGCACTTGTGCGGCCCCAACCCTAGTCCAGCATTATTCCCTGTTGAAAGGCTGATTTGTAGGCCCTCGGACCTGCCCAATATAGACTAGATGCCTCTATGTATTCCTTCTGGCTGGCCAATGTAACCCTTGCCCCCTCTTGTCTGAGGTTTGTAAATGCTACTCACATTGGGGAAAACCTCACCAATGGAGAACTTAAATGTAATGACAGTGTGGAAATCTCCTTTGCTTATGGGCACATGAAACTACCGATGGGATGGTTCTTCTTATGTGGGAGACGTGCATATGCCTATGTCCCGGCCAATAGTTCTGGAGGCTCCTGCTCTCTCGGCCGCGTGGCCCCCCTGATTTTTCCATATCCCCCGCAGCTGTCTGCCCGACATTTCAGTTTCCATTCCTCCCGATTCCACCTGTAAGTCAGAGGTAGTCTTATTCTCAGAGGCTGAAGCGGCGGCTCTGGCCTTTTCCTTCGTTGGCATCCCTGGGCTAGTGGTGCATAATTATCATGCAGTAGAGCACCTTGCCTGCACGGTGGCGAAAGCTATCAATTTAACCTCCACTGTCCTAGCCCACCTCTCACATGAGTTAGGGGAGGTACGTCAGGGGATGCTACAGAACAGACTGGCAGTGGATGATTTGCTTCTACGCCATGGTCACGTATGCCGGGAGTTTGCAGGCATGTGTTGCTTTAACATAACAGATGCAGGACTCTCCGTAGAGGCTGATTTACAACGCCTGCAGCAACTGGCAAGAGACATTCATCAGCAAACTGGGGAGGACTGGCTAGGCTCTTTATTTTCTGGCTGGGGCCTTTCCCCATGGCTAAGTGGGTTGTTTAGTTTGTTGTTTAAACTTCTTTTTCCTGTATTAACAGTGTTATTCCTGCTGTGCTGTATGTGGTCCTGTGTAAAGGCACTTGTTTTGCGCAGCCTTGGGGATCTTAATTTTATGCATAGCCCATTAGTGAGCAGATAAAGGTGAGAAAACTCAGGTATGGGAATGAGTATTCTCAAAGGAGGGAATTGTTGGGGTCCCAGGGCATGGCCACTAGGTAAGTCGAGAGGATGGAAGACCCTGAGAGTCGAGGAAGTCTCTTTGCTCAACCCCCCTTCACAGAATTCAGTCCTGGCTGGCCTGAGAAAGCCCTTGCACTCCCAACATAATGCTGCAGCTGCAGATATCGCTGTTTTGTGTAGGTTTTGCTGGCGCCACGTTAGGATAACGGCAGGAATCAGCTACAAGGCCATAACCGCTTATTTGCCTCATTAATCGCAAGGCTAAGCAGGCTGTGCTGTTTTGAATTGCTAAAATGCTCGTTAAAGGTTGCCGGAAAAAGTATTATTGTAACCCATATAAGGCAAAGCAGTTTTACCTGGCTGATGTGTAATGCAATGTAATGATGTCTCCCACAGTATTCTTGTCAGCAAGTTAAGGAAGTATGGGCTGGATGAATGCACTATAAGGTGGGTAGAAAGCTGGCTAGATTGTCGGGCTCAACGGGTAGTGATCAATGGCTCCATGTCTAGTTGGCAGCCGGTATCAAGTGGAGTGCCCCAAGGGTCGGTCCTGGGGCCGGTTTTGTTCAATATCTTCATAAATGATCTGGAGGATGGTGTGGATTGCACTTTCAGCAAATTTGCAGATGATACTAAACTGGGAGGAGTGGTAAAGATACGCTGGAGGGGAGGGATAGGATACAGAAGGACCTAGACAAATTGGAGGATTGGGCCAAAAGAAATCTGATGAGGTTCAATAAGGATAAGTGCAGGGTCCTGCACTTAGGACGGAAGAATCCAATGCACCGCTACAGACTAGGGACCGAATGGCTAGGCAGCAGTTCTGCGGAAAAGGACCTAGGGGTGACAGTGGACGAGAAGCTGGATATGAGCCAGCAGTGTGCCCTTGTTGCCAAGAAGACCAATGGCATTTTGGGATGTATAAGTAGGGGCATAGCGAGCAGATCGAGGGACGTGATCGTCCCCCTCTATTCGACATTGGTGAGGCCTCATCTGGAGTACTGTGTCCAGTTTTGGGCCCCACACTACAAGAAGGATGTGGATAAATTGGAGAGAGTCCAGCGAAGGGCAACAAAAATGATTAGGGGTCTAGAACACATGACTTATGAGGAGAGGCTGAGGGAGCTGGGATTGTTTAGCCTGCAGAAGAGAAGAATGAGGGGGGATTTGATAGCTGCTTTCAACTACCTGAAAGGGGGTTCCAAAGAGGATGGCTCTAGACTGTTCTCAATGGTAGCAGATGACAGAACGAGGAGTAATGGTCTCAAGTTGCAGTGGGGGAGGTTTAGATTGGATATTAGGAAAAACTTTTTCACTAGGAGGGTGGTGAAACACTGGAATGCGTTACCTAGGGAGGTGGTAGAATCTCCTTCCTTAGAGGTTTTTAAGGTCAGGCTTGACAAAGCCCTGGCTGGGATGATTTAACTGGGAATTGGTCCTGCTTTGAGCAGGGGGTTGAACTAGATGACCTTCAGGGGTCCCTTCCAACCCTGATATTCTATGATTCTATGATTCTATGAATAGAGATAAGGAGTATAAAGGTATGTGACTCTGCCTGCTCAGTGGGCAGGATTTGAGATTCTTTTCTCCCTGTACCTTCTTTGGAGCTCCAAATAAACTTTTCTGCTTCTCCACCCCGTTGTGTTTATTGGGTGACGCACACCGGGCAACAAACCCCTGCTGTTGCTCGCCTCTGGCACTGGGTGCTGGCAACACTAGGGTTGTGTCTGGGACCGGAGCTATTGGCTAGTGTCATTCGGTTGCACACTCCAAGGAACAGCTTACATGCAGAGGCTGTGCGTGACCAGCCCAGGAGTGGGGGTTCTCACAGCAGAGCAGGGTCAGGCTGGCTCCCAGAGTCAAGGCTTGGAGTGACCTAGCAGAGGGGAATATCACGATGACGCCTTCACTGCTTACGAAAGTCCAACTATTACTGAAGGCTGCAGAGAGTGTCCTCAGCAACACAGGCTACTGCGAGCACATCAGACCTGTCCTCCGCGCTCTAAACCGGCTTTTCAGAGAACATCACGTCAAGTTCAAGGTCTTGGTCCTCATCTTCAGTCAGGTGAGTGCTGGGAGCAGAGCCACCGCAGCCAGAGCCAGGGAAGCAGCCCAGTGAGCTGCACTGGAAGCAGCTGGGACCTGGGACCTGGGTCTGGAGCAGTCTGGAGCCACTTGCAGGGAGAAGCTGGGGAGAGTGAGGGGAACCTGGGCAGAGGCAAAAGGTCTTGCAGCTGCACTGGGAGGGAGATCATGATCCCCACAGGGGAGCTGATGTTGGGGAGAAGGGTCCTGCCACGTAGAGCCTGAGGTGTGTGGCCACCACCAGGACAGCACAGCCAGGGTGTGGGCAGGGGCCTGGGATGGGTGAGGGACAGACTGTGAACTGCCCTGACATCCAGCCATGGCTGTTTGGGGTTACCCGGTGCCACAGAGCCGGGCGATGGGGTGTCCTTTAACCTTTTCCATTTTATCCTAACTTTTTTTAATTGGCTGCTTTTTAACAAATTGTATTTGCTTGAACTATATGTGATTATCTGTGGTCAGGTAAGCGCCTGGAGCGGAGAGAGCACCCTGGAGTGGGGACACCCTAGTCCCTGTCCTAAGTGACCTCGACAAGGTTGGGGGTCAAGCCCCCCAGGAACCTTGGGCCCAGCCTTCTTATGTGGATTGGAGTCTCCCAAGGTCTATTGTCAGTTAACTGTTTCTTGATTGGGCACTTAACTGGCAAATTCCTTTCAAGAAGCTGACCAAATGCTTTATGAAGGCTTCTTGGAATCAAAACACATTGAGATACAAGTACATAGCCAATATTCATAATTTTATCTAGAAAAATGATACATGCATACAGACAGCATAATCATAACCAGCAAACCATAATGTTTCCATAGACACCTTACACGACAACCTTTGTACAATATTTGCTGCAAATAGATAACAGTGGTTGCAACAGTGATCTATATTGTTACAGATTATGCCAACAACGTCAAACCCCGAACGCAAAATTGATGCAGGAAGGGATGACACAAACATCACTGACTGCATCCCAAGAGCTCCCCATCCTTGGTTCTGTCTTGCTACAGCAAGTATTGGGTTAGAAGTCGTACCAGTGTACAACAGAAACAGTTTATTAAAGTCATGTTCAATAACATGATTGAATCTCTTTACAAACTCAAAGTAAAACTTGGTTAGAACAATAGTGGATTGGATCTGCTGTTGCAGCACGGTTCCTGAACGTCTCATGTGATCTTGCCAAGAGCTACAGAAAATAGCTACTGGATCTGAACAAACTCTGGCAAATGTTTGGAACCCAATTAACATCAAGTCAATGTAGATATTAATTTTGTTCATAGAGCAGGAATCTTCACATTTAGCCATGAAAGCAATATGGTAGTGTGCCTCGGTTTCCCTTTTTATACAGCACATCAGGACTGGAATGACTTTTCCCCTGTGAAAAGTTCCAAGACTGTTTACAGGCACTGACTGTGCAACATCAGTATAACAAGGCCTTTTAACACAAAGTGAGTTCTCACGTATTCCTTTTAACATGATCAAGGGATTTTTCCAAAGATTAGGCTCAGTGTACATTTTTACAGTGTTTGGTAACAGCAACACATTAGTTACAAAAACTACCAATAGCAATAACAACAAATCCATTGCAAGTGTCCATCTACAATCATGTTTGTCATGCCACACCTTTGGCTCAATACCATTGAGGCTTGGGCATTTTAGGGTTAACCTGTGGCTTCCCCTTGCAAAAGTAAGTTTTTTCTTTTTTCCTTGTCCTGAAGGAATAAACCCTGATCTCTCTTGCTTAACAGAATTCACTGGCTAATGGGGTGGTCTCTCTTCACTAACAGCTATTAGCAAGTCTTTCTTCTCCCTGCCAGCCAGGTAAGTTGCATCCACACACACAGGAGCCTGTTTAACTGTTTTCAGATTCTTAACTGCTACCAATTCCAAGGCTGGACTCTGTCTCAAAGAGATACCACACAAATCCAAAGAGTCTGAGGGTGAGAGTTTGCTTGCTCTCCCCTGCATCCTTAAGCATTTAGGCTGTTCAACTTTCTTAACAGCTCTTCCTTTATCTGACACCTTCTAAAAGCTACCCACACTGGATCTTTCAACAGGAAAGTTAGTGGATCCATTCACAACTGAAATTTTCTGGCTGTTAGGAACTGAAATTTTCCTGATTAAATCACTTTCACACCCTTTAGCTGCAGTAAACTGCTTGCAAAGACTCCATGAGGATTCCTTTCCCCAGGAGCTTTACAATTCCCCCCTCACAGAAATTCTGCCCTTACCCTCTTCACTTAGAGCTTGCTCTAAAGGAACACTTCCCTGAGCAACAACAGACTCTTTCTGGGTCTTACTCACATCCAGGATCACCTTTGGCCCATCGGGTGGATTCCTACACAATCCCCTTTCAGGCAAACTTACAGACTTCCTAGATAAAAGGTCAGAAGCATTCTCCTTCCCTTTGCCACACACAAGTTCAGGAATCTTTTTCTTCTTGCCACAAGTTTCCACAACATCAGTAGGCAACACAATTAAATCACCTTTCTGCTCTCCTTGTGTCCTGATCAGACAGAGTTGCCACACCCCTTTCCAGCCACACACTAGCAACAGGCAAAATACAAGCACCAGAATTGTCTGGGCTCTGGGATTTTACATAGACACTAACTGGATGCGACCTAGTTACAGGGCCATTCTCCCGAGCAGACCCAAACTTAGGACCCTTCCCTTCCTGGGCTTTAGCTGAATCCAGAACCAACTCTGAGACAACTGCACTATTCTCAGCCATCACAGGCTCAAAGGTCCCTTCTGTCTGCTCCATAGACAAAGAAGAACCGGACACACTTTCTCCTTTCCCAGACATCCAGCTTGGGATCTCTTTCCCCTTGTCCCAGCACACAAGGCTGGTCACAGACAACTGCTTGGAGACCAGGGTAGCTCCCTCCATAGGCAAGTCAATACCCCTGACAGACACAGGCATGTTTCCTTCCCTGTCCCAATTCTCCACCCAGGTAACAGGTAAGGTACAGGGACACTCATCTTCCTCTATCCTTGCCTTCCCCAACTGCTGATGAGACAAAGCCATCCGCTCAGAAGGCTGCCGAGGCTCATCCAGCCTTCCCTCACCAAGCACCTTGCCACTCCCCACAGACAAACTGCTGCTCTTCTCACTACCATGAGCTACTTCCAGCAAATCACAGTTACCCTTCTCAGGTTCACTTTTATAAGCTGTACTAGCCAAAAACCCATCACCCATCAAAAATCTACCCTTTCCTTCCTCAGTTAGGGCTTTAGCCTTGACCATCCACTTTAATCTGCTCCTGAGAAACATTGTCCTGACCAATGAGTTCTTTCTGTGCTTGATCTAATTCCAGATTCACTTCTGAGACGTTAGACAGACCTTCAGAAACTTCATTCACAGACAAACAGTTCTTTTCCTCAGACAAACTTTTGGAGAAACCCTCCCCAGGCAAATCATTGTCCATAATAGACACAGGTTTAAGTTTATTTCTTTCCTGTGACTGGCTACCTGGACTGAACAAAGCTTTAATATTTTCCCCAATCAAATGATCCTTAGGCAACAACTTCCCTACACTTCATGCTTAGTAACCATTCTATTCAAGGTGGATTCTGGCTAAAGGCATGCTTACCGTAAACTCAGAGGACTACAACATTCACACTCTGATTTGGTAAGTAATCTTCCTCTTTGACAAGATCTGCTTTAACAAGAGTGATGTAAGAAGCCAAAATTTGTCCTAAACAGCTTTTACCATTGACTTTTACACACTCTATGAATTTTCCATTACCACGTCCATACAGAGCATTGGCGCAGTTTATGGGGTCACCTTCTACTGAACTCACAGTAAAAGCATTTACATAGAAGGTGGCAGTGTAGGGGTACGTTTGGTTGCACCCAGACAGCTGCTGAGAGTTATACAACACACCAACCTTGTTATAAACTGGGCGCCCCATCATCTCAGGCATTGGCACCCTGACAGCAGGGTTGTCTGGCTATGTAGGCTCCCTCCTCAGGCCCTATGCTACCAGCACTCCCAGCTATCTTCAAGATGCCACTGACTTCCTGAGGAAACTACAATCCATCGGTGATCTTCCTGAAAACACCATCCTGGCCACTATGGATGTAGAAGCCCTCTACACCAACATTCCACACAGAGATGGACTACAAGCCGTCAGGAACAGTATCCCCGATAATGTCACGGCTAACCTGGTGGCTGAACTTTGTGACTTTGTCCTTACCCATAACTATTTTACATTTGGGGACAATGTATGCCTTCAGATCAGCGGCACTGCTATGGGTACCTGGATGGCCCCACAGTATGCCAACATTTTTATGGCTGACTTAGAACAACGCTTCCTCAGCTCCTGTCCCCTAATGCCCCTACTCTACTTGCGCTATATTGATGACGTCTTCATCATCTGGACCCATGGAAAAGAAGCCCTTGAGGAATTCCACCATGATTTCAACAATTTCCATCCCACCATCAACCTCAGCCTGGTCCAGTCCACACAAGAGATCCACTTCCTGGACACTACAGTGCTAATAAGTGATCATCACATAAACACAATCCTATACTGGAAACCTACTGACCGCTATTCCTACCTACATGCCTCCAGCTTTCATCCAGACCACACCACACGGTCCATTGTCTCCAGCCAAGCTCTGTGATACAACCGCATTTGCTCCAACCCCTCAGACAGAGACAAACACCTACAAGATCTCTATCAAGCTTTCTTACAACTACAATACCCACCTGCTGAAGTGAAGAAACAGATTGACAGAGCCAGAAGAGTTCCCAGAAGTCACCTACTACAGGACAGGCCTAACAAAGAAAACAACAGAACGCCACTAGCCGTCACCTTCAGCCCCCAACTAAAACCTCTCCAACGCATCATCAAGGATCTACCATCTATCCTGAAGGATGACCCATCACTCTCACAAATCTTGGGAGACAGGCCAGTCCTTTCCTACAGACAGCCCCCAACCTGGAGCAAATACTCACCAGCAACTACATACCACACAACAGAATGACTAACCCAGAAACCTATCCTTGCAACAAAGCCCGTTGCCAACTGTGTCCACAAATCTATTCAGGGGACACCATCATAGGGCGTAATAACATCAGCCACACTATCAGAGGCTCATTCACCTGCACATCTACCAATGTGATCTATGCCATCATGTGCCAGCAATGCCCCTCTGCCATGTACATTGGTCAAACTGGACAGTCTCTACGTAAAAAAATAAATGGACACAAATCAGATGTTAAGAATTATAACATTCATTATCCAGTCAGAGAACACTTCAATCTCTCTGGTCACTTGATTACAGACATGAAAGTTGCGATATACCAACAGAAAAACTTCAAAACTAGACTCCAGCGAGAGACTGTTGGAATTCATTTGCAAATTGGGTACAATTAACTTAGGCTTGAATAGAGACTGGGAGTGGCTAAGTCATAATGCAAGGTAACTTTTTTTCCTACCCCCTACCACCCCCCGTTCCTCAGATGTTCTTGTTAAACCCTTTATTTGTGCTGGAAATGGCCCACCTTGATTATCATACACATTGTAAGGAGAGTGATCACTTTAGATAAGCTATTATCAGCAGGAGAGTGGGGAGAAAACCTTTTGAAGTGATAAACACCCATTTTTTCATGGTCTGTGTGTATAAAAACATCCTCACTGCATTTTCCACTTTTATGCATCCGATGAAGTGAGCTGTAGCTCACGAAAGCTTATGCTCAAATAAATTGGTTAGTCTCTAAGGTGCCACAAGTACTCCTTTCCAGTTGCAGTTTATTTCCTGCCTTTTGCATTCTAATGGCTTCTGCAGCTTCTGTTCTGCTTCTGAAGAATCCCATGCATCGCTACAGACTAGGGACCGAATGGCTCGGCAGCAGTTCTGCAGAAAAGGACCGAGGGGTTACAGTGGACGAGAAGCTGGATATGGGTCAACAGTGTGCCCTTGTTGCCAAGAAGGCTAAGAGTATTTTGTATAAGTAGGGGCATTGCCAGCAGATCGAGGGATGTGATCGTTCCCCTCTATTTGACATTGGTGAGGCCTCATCTGGAGTACTGTGTCCAGTTTTGGGCCCCACACTACAAGAAGGATGTGGAAAAATTGGAAAGAGTCCAGCGGAGGGCAACACAAATGATTAGGGGACTGGAACACATGACTTATGAGGAGAATCTGAGGGAACTGGGATTGTTTAATCTGCGGAAGAGAAGAATGATGGGGGATTTGATAGCTGCTTTCAACTCCCTGAAAGGAGGTTCCAAGGAGGATGGATATAGACTGTTCTCAATGGTAACAGATGACAGAACAAGGAGTAATGGTCTCAAGCTGCAGTGGGGAAGGTTTAGGTTGGATATTCGGAAAACCTTTCACTAGGAGGGTGGTGAAGCAGTGGAATGCGTTATCTAGGGAGATGGTGGAATCTTCTTCCTTTGAGGTTTTTAAGGTGAGGCTTGACAAAGCCCTGGCTGGGATGATTTAGTTGGGCATTGGTCCTGCTTTTTGCAGGGGGTTGGACTAGATGACCTCCTAAGGTCCCTTCCAACCCTGATATTCTATGTAGTGTCAGGTAAGAGCTGTGCTCCTGCCTTCTGATCACTGGACATTAACAGATCTCTCAGTCCTTGATTTGTAGCTTTCTTTTTAAAGCTTATCCCCTTTCTGAACGCAAATCTTTCAAACCTTTTTTGCCAAGGCCCTCATATGCTCTTTGTTCACCCATTGCAACTGCTCTTTAACCAACCAGACTTTCACTAGCAAAATTCAGATTTGGATAGCGTGGGGTTCTGACCCAAAGCTTAATTGACCTGGTTCTGTGGATCCTGCTGACTACGCCACTGTAACGATGCTGGTTCTGGTGGGACCCAACTGAGAGACCCAATTCAGGACAAATTGCTTCAAGCAGGGCAGTTCCAGCCTGCGGCTGGGGTTTCTTTATTGTTAAGGCAAACCAAACCAGCCAAACAGAGAGGACTTTGGTTCAGCCCACTGGCTAACCACAAGTCATACAAGCAATTCCAGGTGGCAGCCATTGCCCACATTCCATCTTGAACATCCCCAGGAAGACTTATGTGGATTGGAGTCTCTCAAGGTCTATTGTCAGTTAAGTGTTTCTTGATTGAGCACTGTAGTCAGTCGTCACCGGTGTGGTGCTCTGCTCTTGTTCGATGATGATAACAGTCGGCTGTGTGCATGTTCCCTCTGTGTGCTGCCCCGGCTCTGCAGATCGCTGACACAGGAGACCCCGAGGGAACCCCCAATGACCACAGACTCCGACAAGGTACGAAGGCACCCGACCAGGTTTATTGTCAAACGAAGCACAGGAATAGCTCCCTATAGACTCTACTGGACATACTACGAATATGTGCCCCCCGACAAAGGACCGGATTAGTCAGTGGCGGGACTTTCCACTGCTCCCTAGGCCAGACAAAGTCAACCCCTCAGAGGTGCATTCTTGTACACAGGTACAAACAGGTTACACAGCACTCATGATGTATTGAGGTACAGCCCCTCTACACTCTAGGGTGCTGCCTCTCCCCTGGTACAGGTTGGTTCAAACAAACTAGTCTATCCATCATATTGTCCTTTTGATCCTGTCTTTAGGGTGGGTCTGCCTGTTCCTTGTTATCTCTGTGGGAGGTGTCCGTACCGGGATGTTCTGGTGCCATTCTGGCACACGTTCATCTTATTAGTGCTTATATGTGTCTACGCCCTGGTCTACACTAGGACTTTAGGTCGAATTTAGCAGCATTAAATTGATGTAAACCTGCACCCGTTCACACAATGAAGCCCTTTATTTCGACTTAAAGGGCTCTTAAAATCAATTTCCTTACTCCACCCCTGACAAGTGGATTAGTGCTTAAATCGGCCTTGCTGGCTCGAATTTGGGGTACTGTGGACACAATTCGACGGTATTGGCCTCCGGGAGTTATCCCAGAGTGCTCCATTGTGACAGCTCTGGACAGCACTCTCAACTCAGATGCACTGGCCAGGGAGACAGGAAAAGAACAGCGAACTTTTGAATCTCATTTCCTGTTTGGCCGGCGTGGCAAGCTGCAGGTGACCATGCAGAGCTCATCAGCAGAGGTGACCATGATGGAGTCCCAGAATCGCAAAAGAGCTCCAGCATGGACCGAATGGGAGGTACGGGATCTGGTCGCTGTATGGGGAGAGGAATCCGTGCTATCTGAACTCCATTCCAGTTTTCGAAATGCCAGAACCTTTGTCAAAATCTGCCAGGGCATGAAGGACAGAGGCCATAACAGGGACCTGAAGCAGTGCCGTGTGAAACTGAAGGAGCTGAGGCAAGCCTACCAGAAAACCAGAGAGGCGAACGGCCGCTCCGGGTCAGAGCCCCAAACATGTCACTTCTATGATGAGCTGCATGCCATTTTAGGAGGTTCAGCCACCACTACCCCAGCCGTGTTGTTTGACTCCTTCAATGGAGATGGAGGTAATACAGAAGCAGGTTTTGGGGATGAAGAAGAAGATGATGATGATGATGAGATTGTAGATAGCTCACAGCAAGCAAGCGGAGAAACCGGTTTTCCCGACAGCCAGGAACTGTTTCTCACCCTGGACCTGGAGCCAGTACCCCCCCGAACCCATCGAAGGCTGCCTCCTGGACCCAGCAGGTGGAGAAGGGACCTCCAGTGAGTGCACCTTTTAAAATACTATACATGGTTTAAAAGCAAGCATGTGAAAGGATTACTTTGCCCTGGCATTCGCAGCTCTCCTGGATGTACTCCCAAAGCCTTTGCAAAAGGTTTCTGGGGAGGGCAGCCTTATTGCGTCCTTCATGGTAGGACACTTTACCACTCCAGGCCAGTAACACGTACTCGGGAATCATTGTACAACAAAGCATTGCAGTGTAAGTTTGCTGGCGTTCAAACAACATCCGTTCTTTATCTCTCTGTGTTATCCTCAGGAGAGTGAGATATAATTCATGGTCACCTGGTTGAAATAGAGTGCTTTTCTTCAGGGGACACTCAGAGGAGCCCATTCCTGCTGGGCTGTTTGCCTGTGGCTAAACAGAAATGTTCCCCGCTGTTAGCCACGGGGAGGGGGGAGGGTTGAGGGGCTAGCCACGCGGTGGGGGGAGGCAAAATGCGACCTTGTAACGAAAGCATGTGCTATGTATGTAATGTTAACAGCAAGGTTTACCCTGAAAGAGTGTAGCCACTGTTTTATAAAATGTGTCTTTTTAAATACCGCTGTCCCTTTTTTTTTCTCCACCAGCTGCATGTGTTTCAATGATCACAGGATCTTCTCCTTCCCAGAGGCTAGTGAAGCTTAGAAAGAAAAAAAAACGCACTCGAGATGAAATGTTCTCCAAGCTCATGCTGTCCTCCCACACTGACAGAGCACAGACGAATGCGTGGAGGCAAATAATGTCAGAGTGCAGGAAAGCACAAAATGACCGGGAGGAGAGATGGCGGGCAGAAGAGAGTAAGTGGCGGGCTGAAGACAGGGCTGAAGCTCAAATGTGGCGGCAGAGTGATGAGAGGAGGCAGGATTCAATGCTGAGGCTGCTGCAGGACCAAACCAGTATGCTCCAGTGTATGGTTGAGCTGCAGCAAAGGCAGCTGGAGCACAGACTGCCTCTACAGCCCCGGTGTAACCAACCGCCCTCCTCCCCAAGTTCCATAGCCGCCTCACCCAGACACCCAAGAACGCGGTGGGGGGGGGCACCGGCCAACCAGCCACTCTGCCACAGAGGATTGGCCAAAAAAAAGAAGGCTGGCATTCAATAAATTTTAAAGTTGCAAACTTTTGAAGTGCTGTGTGGCATTTTCCTTCCTTCCTCCACCACCCCTCCTGGGCTACCTTGGTAGTCATCCCCCTATTTGTGTGATGAATGAGTAAAGAATGCATGAATGTGAAGCAACAATGACTTTATTGCCCCTGCAAGCGGTGATCAAAGGGAGGAGGGGAGGGTGGTTAGCTTACAGGGAAGTAGAGTGAACCAAGGGGCGGGGGGTTTTCATCAAGGAGAAACAAAGAGAACTTTCACACCGTAGCCTGGCCAGTCATGAAACTGGTTTTCAAAGCTTCTCTGATGCGCACCGCGCCCTCCTGTGCTCTTCTAACCGCCCTGGTGTCTGGCTGCATGTAACCAGCAGCCAGGCGATTTGCCTCAACCTCCCACCCCACCATAAACGTCTCCCCCTTACTCTCACAGATATTGTGGAGCACACAGCAAGCAGTAATAACAGTGGGAATATTGGTTTCGCTGAGGTCTAAGCAAGTCAGTAAACTGCACCAGCGCGCCTTTAAATGTCCAAATGCACATTCTACCACCATTCTGCACTTGCTCAGCCTGTAGTTGAACAGCTCCTGACTACTGTCCAGGCTGCCTGTGTACGGCTTCATGAGCCATGGCATTAAGGGGTAGGCTGGGTCCCCAAGGATACATATAGGCATTTCAACATCCCCAACAGTTATTTTCTGGTCTGGGAATAAAGTCCCTTCCTGCAGCTTTTGAAACAGACCAGAGTTCCTGAAGATGCAAGCGTCATGTACCTTTCCCGGCCATCCCACGTTGACATTGGTGAAACGTCCCTTGTGATCCACCAGAGCTTGCAGCACTATTGAAAAGTACCCCTTGCGGTTTATGTACTCGCCGGCTTGGTGCTCTGGTGCCAAGACAGGAATATGGGTTCCGTCTATGGCTCCACCACAGTTAGGGAATCCCATTACAGCAAAGCCATCCACCATGACCTGCACATTTCCCAGGGTCACTACCCTTGATATCAGCAGATCTTTGATTGTGTGGGCTACTTGCATCACAGCAGCCCCAACAGTAGATTTGCCCACTCCAAATTGATTCCCGACTGACCAGTAGCTGTCTGGCATTACAAGCTTCCACAGGACTATCGCCACTTGCTTCTCAGCTGTGAGGGCTGCTCTCATCTTGGTATTCATGCGCCTCAGGGCAGGGGAAAACAAGTCACAAAGTTCCATGAAAGTGCCCTTACACATGCGAAAGTTTCGCAGCCACTGGCAATCGTCCCAGACCTGCAACACTATGCGGTCCCACCAGTCTGTGCTTGTTTCCCGAGCCCAGAATCGGCGTTCCACAGCATGAACCTGCCCCATTAACACCATGATGAATGCATTGGCAGGGCCCATGCTTTCAGAGAAATCTGTGTCCATGTCCTGATCACTCATGTGACCGCGCTGACGTCGCCTCCTCGCCCGGTATCTCCTCGCCCGGTATCGCTCTGCCAGGTTCTGGTGCTGCATATACTGCTGGATAATGTGTGTGGTGTTTAATGTGCTCCTAATTGCCAAAGTGAGCTGAGAGGCCTCCTTGCTTGCCTTGGTATGGCGTCCGCACAGAAAAAAGGCGCGGAACGATTGTCTGCCGTTGCTCTGACAGAGGTAGGGGCGACTGACAACACGGCTTACACGGTTGGCTTCAGGGAGCTAAAATCAACAAAGGGGGTGGCTTTACATCAAGGAGTATTTCAGGCAGGACTTCACGGAGGGTTCCAATAAGAAATGGTGCACCTAAATTATTGTTCTTATTGGAACAAGGAGGTTAGTCTGGCCTCTGATTGATACATGGCTAGATTTACCTCGCTGTACCTTCTCTGTGAGTGACCGCAGTGTGACCTAGAGGAATGAGTCCCCTAGACGGGGGAGGAGGCAAATGAGTACAAAACAAACCTGGTCTATTTCTTGTTTTGATCCACTCCATCTATCTTTTACGTCTTTGGCTGGCAGCAGACGGTGCAGAAGGACTGCATGTCATCCTCATCTCTTGCCTGCCTGGCGGAAGATGGTACAATACGACTGCTAGCCATCCTCATCTCTTGCCTGCCCGGCAGAAGATGGTACAGTACGACTGCTAGCAATCCATATCGCCTGCCTGCTCACCATAAGACGGTTCAATAGGACTGACTGCAGGACTAAAGAGAATGACCTGGTCAAGTCACTCCAAATTTAGTCCCTGCGCCCATGTCTGCCCAGGTGCTCCCAGCCGACGTGGCCAGGAGCACCTCGGACACGACGAGGATGGCTACCTGTCGTATTGCACCGTCTGCTGCCAGAAGGCAATGGGTTGCTGCTGCTGTGTAGCAATGCTGTACCGCGTCTGCCAGCACCCAGGTGACATACGGTGACGGTGAGCTGAGCGGACTCCAGGCTTGCTGTGGTATGGCATCTGCACAGGTAACTCAGGAAAAAAGGTGTGAAACGATTGTCTGCCCTTGCTTTCACGGAGGGAGGGAGGGAAGGGGGGCCTGACGATATGTACCCAGAACCACACGCGACAATGTTTTAGCCCCATCAGGCATTGGGATCTCAACCCAGAATTCCAATGGGCAGTGGAGACTGCGGGAACTGTGGGATAGCTACCCACAGTGCAACGCTCCGGAAGTCGACTCTAGCCTCGGTACTGTGGAAGCGCTCCGCCGAGTTACTGCACTTAATGCACTTAGAGCATTTTCTGTGGGGACACACACACATTTAATTCATGCTATGATAATATTCTTTATTTTTTGCTTTAATTTATATAAAATGCAAACATAAAATCCTACTACTATACTGTCCCCTGGTATAAGGAGCATGAGCGAAGAGTTCAGGAAAAGCCCAAAGACATAAGGATACAAAGAGTTCATACAACCTATTGTGTGTTAATAGGGTTAAACCATCTGCTCAATGTGCAGCGCAATCAAACGAACAGAATGTTGGGAATCATAAAGAAAGGGAGAGATTATAAAACAGAAAATATCATATTATGCCTCTATATTAATCTCTGGTAGGCCCACACCTTGAATGCTGTGTGCAGAAAGGTACAGAGAAGGGCAACAGAAATGATGAGGGGTATGGAACAGCTTCATATGAGGAGAGATTAATAAGACTGGGACTTTTCAGCTTGGAAAAGAGACAACTAAGCGGGGATATGACAGAGGTCTATCAAATCATGGTGGGCCATTTCCAGCACAAATCCAGAGTTTAACAAGAACGTCTGAGGACGGAGGGTCGGGGGTTAGGAAAAAACAAGGGGAAATAAGCTATTACCAACAGGAGAGTTGGTTTGTGGGGGGTGAGGGTGGGAAGAAAACCTGGATTTGTGCCGGAAATGTCCCAACTTGATTATCATACACATTGTAAGGAGAGTGATCACTTTAGATAAGCTATTACCAGCAGGAGAGTGGGGTGGGGGGAGAGAAAACCTTTTGTAGTGGTAAACACCCATTTTTTCATGGTTTGTGTACATAAAAAGATCTTCTGTACTTTCCACAGTATGCATCCGATGAAGCGAGCTGTAGCTCACGAAAGCTTATGCTCAAATAAATTGGTTAGTCTCTAAGGTGCCACTAGTCCTCCTTTTCTTTTTGCGAATACAGACTAACACGGCTGTTCCTCTGAAACAAAAGGAAGTATTTCTTTACAGTCAACCTGTGGAACTCTTTTCCAGGGGAAATTGTGAAGGCCAAAACAATAACATGGTTCCAATAAGAGCTAGATACATTCATGGGGGATAGGTCAATCAATAGCTATTATCCAGGATGGGCAGGAATGGTGTCCCTAGCCTCTGTTTGCCAGAATCTGAGAGAGGGCAGCAGGGGATGGATCACTTGATGATTCCCTGTTCTGGTCATTCCCTCTGGGGCCCCTGACATTGGCCACTGTCAGGAGACAGGATATTGGTCTAGGAGGACAATTGGTCTGACCCGGTATGGATATTCTGATGTTCTTATAGAGACCCTAGATGTATCTATTCCCCCCCACCCTGCTGTAATGCACCAGATCCCACTCCCTTCCCAGAGCTGAGATAGAACCCAGGAGTCCTGCTGGGGTCTCTCTCTCTCTGCAGAGTTAGTAACAACGTAAGAATATACAGTAATATTTTAAACCTAACCAGTGTCCCTTAAATAACTTGGCACAAGATGTCAGAACATGTTAGTATTAGAGCTAAGTGGGCCTAATACTTATGTAAGTTTCTTTCTTTTATATCAGAATTAGATACAGTGCTCCTGTCAGCTAATTGCTAAATCATCTGCCAAAAAACTAGAGCTTTCAAGACCTAAGTAGCCCTTGGAATCATGGTTACCCCCACCAAAATCTGAAATGCTCCCCTGTAAGCTGGGGTAGGGGAGGGAGGTGGAAATGATCTTGCAAGTGACAGGGGGAGAGGAACAGAGGAGCAAGTGACATGGGCGGGACCCTGGGGGGAAGAGGTGAAGCAGGGTCAGAGGCTTGGCAGAAGAGGTGGGGGAAGGGGTAGGGTTACGAGGATCCAGTTACCAGCAGTTAGAGAGGTAGCAACCCACTGAATTGTACATAGACTTATTCCCCGGTTTGTCATGTGGAATCAGCACAGTAAGGTCAGGAAAGGATTTAATGTCTCTTTGACTGTTCAGTAAGTGATTCAGGGAAGAGGGCCCAGCACCATGTCACCTGCCAGCTCTGCACAGAGCTCGGTTTGAGAGCCAGAGCACAAAGAGAAAACTTTAGGTTCCTTTATGAGTAAGTAGCTGGAGCAGCCTATCCCGGATTTGTTTGGTCCTCATCCCGTAGATGATGGGGTGCAGCATGGCGGGCACCAGGAGGTACACATTGGCCATGAGAATGTGGAAATGCAGGGCCACATTGTGGCCAAACCGGTGCGTCAAGGAGGAGAAGAGAGCGGGGATGTAAGAGACTAAAATGACACAGAGGTGGGAGCTGCAGGTCCCAAAAGTCTTGAGCCGAGCGTTCTTTGTGGGGAGACTGAAGATGGCTCTGAGGATCTGGATATAGGACACAGCGATAAAAAAGACATCCAGACCCATCACCAAGAATGCCACAGAGAGGCTATAATAACTACTGATGCGGATGTCGGCACAGGCCAGCTTCACCACGGCCATGTGCTCACAGTACGTGTGGGGGATGATGGTGGTTCTGCAATACGGCCACTGCCTTGCCAGGAAGGGATAGGGCAGTATGAGCATGCCACC
This sequence comes from Eretmochelys imbricata, assembly GCF_965152235.1. Taxonomy (NCBI): domain Eukaryota; kingdom Metazoa; phylum Chordata; order Testudines; family Cheloniidae; genus Eretmochelys; species Eretmochelys imbricata. The sequence goes on from NC_135572.1 coordinate 1,094,574, forward strand.
ACGCAGCACCACGGCCAGGCCAATCATGGCCACCACGGGCTTTGTCAGGATGGTGGAATATCTCAGGGGATCACAGATGGCCACATACCTATCCAAAGCCATGGCCACGAGGTTCCCAGAGTCCATCACTAAGAAGCAGTGAACGAAGTACATCTGGGTGAGGCAGGCACTGAAATCTATTTCCCTGGAATTGAACCAGAAGATGCTCAGCATTTTGGGCACAATGGACGTAGATATGACCAGGTCGCTGACAGCCAGCATGCAGAGGAAATAGTACATGGGCGTATGGAGGCTTGGCTTCGTCTTCACAATGAACAGGATGGTGAAGTTCCCCAAGACGGCAATGGAGTACATGGTGCAGAAGGGGATGGAGATCCAGACGTGGGCTGTTTCCAGGCCAGGAATGCCCAGCAGGATGAAGGTGGAGGGGTTGGTGAAGTCGGTTGTGTTGAAATCTGACATGGAGTAGAGGAGAAGGTGTCCAACTCTGAGGCAGAACGGTGTCTCCTGCATGTACCGCACATTCCCCAGACTTCCTGCATGTGCCCAGGCTCTAGCGTGATGGTCACAGTACAAATGCCTGGGTGGAGAGACAATGTTAGTATGAGACATTACATGTACTACTGGGGGCTGTTCTCATGGGTGAAGCAGATTGTTCACTTTTCACACACTGAAAAATGACATTTTCATTACTCAGAGAAATGAATTATGAACAACTGACCCTACTAATGCCAATTCCATAGTTGATGGTTCTCCATGTGTCAATAATTCTACATGTTGTGGTGTGGGAACCTTACTAGGCACCAGCAGGAAACGCAAGTGTGGATACTGGTTATCCAGCATTGTTCCTTAATGCAATGAAAGCCAGGCTAGGAAGCCCATGCTATAGGGAGTTCCCCATTCAACCAGTTACTCAAAATCTGAGCGTGTAAAAACCCCCAAACCTTTGCCAAGACATGTGCCGGGGGAAACATCCCAACTAGAACACCCAGCGAGTTGGGGATTGGTCCTGCTTTTGAGCAAGGGGTTGGACTAGATGTCCTCCCGAGGTCCCTTCCAACCCTATGATTCTACGATTCAATGATTCTAACACACCTCAGGGAAAAGACCCTGGCGTCATTGAAAGCAGCTCAGTGGAAACACCTTCTCATTTGCAGTAGTGGACAAATCAAAGACAATGTTCGGATGCCTAAGAAATGGGATGGAGAATAACCAGCTCTGGATATGTGCTCAGGTTTGGTCACCCTCAAAAAATTCTCTAAAACGCATACAGCATTATAAAGGGGATTTTTGAGACAGGCTCTGAGAATGGGGAAAGCTGCCATGTGTGGACAACCTGAAAAGGCTAGAACTATTTTGTTTAGAGAAGATACAAAGAAGGGGGCAGATGATAGAAGAAAGGAATATAAAGAATGGAACTGATTACATTTATTTGGACAAACAGAGAACAGTTCCCAACCAGTAATATCTATAGATACTTAGTGCTTCAAAAGCGCTAATTCCCCAAAGCTGAAGAGAATTATCGAGAAAACTGATTGGGAGGAAAATATTAGACCGAAAAATGGGAATGAAACTCAGGAGTTCTTTAAGAAGAGTTTATTGAATAGCTAAAAAGTCACGATTCCACAATCTAGGAAGTGGAGAACTTTGGCTCAAAACCGAGTTCAGTGGCAAAGTGAAGGCAGCAATTATGTGGGGAAAAGCAACAGATACAAAGGGGTAAAAAGGGAAAATAGGAAGCAGGCAACACAAATGGGAAGTCATGAAAATTGATACGGTATGTTAAAGACATCAGGGAAAAATCCATGATTGGCAGGACAAAGGATAACAAGTATGTCAAGACCAAAAGAAATCCTAGGAAAGGTTTAAGCCAATTGCTAGAGAGAGAAAGGAAACTTCTTAATGTGCAGAAAACATAGATGTGTTGAAGAAATAGGTTTGTTCTGCACTGGGAAAGAGGCAGTAGGAGGTACTCCTATCACATGAGGAGATGGAATAGTCTCCAGCCCATTAGCTGCCAAGGAGGATGTTAAACAGCCTCCACAGTAGAACCTTAGGTTTCAGAGTAGCAGCCGTGTTAGTCTGTATCCGCAAAAAGAAAAGGAGTACTAGTGGCACCTTAGAGACTGACCAATTTATTTGAGCATAAGCTTTTGTGAGCTACAGCTCACTTCATCGGAGCTTATGCTCAAATAAATTGGTTAGTCTCTAAGCTGCCACTAGTACTCCTTCTCCTTTTAGTAGAACCTTAGAGTTATGAACACCAGAGTTACAAACTGACGGATCACCCACACACCTCATGTGGAAGTAGAAGTACATGACCTGTCAGCAGCAGAGCCAAAAAAATGGCAGGGGGAGGGGGAGATACAGGGCAGTTCTGTCTTAAATGAAAATTATGTAAAAAATAAAGGGAAATTTAAAAAAAAAGATTTTATAAATTAGGAAACACTGGAAAAGCTGGTGTCAGATTAGTTCAAAAAAAGTTGAGGAATATAATTAACGCCAGTCACCAAGATGGTTTATGGAAAAGAGTTCTTGTCAAATACAACTGATTTCATCCTTTAATGAGAGTGGACGTTTGGCTGGTCAAGGGAACTGCACAGATGCAAGAAACTTCAATTTCTCTGAGACATGGGATTCAGCAGGGAAAACACTCATATGAAAAATGAACAGTCTGCAATATCAGTAGAGCACCTGTAAAGCGGATTAAAAACTGGCTAACTGACAGATCTCCGAAAGCCATTGTCAGTGGCGGCGAAACGGGGTCTTTCTAGTGGGGTTCTGCAGGGATCAGTTCTAGGCCTGATGCTATTCAATATTTTCATCAATGATCTGGCAGCAAATAGAAAATCACTGCAGATAAAATCTGCGGATGACCCAAAGGTTGGCAGAGTGGTTACAATGAGGAGCCCAGGGCAGGCACACTGGCTGATGTGAAGTGTTTGGAGAGCTGGGTCCATACAAAAACATTTTTTTAATATAGCCACATGAAAAGTTATTCTCTTGGAACAGGCAATGCAGGCCTGACCCACAGACTAGGGCACTGTATCATGGAACGCAGGGACCCTGAAAAGGTCATTAGGGGTCATTGTGGAAACCAGCTCATCGTGAGCTCCCAGTGCGATGCTGTGGCCAAAAGGGCTGCTGTGATCCTTGGATGCGTAAACAGGGGAGTGGTGAGTTGGAGCAGAGGAAGGATTTTACCTCTACACAGGGCATTGGTGAAAGCGACTGTGTCCACTTCTGGGGTCCACATTGCAAAAAGGATGTTGAAAAATTGGAGAGGGTGCAGAAAAGAGCCACAGAAATGATTGGAGGATGGAGAAAATACCAGACAGTGAGAGACTTAAAGGGCATCACATATTTAATTTATCGAAAAGACGATCAAGCAGAGACTTTTATGGGGTGAAAAACATTGGTGAAGCAGAGAAAGGCAGAGCAAGACCCAATGGCTGGAAGCTGAAAGCAGACAAATTCCAGCAGGAAAACAGGGCCAAATATTTAGCAGTGAGGGTGATTAACCATTGAAACAAACTGCGAAGGGTAGTGGTGGATTCTACAACTCTGCACGTCTGGGGCTCCAGACTGGACGCTTTTCTGGAAGATCTGCTTGATGGCTTCTCTACACTTAAAATGCTACAGCAGCACTGCCTTAGTGTTTCTGTTTTGACACTATTTACACCGACGGCAGAGGTTCTCCCACCAGCACAGGTAATCCGCCTCCCCAAGAGGTGGTAACTAGGCTGATGGAAGAATTCTCCCATCAACCTCATGCTGTCCACATCAGGGTTAGGTTGATACAGCGACTTCTCTCTGGTGTGTGGATTTTTTTGCTATTGCAAAGGAAGAAAATGCTGTTGTGGGTCGCATTAACAAAGGCACAGCATGTAACTCACCCGAGGTGATAAGATTCCTCTACTCAGGGCTGGTTACGCCTCAGCTGGAGCATTGCGTCCAGTTTGGGTCACCAGTGTATAGGAAGGATGTAGAGAACCTGGAAAGGATCCAGAGGCGACAGACGAAGAAGATCCAAGGGATGGACTACAAACCAAATGAGCAAAGGCTGAAGGAACTATGTTTAGTTTGGAAAAGAGCAGATTGAGGAGGGACATGACGGCAGTCTTCAGATCCTTGAAAGGCTGCCATAGAAAAGATGGACAAAAGTTGTTCTGTCTGACTACAGTTGGCAGGACAAGAGGCGATGGGTTCAAACTCCAGCAGAGCAGATTTAGATGAAATCTCAGGAAGAATTTCCTAACCGTTAGAACAGGAGGACAGTGAAACAGACGCCTTGGGAGGTCGTGGAAGCTCCTTCGCTGGAGGTTCTCTGAAGGAGGCTGGAGAGTCATCTCTCCTGGATGGTTTAAACAAAACAAATTCTGCATCATGGCAGGGAGTTAGACTAGATGTACCTTGAGGTCCCTTCTCAACCTGGAGCTCTGTAATTCTACAATGTAAAATCCTAGTGTAGAACAGGCCTTAGTCAGACACAAGTTATTGAGCTCCGCATGGGGTAATTGGGTAAAATTTCTTGGCCTGTGTTATACAGGTGGTCAGACAGGATGATCTAATGCTGCCTTCTGATGTTGAACCCTATGAATCTATTGATAAAGAAAAGATAAAGATCAGACATTTATATTTACTCTGTCTCACAATATGTGAACATAGAATCATAGAATCATAGAATCATAGAATATCAGGGTTGGAAGGGACCCCTGAAGGTCATCTAGTCCAACCCCCTGCTCGAAGCAGGACCAATTCCCAGTTAAATCATCCCAGCCAGGGCTTTGTCAAGCCTGACCTTAAAAACTTCTAAGGAAGGAGATTCCACCACCTCCCTAGGCAACGCATTCCAGTGTTTCACCACCCTCTTAGTGAAAAAGTTTTTCCTAATATCCAATCTAAACCTCCCCCACTGCAACTTGAGGCCATTACTCCTCGTTCTGTCATCTGCTACCATTGAGAACAGTCTAGAGCCATCCTCTTTGGAACCCCCTTTCAGGTAGTTGAAAGCAGCTATCAAATCCCCCCTCATTCTTCTCTTCTGCAGGCTAAACAATCCCAGCTCCCTCAGCCTCTCCTCATAAGTCATGTGTTCTAGACCCCTAATCATTTTTGTTGCCCTTCGCTGGACTCTCTCCAATTTATCCACATCCTTCTTGTAGTGTGGGGCCCAAAACTGGACACAGTACTCCAGATGAGGCCTCACCAATGTCGAATAGAGGGGGACGATCACGTCCCTCGATCTGCTCGCTATGCCCCTACGTATACATCCCAAAATGCCATTGGCCTTCTTGGCAACAAGGGCACACTGCTGACTCATATCCAGCTTCTCGTCCACTGTCACCCCTAGGTCCTTTTCCGCAGAACTGCTGCCTAGCCATTCGGTCCCTAGTCTGTAGCGGTGCATTGGATTCTTCCGTCCTAAGTGCAGGACCCTGCACTTATCCTTATTGAACCTCATCAGATTTCTTTTGGCCCAATCCTCCAATTTGTCTAGGTCCTTCTGTATCCTATCCCTCCCCTCCAGCGTATCTACCACTCCTCCCAGTTTAGTATCGTCCGCAAATTTGCTGAGAGTGCAATCCACACCATCCTCCAGATCATTTATGAAGATATTGAACAAAACCGGCCCCAGGACCGACCCCTGGGGCACTCCACTTGACACCGGCTGCCAACTAGACATGGAGCCATTGATCACTACCCGTTGAGCCCGACAATCTAGCCAGCTTTCTACCCACCCTATAGTGCATTCATCCAGCCCATACTTCCTTAACTTGCTGACAAGAATACTGTGGGAGACCGTGTCAAAAGCTTTGCTAAAGTCAAGAAACAATACATCCACTGCTTTCCCTTCATCCACAGAACCAGTAATCTCATGATAAAAGGCGATTAGATTAGTCAGGCATGACCTTCCCTTGGTGAATCCATGCTGGCTGTTCCTGATCACTTTCCTCTCATGCAAGTACTTCAAGATTGATTCTTTGAGGACCTGCTCCATGATTTTTCCAGGGACTGAGGTGAGGCTGACTGGCCTGTAGTTCCCAGGATCCTCCTTCTTCCCTTTTTTAAAGATTGGCACTACATTAGCCTTTTTCCAGTCATCCGGGACTTCCCCGGTTCGCCACGAGTTTTCAAAGATAACGGCCAATGGCTCTGCAATCACAGCCGCCAATTCCTTCAGCACTCTCGGATGCAACTCGTCCGGCCCCATGGACTTGTGCACGTCCAGCTTTTCTAAATAGTCCCTAACCACCTCTATCTCCACAGAGGGCTGGCCATCTCTTCCCCATTTTGTGATGCCCAGCGTAGCAGCAAGGGAATATTCAATTACATTGAAAATCTGAACATATAACATGGAGAAAAGAAAATTGTTTACATAATCCATTGTTGGCCTGTGGAACTCCTTTCCACATACGTTACTGGAGCACAGAGCTCAGCTGAATGGGATTCACAAACGGATGGGCCATTGTCGGTGGTGCTGGTGGCACCACGGTAAGTTAAGTCTGTCTGACACCTTCCATTAGAAGACCTTAAGATTCATTTGCTTATAAGTTTGCCAATCTTTAAGCGTTTGAAGTGATATTTCCCACCCTGGGTGTCTGCTGCCGGCTGAATTGTTTTCTGAAGTTTTCAGCCGTAACAGCTCAGCCGACTTCTCGAATGAAGCTAGGAGAGGCGATGTCTTGCCCATGTTGAAAAATTGTTATAATTTTTCCAGTGGGGAGCCCTAGCACCTCCATGCTTTCCAGCAGATAAAAGTCAGGTAACAGCGCCACCCGTTAACAGCCAGAGCCCTGAGATGAAAGAGCAGGAGGTGACGGTGTTTGTGCATTAACACAGCTGGCTCCTGAGGTCTTTAATCAATTTTTATTTCAAGGGGAGTTTTATCTCAGTGGAGTCTGAGCAAATCATGGGCCACGGCCTCAGAATTTGGCCTTGTACTGTCCATCTACTGACACGTTTCCTCCTGAAGGAGCCCCTGTGCCACTGAAATGCAGCCACCTCAGGGCTGGAGGCCATCAGCCGGGGAGGGCGGGGGTGCACAGCAAGGAGGGACATTTTGGCCAGTGATACTGGAGCAAATTCATCCCCTGTGGCAAGGGCCCTGGCATGTTTACTGGCTGTGCAGATCGGAAAGGACCCCAGACCTATTCTTTCTCCCATCATGGCCACGCTGCACTCGGTTTGTCTACCAGGTGAGCTCCTCAGCAAGAGATGGTACCTGGATCCTGAGATGGAAGCGTCTTTTCTGGGAATCCCCCTCAGGTAGCCGTGTCCCACATCGCTCTCACCCCAGCCTCTGCAGCAGCATCCCACGCCGAGAGACGACACAGGGGTGTGCATCATTTATAATAGAGCTCTGTGCAATCCCAGTGGGGAACACTCAGCGTCTAGTGGGGAATCTGCAGCTGGATGTAAACAGGCTGGAGACAGGGCTGTCTGCTCTTCTGTGCTATTTATCCAATTTTAGGAGTAAACAGTAATTAAGGGACCTTCCCAAAGGGAGATGAGAACTCTTGGGCTCTCCGCTGAGTCAGAGAGGAATTGGCTGCTCTGATAGTTTGTGTATATTTAAAAATTATAGTCTATTAGGAAGAAAACTAGGGATAATGCCTAGGTCTCCACAGGGTCTGAAACCCTGTAAATGCCCAGGATGGATAGGTAGATAGTAGACAGACAGATCTGGAGATAGATGACTAAAGGGAGATACGAACACTTTCTGCAGCCTTACTGGACTGTGGCTAAGGAATCAGAGATCAGTCATTCTCATCAATAACGATCATCATACTTCAGAGGGGTAGCCGTGTTAGACTGTATCAGCAAAAACAACGAGAAGTCCTTGTGGCACCTTAGAGATGAATACATTTATTTGGGCAAAAGCTTTCATGGGCTAAAACCCACTTCATCAGATGCATGGAGTGAAAAATACAGTAAGCAGTATAAATATTACAGCACATGAAAAGATGTGCCTTAGCCAGTGTGGGGGTGTGACAAAGTGGGAATGTTCTTAATGTTTTCTTTGAATACTGTGTGGATGCCTCAGTTGCCCCTAGGCATTTCTTAAGTATCTAGGTGGTGCGATAAGGGGGTGCAATCATTGCAGGGCCCTAGAGGGCCAGTGGGATGGTGTCTGCACAGAGAATGGCCGACACCCTGTCTCCTGGCTCCTGATGGCCTGGGCCCCTCCTCTGCAAAGGTGCCAACTGAAGGGGTTGGAGAACAAAGAGATCAGGTGGCCTCCTGGCCCGGGAGAGAGACAAAGGCCAGAGGAGGGGCTGGAGAGAGTTTCCTTTTGGAGCTGGCTGGGGAAATGGAGGGGGAGCCCAGACGGGGCTCTGGCCTCCCTGGCCTCAAGATGGACCGGAATGAGGGGTCCTGTTCTCTGTACCTAAAAGCTCTGTGTTAGACCGTGTTCCTGTCATCTAGTAAACCTTCTGTTTTACTGGCTGTCTGAGAGTCACGTCTGACTGCAGAGTTGGGGGGCAGGACCCTCTGGCTTCCCCAGGACCCCGCTTGGGCGGACTCGCTGTGGGAAGCGCACGGAGGGGCAGAGGATGCTGAATGCTCCGAGGTCAGACCCAGGAAGGTCGAAGCTGCGTAAGCTTCTTGCCCTGGAGACAGTCTTCAGGCTTTGTATGGAGACAGTCCTGAATGGCTTCGTATGGAGTAGTTCCAGAGCATCGCCCAGTGACTACGTGACAGGGGGTCGGTGCTAACGAGGCCAATTCAATTTAGGTGGAAGTGGCCGAGTCTCAACAGTTGACAAGAAGGGGTGAATATCAAGAGAGGGAAAATTAATTTTGTAGTGCTAAACAGGCCAATGAAATCCAGGTGGACATTGCCCATTTCCAGCAGTTGACAAGGTGTGAGTATCAGCAGAGGGAAACTTGCTTTTTGAGGTGACCCATCCACTCCCAGTCTTCATTCAGGCCTAATTTGATGGTGTCCAGTTTGCAAATTAATTCCAGTTCTGCAGTTTCTCACTGAAGTCTGTTTTGAAGCTTTTTGTTGAAGAATTGCCACTTTTAAGTCTGTATTGAGTGTCCAGGGAGATTGAAGTGTTCTCCTACTGGTTTTTTAATGTTACAATTCTTGATGTCTGATTTGTGACCATTTATTCTTTTGTGTAGAGACTGTCCAGTTTGGCCAATGTACATGGCAGACGGGCATTGCTGGCACATGACGGCATAGATCACATTGATAGATGTGCAGGTGAACGAGCCCCGATAGTGTGGCTGGTGTGGTTAGGTCCTACGATGGTGTCCCCTGAATAGTTATGTGGACAGAGTTGGCAACGGGGTTTGAAGCAGGGATTGGTTCCTGGGTTAGTGTTTTATTGTGTGGTGTGTAGTTGCTGCTGAGTATTTGCTTCAGGTTTTGTGGGCTGTCTGTAAGCGAGGACTGGCCTGTCTCCCAAGGTCTGTGAGAGTGAGGGATCGTCCTTCAGGATAGGCTGTAGATCCTTGATGATGCACTGGAGAGGTTTTAGTTGGGGTTTGAAGGTGATGGCTAGTGGCGTTCTGTTATTTTCTTTGTTGGGCCTGTCCTATAGTAGGTGACTTCTGGGAACTCTTCTGGCTCTGTCAATCTGTTTCTTCACTTCTCCAGGTGGGTATTGTAGTTGTAAGAACTCTTAACAGAGATCCTGGAGGTGTTTGTCTCTATCTGAGGGGTTGGAGCAAATGCGGTTGTATCTTAGAGCTTGGCTGTAGACAATGGATCGTGTGGTGTGATTTGGGTGAAAGCTGGAGGCATGTAGGTAGGAATAGCGGTCAATAGGTTTCCGGTATAGAGTGGTGTTTATGTGACCATCGCTTATTAGCACCATAGTGTCCAGGAAGTGGATCTCTTGTGTGGACTGGCCCAGGCTGAGGTTGATGGTGAGAGGCTCATTCACCTGCACATCTACCAATGTGATATATGCCATCATGTGCCAGCAATGCCCCTCTGCCATGTACGTTGGTCAAACTGGACTGTCTCTATGTAAAAGAATAAATGGGCACACATCAGATGTCAAGAACTATAACATTCATAAACCAGTTGGAGAACACTTCAATCTCTCTGGTCACTTGATTACAGACCTAAAAGTGACAATTCTTCAACAAAAAAACTTCAAAAACAGACTCCAATGAGAGACTGCTGAATTGGAATTAATTTGCAAACTGGATACAATTAACTTAGGCTTGAATAGAGACTGGGAGTGGTTGGGTCATTACACAAAGTAAAACTATTTCCACATGTTTATTCACCCCCTCCCACTCTTCCTCAGACGTTCTTGTCAACTGCTGGAAATGGCCCCCCTTGATTATCACTACAAAAGGTTTTCTCCCCCCCGCCACTCTCCTGCTGGTATTAGCTCATCTTAAGTGATCACTATCCTCACAGTGTGTATGGTAACACCCATTGTTTCATGTTCTCTATGTATATAAATCTCCCCACTGTATTTTCCACTGAATGCATCTGATGAAGTGAGCTGTAGCTCACGAAAACTTATGCTCAAATAAATTTGTTTGTCTCCAAGTTGCCACAAGTACTCCTTTTCTTTTTAAAAAAGCTGGACATGCACAAGTCCATGGGTAGAGATCTAATGCATTCAAGGGTGCTGAGGGAGTAGGCTGATGTGATTGCAGAGCCATTGGCCATTATCTTTGAAAACTCATGGCAATTGGGGGAGGTCCCGGACGACTTATTGTTAGCAATAAGAAGAAAGTCAAGGAAAGTGTGGGCCCCTTACTGAAAGAGGGAGGCAACCTAGTGAGAGAGGATGTGGAAAAAGCTAATGTACTCAACGCTTTTTTTGCCTCTGTCTTCGCGAACAAGGTCAGCTCCGAGACTGCTGCACTGGGCAGCACAGCATGGGGAGGAGGTGACCAACCCTCTGTGAAGGAAGAAGTGGTTCGGGACTATTTAGAAAAGCTGGACGAGCACAAGGCCATGGGGCCGCATGCACTGCATCCGAGAGTGCTAAAGGAGTTGGAGGGTGTGATTGCAGAGCCATTGGCCATTATCTTTGAAAACTCATGGAGATTGGGGGAAGACCCGGATGACTGGAAAAAGGCTAATGTAGTGCCAATCTTTAAAAAAGGGAAGAAGGAGGATCCTGGGAACTACAGGCCAGTCAGCCTCACCTCAGTCCCTGGAAAAATCATGGAGCAGGTCCTCAAGGAATCAATCCTGAAGCACTTAGAGGAGAGGAAAGTGATCGGGAACAGTCAGCATGGATTCACCAAGGGCAAGTCATGCCTGACTAATCTAATTGCCTTCTATGATGAGATAACTGGCTCTGTGGCTGAAGGGAAAGCAGTGGACATGTTGTTCCTTGACTTTAGCAAAGCTTTTGACACGGTCTCCCACAGTATTCTTGCCAGCAAGTTAAAGAAGTATGGGCTGGATGAATGGACTATAAGGTGGGTAGAAAATTGTCTAGATTGTCGGGCTCAACATGTAGTGATCAATGGCTCCATGTCTAGTTGGCAGCCGGTATCAAGTGGAGTGCCCCAAGGGTCGGTCCTGGGGCCGGTTTCGTTCAATATCTTCATAAATAATCTGGAGGATGGTGTGGATTGCACCCTCAGCAAGTTTGCAGATGACACTAAACTGGGAGAAGTAGATACACTGGAGGGTAGGGATAGGATACAGAGGGTCTTAGACAAATTGGAGGATTGGGCCAAAAGAAATCTGATGGGGTTCAAGTGCCGAGTCCTGCACTTAGGTCGGAAGAACCCCATGCACTGCTACAGACTAGGGACCGAATGGCTAGGCAGCAGTTCTGCAGAAAAGTACCTGGCGTTACAGTGGACGAGAAGCTGGATATGAGTCAGCAGTGTGCCCTTTTTGCCAAGAAGGCCCATGGCATTTTGGGCTGTATAAGTAGGGGCATTGCCAGCAGATCGAGGGACGTGATTGTTCCCCTCTATTTGACATTGGTGAGGCCTCATCTGGAGTACTGTGTCCAGTTTTGGTCCCCACACTACAAGAAGGATGAGGAAAAATTGGAAAACATCCGGCCGAGGGCAACAAAAATGATTAGGGGACTGGAACATATGACTTATGAGGAAAGGCAGAGGGAACTGGGATTGTTTAGTCTGCAGAAGAGAAGAATGATGGGGGATTTGATAGCTCCTTTCAACTACCTGATAGGGGGTTCCAAAGAGGATGGATCTAGACTGTTCTCAGTGGTAGCTGATGACAGAACGAGGAGCAATGGTCTCAAATTGCAGTGGGGGAGGTTTAGGTTGGATATTAGGAAAAACCTTTTTCACTAGGAGGGTGGTGAAACACTGGAATGCTTTATCTAGGGAGGTGGTGGAATCTCCTTCCTTAGAAGTTTTTAAGGTCAGGCTTGACAAAGCCCTGGCTGGGATGATTTATTTGGGGATTGGTCCTGCTTTGAGCAGGGGGTTGGACTCAATGACCTCCTGAGGTCCCTTCCAACCCTGATATTCTATGATTCTATGACTGGAATGAGAGAAATATAGTGCTTATATTTAAAAAAGGAAAGAAAGAGAACCTGGGGAACTACAAATCTGTCAGCCTCACTTCAGTCCCTGGCAAAATCACGGAGCAGGTCTTCAAGGAATCCATTTTAAAGCACTTGGAGGAGAGGAAAGTGATCAGGAACAATCAATGTGGATTCCCCAGAGGCAAGTCATGCCCGACCAACCTGATTGCCTTCTATGATGACATAATTGGCTCTGTAGATATGTGGAAAGCGATAGCTATGATTTATCTTGACTTTAGCAAAGCTTTTGATACGGACTCCCACAGTATTCTTGCCAGCAAGTTAAAAAAGTATGGATTGCGTTAGGCAAGAGTTAAAATTCAGTTAGCAGTGAGACAGAAACCCCCTTCACTAACAAGCAGAAACACCGGAAGCCCAAGGACATTGACAACTGTAAACACTCGATAAACTTATATGGTCAAATGTCCGCCCAGTAATTTGGCTCTTAGAACAGAACAAACCCTACCTTTGCAGTCCTCTGGATATCTGTAAACACTCACCTCCACCTGACTCCTTCGCCTTAAGGTAGTCATGAAGAATTGATGGAATCAAAACAGTTTGATGCGTATGTTCCGTTCCTGTCGCTGTCATGTTACGTGCGTTCTCTGCCTCTGAAACAATGTTTGTCTCTGTAAGAACAAGGTAAATCTATTTATCAGTCTTCCTGGTCCTGTGAATAAACCCCCTTCAGTATTGTCTGTGCCTGCCTGATTCTTGGGAAAAAGAATCTCTTTGCTTCATAGCTTGGTGCAGTTAGCAGGATGTGATCGGGAATCCTTAGAGCGTTTATCACAACCAGGGATAGAGGTGAGTACTCTTTCACTTACCACCTCTAGAGCACACCTTGGTTTGGGACTTCCCAAGACACCCCTTCAGAGCCCTTTTTTTAATACGAACCACATCTAGGAAGCACAGACAAGAGGACTGCATGGGATTGGGTTGCAGGGATCACTGTAAGCGAAAGCTGCAATACCGAGTACTGAGCACCAAAGTGTGTTTCATTTGTGCTGAGTACAAGGGTGTGCTCGGTCAGTTCTCCTGAAATGCCACTTGAGTGGGTTTCAGGAAGCTGGGTAACAATGTCATATGACTTGCCCCAGGGTGTATCAGTGCTACCCTCTACGGGAGGGAGAATCCTTGATTTTATAGGAGGAAAACATGGGAAGGTTTCAAAGACGATGGCAAAGGGTGGATGGAAGGCGGGTATGAGTGTGAAGGATAGTGTGTTGTGGTGGTCTGGTCAGACCAAAGGAAGGTTAGAGAAAGGAATTGTGATACTGTACTGTGAATATGAAAGGAAGTTACGGGAATTGGAAAGGTTCCAAAAGACTCTTACATTAGAGCTGAAGCAAAAGATAGATTTAAACCACATACTACGTGAGCTTCAAGCAGAGAACAAGGCTCTAAAAGGAAAAAGAAAAACAAATCAGCTCCTCTACATGCCGTATCGCTGCTCGCAGACAACAGAAGGGTAATTTTAGTGACTCTGGTTCAGGCACGATACTGATAAAGACCAAAACGAGATCAACTGGAAACACCTTGAAAAACAAAACCAGGATTGGAACCTGGCACACACAGGGGACATCAGGGTTCCTCCCCCTCCGTCTCCTTCTGACCAAGAATTAAGTGCTAGAGCTCCCCTGGCCCCTCTCCAGGTCACCACAGGGTGGTCAGGGCCAGCAGATAACAGAGTGGCTCAGAATACTTATAATTACACTCCCCTCAGCACAGGGGCTTACTGACACTTCTCCCTGATCTAAAGCCCAAAGACCCAAATTTGGTATTCTGGAAAAAAATAAGTCAGATGGTTACCACCTATACTTAACATCCCAGAGATCTTCATACCCTAGCTACAGCTAAATGCCCCAACCCTTCATGGGTCAAGATCCCCTGAGAAGAGCACCAGAACAGCACTTCGGCCTCCACCAAATTTGAATCAGAAAATAACATGACTCGTGCCTGCACTGACTTTAAGGAAGCCGTCCAACCACCTTGGGGAACAGAGCCAGTAACTGGGGACTATTTTGGGCATGGACGCACTCTGCGATCTTGCAGCGACTCTTAACCGTGCTCGGAGTACAGTTACCTTCCTGATAAACTTAACGCATACTCATATCATTCCTCTCCGTAATGATAAATTTCTCTCTTCTGTTGCAACTGCCAAATCCATGGCTCTCACTTGGAACACCTCTAGCCTTTTTCAATAATTATGTTCTAGGTTCCCCTCTGTTTGGGCAGAGAATAACCTGTCTTGCAGTTTGATGCCTGCTTATCTCTGCCCAGCCATCCAGGTTACCAGTCAACTCCCTCCACCTACCAAGCAATACCCGCTTAAGCCTGAGGACATGGATGTGGTAGGTGACATTATTCACTCTTTGCTTCAGCAAGGCATACTGCTTCCTTGTGGGAGCGCACCCTCTTAAGTCCACATGTCATAAATATAAAGGGAAGGGTAACCACCTTTCTGCATACAGTGCTATAAAATCCCTCCTGGCCAGAAGCAAAACCCTTTCACTTGTAAAGGGTTAAGAAGCTAAGATAACCTTGCTGACACCTGACCAAAATGACCAATGAGGAGACAAGATACTTTAAAATCTGGAGCGGGGGGAAAAACAAAGGGTCCTGTCTGTGTGTGTGATGCTTTTGTGGGGACCAGAGCAGGAATGCAGGTCAGAACTCCTGTGAAAAGTTAGTAAACGATCTAGTTAGATATGTGTTAGATTCTGTTTCGTTTAAATGGCTGATGAAATAAATTGTGCTGAATGGAATGTATATTCCTGTTTTTGTGTCTTTTTGTAACTTAAGGTTTTGCCAAGAAGGATTCTCTATGTTTTGAATCTAATTACCCTGTAAGGTATTCACCATCCTGATTTCAGAGGTGATTCTTTTACCTTTTCTTTAATTAAAATTCTTCTGTTAAGAACCTGATTGCTTTTTCATTGTTCTTAAGATCCAAGGGTTTGGGTCTGTGTTCACCTGTACAAATTGGTGAGGATTTTTATCAAGCCTTCCCCAGGAAAGGGGGTGTAGGGCTTGGGGGGATTTTTGGGGAAAAGACATTTCCTAGTGGGCTCTTTCCCTGTTCTTTGTGGAACACTTTGGTGGTGGGCGCATAAGGCCCAAGAACAAAAGGTAAAAGTTTGTACCTTGGGGAAGTTTTAACCTAAGCTGGTAGGAATAAACTTAGGAGGTTTTCATGCAGGTCCCCACATCTGTACCCCAGAGTTCAGAGTGGGGAAGGAACCTTGACACCACACATTACAATTGCACACTTTAATCTTCTTAATCCTGCTACTTTGACGCCAACTACAGGGGAACCTCACCAGTGACCTCTTTCTGAGGACACTATTCTTAGGGAACCAACTGGGCAGCACGACTACCTGCCGCCCTTCTTTCCATGAGGGCGACCCCTAGCACTAGTACAGGAGTTTCACCCTTCGAACTCCTGACTGGAATGACCATGTCACTGGGGGAAGGAAGTGTAGTCCCGACTCCCCTCACCCTGATGGCTGACACAACACAGGAATATATCAAAGGTCTAAATGAAGTCTTGTACCCCCTACTACTAACTCTCCAAGACCGACAAGAAGCCCAGGACCCTCCAGAGACTCTCTCCTGGATGGACGTACAGGAGGGAGATTAGGTCACGGTAAGAACATACAACCCCGGGGTACTTCAGCCAAAATACTCCAGCCCGCACATGGTATTGGCCCATACGGATACCTCCGTGAAGGTGCACGTGAAGGTGCAAGGAATCCCAATGTGGGCTCATAAAACCAGAATTAAAATATATAAATACGTTCATTTTGTTTCCTCCTAGGTAACAAATGTGGCTCTGGATGTTACTCCTCTTGGTAAACATAACTGATGCAGCCTCCTGGGACCCGCCTTTGGTAGATGTCACACGAGACACCTGTTTCAAAGCTGGCCAGTACGTGCAACTCCCTACAGGAGGCAGTGGCAAATGGGTAAAGAAACCAGATGCTTGGTTTACCCCCGGACCGGATTACTTGGGACCTATTGTGGTTACAGCTCTCCTCCAAAAACACCCAGGCTCCAAGGTCCCGATCTGACGACCACAGCCTGGGAGCAGTCTTCGGCTACCTTCCTGCATCTCACCGGATCTGGACTCTAACTGGGTGTGAAGTTATTGACTTGAACTGGGACTGTATAGAACATTGTTGCAACCAAGGTCCTGTAGTGGCACCATATCTTGTATAAAGGGGGTCAAATAAGGTGTCTAAGACAAGGTGATGGTTTGCTGGTTAGGATGATGCTGTCTGTTTGCATGTATCATTTTTGTATTTAAAGATGTAAGTATTGGCTCTGTACTGTCTGTATTCCAAACTTGTGCTATGCTTCTGGGTGACACCGCAGACAAGTTGGTGTCAACTCTGCCTAGCCTGCTGGATGGCCCATTAAGGACCATCAGCGACACAACTGACCCACTGAGAGAAGGCAGACACACCTTGCGACTCAGCCAGGTATGCAGGGACCTGCCTTTGGACAGGACTCAGGTGTTTCCAGGCCATGGGATGGGCAGCTTGTCTTTGGGACAAAGATAGCAGAGACCACATGGCAAGAGACTTTCAAAAGCTGCTGCAGCTCCTCCATCTTGTCTTCAATCCCGCTTCTGACCTCTGGAGGGACTTGGCTACAAATGGAAGCTCTACACAAAGGACTGAAAGACCCATCCCAGCTGGGGATGTTCTCCAGAGACTGGATTTGAACGTGCCGTTTATTCCATCACTGCTGCAAGCCTGAACCAAGAACTTTGCCATGACTGTCTGTCATTGATTCTATTTCACCCATTCTAGCTGTCATCTCTATCCTTTTCCTTTTATGACTAAACCTTTAGATTTTAGATTTGAAAGGATTGGCAACAGCGTGATTTGTGGGTAAGATCTGATTTGTATATTGACCTGGGTCTGGGGCTTGGTCCTTTGGGATTGAGAGAACATTTTTTTCTTTTACGGGGGTATTGCTTTTCATAACCATTTGTCCCCATAACGAGTGGCACTGGTGGGGATATTGGGAAATGGGAGTGTCTAAGGGAATTGCTTGTGTGACTTGTGGTTAGTCAGTGGGGTAAAACCAAAGTCTTTTCTGTTTGGCTGGTTTGGTTTGCCGTGGTGTGCACAGAAACCCCAGCCTTGGGCTGTAACTGCCCTGCATGAAGCAATTTGTCCTGAATTGGCACTCTCAGTTGGGTCCCGTCAGAACCAACATCGTTACACTGGGTATTTAGCTTCAGGGGATGTGGGCACACACATATAGGACCCCCAATTTTGGGATGCAAGATCACAGAATGTTGGGAAAAGGACCAAAGGATAGCAAAGGATAACCCCCCTAGAATCATAGAATCATAGAATATCAGGGTTGGAAGGGACCTCAGGAGGTCATCTAGTCCAACCCCCTGCTCAAAGCAGGACCAATCCCCAACTAAATCATCCCAGCCAGGGCTTTGTCAAGCCTGACCTTAAAAACTTCTAAGGAAGGAGATTCCACCACCTCCCTAGATAACGCATTCCAGTGTTTCACCACCCTCCTAGTGAAAAAGGTTTTCCTAATATCCAACCTAAACCTCCCCCACTGCAACTTGAGACCATTACTCCTTGTTCTGTCATCAGCTACCACTGAGAAGAATCTAGATCCATCCTCTTTGGAATCCCCTTTCAGGTAGTTGAAAGCAGCTATCAAATCCCCCCTCATTCTTCTCTTCTGCAGACTAAACAATCCCAGTTCCCTCAGCCCCCCCTCATAAGTCATGTGTTCCAGTCCCCTAATCATTTGTGTTGCCCTCGGCTGGACTCTTTCCAATTTTTCCACATCCTTCTTGTAGTGTGGGGCCCAAAACTGGACACAGTACTCCAGATGAGGCCTCACCAATGTCGAATAGAGGGGAACGATCACATACCTCGATCTGCTGGCAATGCCCCTACATATACATCCCAAAATGCCATTGGCCTTCTTGGCAACAAGGGCACACTGCTGACTCATATCCAGCTTCTCGTCCACTGTAACCTCTAGGTCCTTCTCTGCAGAACTGCTGCCTATCCATTCGGTCCTTAGTCTGTAGCGATGCATGGGATTCTTCCGTCCTAAGTGCAGGACTCTGCACTTGTCCTTGTTGAACCCCATCAGATTTCTTTTGGCCCAATCCTCAAATTTGTCTAGGTCCCTCTGTATCCTATCCCTACCCTCCAGTGTATCTACCTCAAACAAACCATTCTATTTTCAGGGCCTCGGATGGATCTGTTGAGAGTCACAACATTTATGAGGCCGCTAATGGGTTGGGAAAGTATAGGTGTGGGAGAGTTGGGAAGTTTTCATTAACCTAATAGTGTTTGTAGATGCGTGATGGATGGATGTTCCTCCTCTGCTGTGGGAAACTGGGATGGAGGGACACTATTGTCAGGAACACTGTGTACACCCAGTTAAACATTTTCATTGTACTGATATACGATGTTATAACCTGACCACTTGTGGATACTTCCTGCCTTCTATCTGTCCGGCACTGTCCCCTACCCAACCAGATGGCATTATTCAAGTAGGCCCCCACAAAGCACTTTTGCATGATAAGGATAAATACGATTTGTCCAATTTTTCGGCACCCTTGAAAATGTGTGCTCAGACCACCCCAGCTCCCTGCAATGGCTTCAGGGCGAGCTGCAGTTTCTAATTGCATCAGTATGCTATTCGGGCCCGCACAGCCAAAGGACAAAAAAGAAGCTTTTTAAGTGATATTGGAGGATTCTTTGGAAGCACCAATTCTATACTAAATCCACTTAATCTAAACTCTAAAAGGTCACACAATTCTTGGCTCAAAGGCCAAATCAACCAAACCCTTAGACATACTAACACAGGTTTATCCTACGGAACTCTTAGACAAGAGTTAATATTAAGTTAGCAGTGAGACAGAAACCCACGTAACTAAGAAGCAGAAACACCGGAAGCCCAAGGATGCTGACAACTGTAAACACTTGATCATAAAATCATAGAATATCAGGGTTGGAAAGAACCTCAGGAGGTCATCTAGTCCAACACCCTGCTCAAAGCAGGACCAAACCCCAACTAAATCATCCCAGCCCGGGTTTTGTCAAACCTGACCTTAAAAACCTCTCAGGAAGGAGATTCCACCACCTCCCTAGGGAACCCATTCCAGTGCTTCACCACCCTCCCTTGATAAACTTATATGGTCAAATGTCTATCCAGTAACTCCAGAACAGAACAAACCCTCCCTTCACAGTCCTCTGGATATCTGTAAACACTCACCTCCACCCCACCCCTTCACCACAAGGTAGTCACGAATAATTGATGGAATCAAAACAGTTTGATGCCTATGTTCTGTTCCTGTCACTGTCATGTTAAGTGCGTTCTCTGTCTCTGAAACAATGTTTCTCTCTGTAAGAACAAGATAAATGCAAATGAAGTGATAAAAGAAAGGTATATAATTGGTCACTGTAACCCCACACCTTGGAAGCTATTTAGCAGTCTTCCTGGTACCGTGAATAACCCCCCTTTAGTATTGTCTGTGCCTGCCTGATTCTTGGAAAAAGAATCTCTTTGCTTCACCATAGGATGAATGGACGATAAGGTGGTTAGAAAGCTGGCTAGATTGTTGGGCTCAATGGTTAGTGATCAATGGCTCGATGTTGAGTTGGCAGCCGGTATGAAGTGGAATGCGCCTGAGGTTGGTCCTGGGGCCGGTTTTGTTCAACATCTTTATTAATGATCTGGATGATGGGATTAAATGCACCCTCAGCAAGTTCGCAGATGATACTAAGAGGGAGCGTAGGGATAGGGTCCAGAATGACTTAGACAAATTGGAGGATTGGGCCAAAAGAAATCTGATGAGGATCAACAAGGACAAGGGCAGAGTCCTGCACTTCGGAAGGAAGAATCCCATGCATTGCTACAGGATGGGGACCAACTGACTAAGCAGCAGTTCTGCAGAGAAGGACATGAGGATTATAGTGGAGGAGAAGCTGGCTATGAGTCAGCAGTGGGCCCTTGCTGCCAAGAAGGCCAATGGCATATTGGGCTGTATTGGTAGGATCGTTGCCAGCAGATGGAGGGACGTGATTATTCCCCTCTATGCGGCACTGGCCAGGCCACCCCTGGAATATTGTGTCCAGTTTTGGTTCCCCCTCTACACAAGGGTTGTGGACAGGTTGGAGAGAGCCCAGTGGGGGCCAATGAAAATGCCCTGACATTCCAGCCATGGCTGTTTGGGGTTCCCCCATGCCACAGAGTGGGGTGACATGTTTCCCTTTAATTTTGTCCTTTTTTTTTAAATTGGTTCCTGTTTAATCACTTAAATTTGCTTGAGCTACATTTAAAGATCAGTTGGTCAGAGAAATGTAGAGAGCGGAGAAAGCACCGCAGAACGGGGACACCCTAGCCACTGCCCTAAGTGACCTCGAAAAGACTGGGACATAGCCCTGTCCACACCCGTGCTTCTGTTAGTCAGGGTGTGGTTTGTCACACATAAGAACAAGAACGGCCATAGTGGGTCAGACCAAACGTCCATCGAGCCCAGTATCCTGTCTACTGACAGTGGCCAATGCCAGGTGCCCCAGAGGGAGTGAAACTAACAGGTAATGATCAAGTGATCTCTCTCCTGCCATCCATCTCCACCCTCTGACAAACAGAGGCTAGGAACACCACAACCTTCACCGACAAAAGTTTTACCAACAAAAGTACTTGTGTAAACAAAGCCTGAGTTGCAGGCTAGTAAAGTGTCCATCGCCTCAAGCCCTGCAGTGTTTAAGAAGATTGCTATTTCCTGCTGGTCTTTCTCACCAACCCCTGCTGCTTGCATAGACATATCTCAAAACTGTCTGAAACTCTTCCTGGAGTCTGCTGAATTACCAGAATGTTTCATCTCCCTGGGGGCTTTCAGTTGTTCCATCTCCAGGATGGCTCCTTCCTTCCTTCACCTCAGCCCTGTTACCTCTGCCCTCTCCTCTGGTCTCCCCTCTGGTACCAGGGGTTTTCCTGGGAACTCATCAGAAGGAGGCTCAGTCTGCACTCGAAGGAGGGAGGCGTGATCAGAACTAAAGCAGAGTTACGAGAGCTATCGGAGAGCCACGCGCTCCCAGCTGTGTGTCTGGTGCAGCCGCCACTCAATGGCCCGTTCTCGCCAGCCCCAATCTAGTTCCCCCGAACACGTGATCTGCTCTTAGAGGCCCAGGACACACTTCTCACAGCCAGGGCAGGACTGTGCATTTCCGCTGTCTCTCACCCACCCAACAGCCTATGGGACCACCCAGTCTTAGTGCTGTTACTCCCCCAACTCCCCGCCTGCCCCCTGTCTGGTTTGTTACACACATTAGCTGTGTCCTGTTTTAACCTAACCCTAACCCTGATTTCATTTATATGCTCCTGGGGCAGGGTCTGTTTCTCCCTCTGTGTGTGCGAAGGGCCCAGCAAAAGGGGCTCTGAACTGGAGCGGGGCTTTTGGAGGCTTCCACAATACAAATAATGATCATAAATAATAAACACAACAACCCAGCCAAATGAGGGCCTAGTCCTCCCCCCGCCCTTTGCCTTTAGCTACAGTCGACAGACAAAGGATCAAACCGTGCTGGCCAGGTACAGAGTGTTGGTAACTTGAATACAGGTGGACACGGCGCCCCTGTTGGGCTCGGACAGGAGAATTCGGTCCGTCTCGTTGCAGTGCTGAAAGCCCAGGTGCTGCATACCGGGATTCGCCAGAGGAGCAGGCAGAGAGCTCAGCGATGGGAATCCAAGCGCCCTCCAGCCGGGCCAGTCCCGGACAGTCTGAGTCAGCCTGGAAAATTAGATTTCAATCCCACCTTGGACTCAACAGGGACGGAACTAATCCAATGGAAACTAATCCAGTCTCTGTCCTGCCTATCGGGCCCCCCTTGCTCCAGGCTAGGTGTGTGTGCAGTGAGGGGGGCTGCACTTTATCCACAGGAACATTCTGTTGGTGTTGCTTTTACTAAGTCTGTTCCCCCCAAGGGACCCCAGTGACTGTGATGTGTTGGCAGGTGTCTGAGCAGGAGCAGAAGTGCAGTCCTGGAGTTCACACCTCACAGGAGCGGGGAGCTCACAAACTCCAGCTAGTTCTGGCTCCCTCTTCCACCCTTCTTCTGTATCCTGCCAAAAACCAGCCCCTGACAGAGTGGGGGTCCATTTCCCTCTTGGCATGATGGAGAGACCGGGGTTATGGCAGGGAAGTCCGGACTCCCGGGTTCTGTCTGTCATCCTGTCACTCATTCTCTATCTGACCTTGGAGAAGGCTGTGCCTCAGTTTACTTATCTGTAAAATAAGGGGATTTGTTCATAGTGACTTTCCTTTGCTCGGTGTTTTGAAGATCCTTCAGTGAAAGGTGCTGCACAGTATGATGATAGTAACTGATGAGAATTACTGGTCTCTGATAACTTCGCAATAATCCTGTGTGTTTGCAGAAAGTGTTTGTGTCTCCTCACTCTCATCTGCCTCCAGATTTGTCTGTCTACTATCTACCCATCCGTCTTGGGTATTTACAGGGTATCAGACCCTATGGAAATCTAGGCACTATCCCTCGTTTATTACTAATCATCTATAATTGTTAAATATATACAAATACACAGAGAGGTCAATTCCTGTCTCACTCCGCAGAGAGCCCAAGAGTTCTCATCTCCCTTTGGGAAGGGCCTTTAATGACTGTTTACTCCTCAAGCTGGTTTAATAGCACAGAAGTGGAGACATGGAAACAGAGATATTGGCTAGAATGTATCAGGTCTTCAGTTGTTTACATCCAGATGTCGCTTTTCCCCTGGGGGCTGAGTGTTCCCCACTGGGGTTGCACAGAGCTATATTATAAACGGTGCACATCCCTGTGTTCACTCTCGGCGTGGGATGTTGCTGGAGATGCTGGGGTGAGAGAGGTGTGGGGCACGGCTACCTGAGGGAGATTCCCAGGGAAGACACTTCCGTCTCAAGATTCACAGGTACCATCTCTTGCTGCTCGACACACCCACTACAAGGTGGGCATGAAGAGAAAATAGGTTTGTTGTTCTTTCCGCACTACACAAGCATGAAGCATCCCAGGGCTCTTGCCACAGGGGATGAGTTCAGTCCAGTATCACTGGCCAAAATGTCTCTCCTTGCTGTGCACCCCCGCCCTCTCTGGCTGATGGCCTCCAGCCCTGAGATGGCTGCATTTCAGTGGCCCAGGGGATCCTTCACGATGAAAGGTGTTAGTAGATGTTCAATACAAACCAGATTCTGAGGCTGCGCGGAGGCAAAGTTCCCCTTGGAGAAAGACCTGAGTAAAGACCTTCGGAGCCAGCTGAGTTTTAATGCACAGAGACTGTCACCTCCTCCTCTTACCTGACTTTTATCGGCTGGAAAGCAGGGAGGTGCTAGGGCTCCTCACTGGAACATAAATGCCTGATTGACTTTCTTTATCGATAAGTTTATAGGGATCAGACTCAGAGGGGATTATTAGATCATCCCATCTGACAAACTGTATAACACAGGGCATTGAATTTCACCTAGTTACCCCAGTATTGAGCCCAATGAGTTGTGTGAGACTAAGATCTGCGGTAGACTAGGATTTTCCACCATTGAATCATGGAGGCACAGGCTGAGAAGGGACCAAGTTTAACCCCCTGCCAAGATGCAGGATTTGTTGCGTCTAAACCATTCAAGACAGATAACTATCCAGCCTTCTTTGGAAAACCTCCAACAAAGGAGCTTCCACAAACTCCCGAGGTTTCTGCTCCACTGCCCTTCTGTTCGGGCAGTTAGGAAGGTTTTCCTGAAATTTCATCTAAACCTGCTATGCTGGCATTGGAAGCCATTGACTCTTTTCCTGCCCTCTCTGGTAGAACGATAGAATCATGGAAGATTAGGCTTCAAACAGATCTCAGGAGGTGAACTAGTCCAACCCCCTGCTCAAAGCAGGACCAATCCCCAACTAAATCATCCCACTGAGGGCTTTGTGAAGCTGGGCCTTGAAAATCGCTAAGGAAGAAGATTCCACCACCTCCCTAGGTAACGCATTCCAGTGTTTCACCACCCTCCTAGTGAAATAGTCTTTCCTAATATCCAACCTAGACCTCCCCCACTGCAACTTGAGACCATCGCTTCTTGTTCTGTCATCTGGTACCACTGAGAACAGCCAAGCTCCATCCTCTTTGGAACCCCCTTTCAGGTAGTTGAAAGCTGCTATCAAATCCCCCCTCATTCTTCTCTTCCGCAGACTAAACAATCCCAGTTCCCTCAGCCTCTCCTAATAAGTCATGTGCCCCAACCCCCTTATAATTTTTGTTCCTCTGCGCTGGACCCTTTCCAATTTGTCCACATTCTTTCTGTAGTGGGGGACCCAAAACTGGATGCAGTACTCCAGGTGTGGTCTCACCAGTCCTTAATAGAGGGGAGTAATCACTTCCCTCGATCTGCTGGCAATGCTTCTACTAATACAGCCCAATATGCCGTTGGCCTTCTTGGCAACAAGGGCACACTGCTGACTCATATCCAGCTTCTTGTCCTCTGTAATCCCCAGGTCCTTTTCTGCAGAACTGCTGCCGAGCCACTCGGTCCCTAGTCTGTTGCGGTGCATGGGATTCTTCTGTCCTAAGTGCAGGAGTCTGCTCTTGCCCTTGTTGAACCTCATCAGATTTCTCTTAGCCCAATCCTTCAATTTGTCTAGGTCACTCTGGACCCTATCCCGACCCTCCAGTGTATCTATCTCTCCCCATAGTTTAGTGTCATCTGCAAATTTGCTGAGGGGGTAATCCACGCCATCCTTCAGATCATTAATGAAGACGTTGAACAAAACCACCCCCCGGACTGATCCCTGGGGCACTGTGCTTGACACCGGTTGCCAACTAGACGTCAACCCTTTGATCACTGTCCGTTGAGCATGACAATTTAGCCAGCTTTCTATCCACCTTATAGTCCATTCATCCAATCCATACTTTTTTAAATTGCTGGCAAGAATAGTGTTAGAGACCATATCGAAAGCTTTGCTAAAGTCAAGATAAATCACGTCCACTGCTTTCTCCATATCCACAGAGCCAGCTGGGCTTTCCTCTGTAATTCTCCGCTGTAGTAGAGAGCCCATTCTTACCCATGGATTTCTCCCCATGAGAGTCTCCGTCTGACCATCCTTTTGATCAGATAAATAGATGAAGCTCTTTAAGTCTCTCACTATCTGGCATTTTCTGCAGCCTCCAATCCTTTTTGTGGCTCTTTTCTGCACCCTCCTGATTTTTCAGTCTCCTTTTTGAGATGTGGACCCCACAACTGGACGCAGCCAGTTTCACCCAGGCCATGTGCAGAGGTACAATCCTTCCATCGCTTCAGTTCACCACTCCCCCATTTATACATCCCAGGATCGCATTAGTCCTTTTGGCCACAGCATCACACTTGGAGCTCACGGTGAGATGGTTGTTCACCGTGACCTCTAAATCCTTTTCAGGGTCCTTGCGTTGCATAATACAGTGATCTACTCTGTTGGTCAGGCCTGGGTTCTTTCCTAATGCAGAACAAAACTATTTCTACCAATGTCTCTAATGTTCCTTATCAATGTTCATAACTTCCGATTGATATTGATTGATTATTCTATCTGTTTTTTCCTTTTTCCCATTTGTTATATATTGCTTCCCCCACCCCACACCCAACCAATTGCCGACTTGATTTTGTCACTGAACTGGGTTTTTAACCAAAGCTGTTCACTTTCTTGACTGTAGAATTGTGTCTTTTTAGCTATTTAATAAACTCTTCTTAACAGATTCCTGGTTTTCACTGCCATTTTTCTGTCTAAAGTTTTGCTCCCAATCAGTTTTTTCTCATAATTTCCATCAGCTCTGGGGAATTAGCTCCTCTGCAGCACTAAGTATCTTGAGAGATTACTGTGTGGGAACTGTTCTCTGTTTCTCCATTGGAATGCAATCAGCTGCAATCTTTAATCTTGTTCTCCTCTATCATCTGACCCCTTCTTAGTCTCTCTTCTAAACTAAAGAGTTCCAGACTTTTCAGTCTGTCCACCTCTGGCAGCCTCCCCCATTCTCAGCCTGTCTGGGAAACCTCCTTTCTAACTGCTATGTGCTTATAGAGACTGGGTGACCAAACTGAGCACATGTGCAGAGCAGGTTATTCTCTATGCCATTCCTTAGGCATCTGAACATTGTCTTTGTTTGGGCCACTTCTGCGACTGAGCAGGTGTTTGTCAATGACACCGAGGGATTTTCCCTGTGGTGTGTTCTAATTGGGATGTTTTCCCTGGTCTACATTTTGGGAAAGGTTTGGTGTTCTTTGCACTCTGACATTTTGAGTAACTGGGTATATGGGGAACGGACCTGTCAAGGTTCCTCCCCCACTCTGAATGTTAGGGTACAGATGTGGGGACCTGCATGAAAACCTCCTAAGCTTATCTTTACCAGCTTAGGTCAAAAACTTCCCCAAGGTACAAAATATTCCACCCTTTGTCCTTGGATTGGCCGCTACCACCAAACAAATACTGGTTACTGGGGAAGAGCTGTTTGGAACGTCTTTCCCCCCAAAATACTTCCCAAAACCTTGCACCCCACTTCCTGGACAAGGTTTGGTAAAAAGCCTCACCAATTTGTCTAGGTGACTACAGACCCAGACCCTTGGATCTTAAGAACAATGAACAATCCTCCCAACACTTGCACCCCCCCTTTCCTGGGAAATGTTGGATAAAAAGCCTCACCAATTTGCATAGGTGACCACAGACCCAAACCCTTAGATCTGAGAACAATGAAAAAGCATTCAGTTTTCTTACAAGAAGACTTTTAATAGAAATAGGAGTAAATAGAAGTAAAGAAATCCCCTCTGTAAAATCAGGATGGTAGATACCTTACAGGGTAATTAGATTCAAAAACATAGAGAACCCCTCTAGGCAAAACCTTAAGTTACAAAAAAGATACACAGACAGAAATAGTTATTCTATTCAGCACAATTCTTTTCTCAGCCATTTAAAGAAATCATAATCTAACACATACCTAGCTAGATTACTTACTAAAAATTCTAAAAAGAAAGGGAGGACTTGTGGCACCTTAGAGACTAACCAATTTATTTGAGCATGAGCTTTCGTGAGCTACAGCTCATAAGCTCATGCTCAAATAAATTGGTTAGTCTCTAAGGTGCCACAAGTACTCCTTTTCTTTTTGCGAATACAGACTAACACGGCTGTTACTCTAAAAGTTCTAAGACTCCATTCCTGGTCTATCCCCGGAAGAAAACCAGCATATAGACAGACACACAGACCCTTTGTTTCTCTCCCTTCTCCCAGCTTTTGAAAGTATCTTGTCTCCTCATTGGTCATTTTGGTCAGGTGCCAGCGAGGTTACCTTTAACTTCTTAACCCTTTACAGGTGAGAGGAGTTTTCGTCTGGCCAGGAGGGATTTTAAAGGAGTTTACCCTTCCCTTTATATTTATGACAGGCCCACTACAGTGGCTACCTAACCTGGCTCGTGTTTCCTGCTGGTGCCTATGAATATTTCCCACACCATGATGTGTAGGAAATATGGACACATGGAGCACCATGAAATATGGAATGGGCAGTATCTGGGTCAGTTCTTCAAAATTCATTTCTCTGAATAATGAAAATAATATTTTTCAGTGTGTGAAGAAGAGCACCCAATCTGCTTCACGCACGAGAACAGCCCCCAGTAGTGCATGTAGTGTCTCATATTCACATTGTCTCTCCATCCAGGAATTACCCTAGAGCCTGGGCACATACAGGAAGTCAGGGGAACGTACGGTACAAGAAGGAGACACTGTTCTGGCTCAGAGTTGGACACCTTCCCCCCTACTCCATGTCAGATTCCAACACAACCGACTTCACCAACCCCTCCACCTTCATCCTGCTGGGCATTCCTGGCCTGGAGGCAGGTCATGTCTGGATCTCCATCCCCTTCTGCACCATTTACGCTATAGCCATCTTGGGGAACTTCACCATCCTCTTTATTGTCAAGAAGGAGCCGAGCCTCCATGAGCCCATGTACTATTTCCTCTGCATGCTGGCCATCACCGACCTTTTAATGTCTACGTCCACCATTCCCAAAATGCTGAATATCTTCTGGTTCAATTCCAGGGAGATCGATTTCAGTGCCTGCCTCACCCAGATGTACTTCATTCAGTGCTTCTCAATGATGGCATCTGGGATCCTTGTGGCCATGGCTTTTGATCGCTACGTGGCCATCTGTGATCCCCTGAGACATTCCACCATCCTCAGAAACTCTGTGGTGGCCAAGATCGGCCTGGTCGTGGTTCTGCGTGCTGGCATGCTCCTAATACCCAATCCCATCCTGGCAAGTCGGTGGCCATATTGCAGAACCAACATCATCCCCCAGACGTACTGTGAAGGCATAGCTGTGGTGAAGCTGGCCTGCTCTGACATCCGCATCAGTAGTTACTATAGCCTCTTTTTGGCATTCTTGGTAAGTGGTGTGGATATATTTTTGATCACAGTGTCCTATATCTACATCCTTAGGGCCATATTCAGTCTACCCACAAAGGATGCCCGGCTCAAGGTTTTTAGGACCTGTGGCTCCCACCTCTTTGTCTTCTTAATCTTTTTAATCCCACCTTTTTTCTCCATCCTCACACACCGGTTTGGCCAGAATGTCCCCCTGCACTTCCACATTCTCATTGCTAACATGTACCTCTTGGTGCCTCCCATGCTGAATCCCATCATCTACGGGGTGAGGACCAAACAGATCCGGAACAGGCTGTTCCAACTCTTCACTCATAAAGGGACCTAAGTTTTCTCCACGTGCTCTGACTCTCAGACTGAGCTCCGTGCAGAGCTGGCTGGTGCATGGTGCTGCATCCTCTTCCCTGAATCACTGACTGGACAGTCAAAGAGACCTAAACCTTTTCCTGATCACAGTGTGCAGTGTCAGCGTGAGAACATAGGGAATTGGTCTATGTAGAACTCATTTGGTTGCCTTCTTTCTAATTGCTGGTAATGGACCCCCAAAATTCCACACCGTACCCTACCTCTTCTGTCAAGGCTCTGCCCCGCTCCTCCTCTTTCTGTTATGTCTTGCTTCTCTACTCCCTACCCCCATCACACACTGGATCATTTTCACCTTCCTTACCCACCCTCAGTTGCAAAGGAATCGTTTCAGATTTTGGTCGGGGTGAGCAACATAACTGTGATTCCCAGGGCTACCTAGGCTCTTGAAAACTCTAGTTTTTTCTCAGCTAACTTCGCAAAATTTGTGGCAGGAGCACTGTATCTAATTCTAATATAAAAGACAGAAAATTAAACAAATATTAGACCCACTCCACTAACATGTTTTGACATCTGGTGGCCAGTCACATAAGGGACACTAGTTAGGTTTAAAATTTATATATATATAGACTATTGTTTAAACAACGAGGAGTCCTTCTGGCACCTTGGAGATGAACAAATTTATTTGGGCATAAGCTTTCCTGGGCTAGAATCCACTTGAAGTGGGTACTAGCCCACGAAAGCTTATGTCCAAATAAATTTCTTCCTCTCTAAGATGCCACAAGGACTTCTCATTGTTTTTGCTGACACAGACTAACACGGCTAGCCCTCTGAATACTATTGTTTATTACCAGTCTGTCCCTCCCTCAATGCACCAGCCCCTTTTCATGAGCAGATTTCCCTTTACACTTCAAATAATGCACTATTTTAGGAAAAAATACAAACCACATTTGTTAACTACAGAAAGGGAGCTCTTAAGTGGTTATAAGTAATAAATGTAGAGATCAATGTAGATTACCTGAGAAATAAAACAAAATCACAATCTGAGTCCTATAAAGTAGACAGGATTTGAGTCAAGCCATGTCTCACCCTAAGGGTACCAACAGTTCCTCAATCCTCCATATACAGGCTGGGATTTCTCCTTTCCCGCCGGCGACCACCTGCCCAGTCAGTCTTTCATAGAGTCTGCCCTGTGGACGGATCTTGATTTTTCCAAGCAAAAGCCCCCCAGTACAGTTAGTGGGAAAGTTCAGACACAAGAGGGAGTCCAGTTTTACATGAGCTGGTCACATGTCCTTCATGCTTTGATGTGTCTTAGTAGGGACCGTTATCCATATTCTGGCTAGAACATCCACAGGAAAGTCCATCAGAGGTACAGAAACAGACAACAGAAATCATTAGGGGCATGGAACGGCTTCCATAATACACACTCTAAAGATTGGGCAACATGGGGCAGTCTTCACCCTAAGGCTGTCAGCCCCAGCCCTACCCTCTGCATCCCCCTGCACGCTAATCCTTTCCCCCAGCCCTAAGTCCCTTCCTGCTCCCTCAACCGCTCATCCCTGGTCCCACCCCAGAGACAGCACCTCCAGCCTAAGTCCTTGTACCCCCACACCCCAACCCTCTGCCCCAGCTCAGAACCCCCTCCCACACTCCAAACTACTCGGCCCCACCCCTGCCACACATCACCCCCATATTGATCCACATACCAAAATTAATTCCACCCAGGGACTTAAAAAATGAGAGGGAACACTTGTCACCCAATGAAATTAACAGGCAGCAGATTTAAAACAAACAAACAAAAGTTTTTCTTCACACCCAACCTGTGTAACTCTTTGCCAGGGGATGTTGCGAAGGACAAAACTATACCAGGATTCCAATAAAACTAGATAAATTCAAGGAGGATGGGTCCATCAATGGCTATTAAGCCATGGTAGGCAGGGATCCAAAACCATGTTCTGTGTGGCCCTAGCCTCTGTCTGCCAGACCCTGGCCATGGGCAACAGGGGATGGGTCACTTGATGATTTCCTGTTCTGTTCATTCCCTCTGGGGCACCTGGCACTGGTCACTGTTGAAGACAGGACACTGGGCTAGATGGACCAATAGCCATTCTTAGGTTCTGATGTTTTTATATAGACTACAGATGCATCTGCCCCCCACTGTAACCCACGAGATCCCACTCCCCTCCCAGAGCTGAGATGGAACCCAGGACCGGCTCTCTCTCTCTCTCTGTAGAGTTAGTAGGAAACTAAGAATACATATTAAAATGTTTAAATTTACTCCTAACCAGTGTCCCTTATGTGAGTTGCCATAACATGTAAGAGCTGAATGGGTCTAATATTTATTTATTTATTTTTCTTATATTGGGGAATTAGATATAGTTTTCAAATGTCTAAGCAGCCCCTCCCCTGTCCCGGCCCAGCCCCGCCCAGCCCAGCGAGAGATGCCATAGTAGCTGAGAGGCGTCCTGCCCATTGCCCGGTGCCTCTTCCCCGGCCCCAAGCTGCTGTGGCAAGAGAGGGCTGGGGCGAATCCTGTCTCGCCGCTGCAGCCCTGGGCAGCCTGAACCCCAAGGCCCTCATCAACAGCCCTTCCTCAGAGTCCGCACCCTCAGCCAGAGCCCTCACCCCTTGTAACAAGGGGTGCTCTTGGGAGGCACACTGAGAGTATCAATGCAAGAGAAATTTCTTAGAGCAGGGCAGTCACAGCCCAAGGCTTGGGTTCCTTCACTACTAAGGCACCAAATCAGACCAAACAGAGAGGTCTTTGGTTTCACCCAACTGGCTAACCAGAAGTCAGAGACTCATAAAATGAGAGAATATCAGGGTTGGAAGGGACCTTGTTAGAGAGCTTATTCCTTTACTCACCCACTTCCCTCGTCTTTCTCGCATGAACAGAGAGCAACAATACCCGAAGTCCAAAGGTGCAAACAATTCGATGTTTATTGGGGTGAACTTCCAGCAAGCTTAAATCCAAGTTCCTTTTTCCTTATTTTCGAATCCCAACTTACTTCTGTTTGCCCCTAATTTATATAGTAATATTCTTAGCTATACCTTCACCAATCATTCTACTGAAATTTATCTAACCAATCCTAACATAGTGTAACATGATTATGTAACCAATTATATCCCACCACCTTAATGAGTTTACTCCCAGCAAAATTAATTATACAGCAGACAGAAACAATCCCAGAACCAGACAGAGACCATGCAAATAAACAATAGCAAAGTGGGAACTATAATGACAAAACAATACAGAAGTGAGGATTTCACAACGACATCTATAAAAACATAAGTATTTCCCAGCTGTGTCTATGGATAAGTGAGTTCTTACCAGACAGAAAACTATCAACCTAAATGTCCTTTTACATCTTCTAGGCTCTTCCCTTTCTCTGGAGGTGATAGATTGGATCCCCTTCCTAACAGCCCCAGATTGACTAGTTTGGAATGAGAGGAGGTGACCGGTCGCCTCCCAGCTTACGGCTGCCTCTGCTGCTTAGCCAAAGGCCTTAGCCTAAGAACAGGGCCTCAGACTGTCACAGGGAGAGAAGGCCCTTACACAGATTCTTTCTTGTATACCTCTATTACTAGCTAAATGATAAACATACACCTACATTCTTAGAGTCTAGGCCTTTACAGGCAGGCCTGAATATCTATATCCTAATAGACTCAGGAGGTCATCTAGTTGAACCCGCTGCTCAAAGCGGGACCAATTCCCAAATAAATCATCCCAGCCAGGGCTTTGTCAAGTCTGACCTTAAAAACCTCTAAGGAAGGAGATTCCATCACCTCCCTAGGTAACGCATTCCAGTGCTTCACCACCCTCCTAGTGAAAAAGGTTTTCCTAATATCCAACCTAAACCTCCCTCACTGCAACTTGAGACCATTACTCCTCGTTCTGTCATCAGCTACCAATGAGAAGAGTCTAGATCCATCCTCTTTGGAACCCCCTTTCAGGTAGCTGAAAGCAGCTATCAAATCCCCCCTCATTCTTCTCTTTCGTAGACTAAACATCCCCAGTTCCCTCAGCTTCTCCTCATAACTCATGTGTTCCAGTCCCCTAATCATTTTTGTTGCCCTCCGCTGGACGTTTTCCAATTTTTCCACATCCTTCTTGTAGTGTGGGGCCCAAAACTGGACACAGTACTCCAGATGAGGCCTCACCAATGTCGAATAAAGGGGAACGATCACGTCCCTCGATCTGCTGGCTATACCCCTACTTATACATCCCAAAATGCCATTGGCCTTCTTGGCAACAAGGGCACACTGCTGACTCATATCCAGCTTCTCGTCCACTGTCACCCCTAGGTCCTTCTCTGCAGAACTGGTGCCGAGCCATTCGGTCCCTAGTCTGTAGCGGTGCATTGGATTCTTCCATCCTAAGTGCAGGACTCTGCACTTGTCCTTTTTGAACCTCATTGGATTTCTTTTGGCCCAATGCTCCAATTTGTCTAGGGTCCTCTGTATCCTATCCCTACCCTCCAGTGTATCATATCCCCCCTTAGTCGCCTCTTTTCCAAGCTGAAAAGTCCCAGTCTTATTAAACTCTCCTCATATGGAAGCCGTTCCATCCCCCTAATGATTTTCATTGCCCTTTTTTGAACCTTTTCCAATTCCAATAAATCTTTTTTGAGATGGGGTGACCACACCTGCACGCAGTATTCAAGATGTGGGTGTACCAGGGATTTCTAGAGAGTCAATCTGATATTTTCTGCCTTATTTTCTCTCCTTTTCCTTGTACTCAGTGATTCCCAATAGTCTGTTCGCTTCTTTGATGGCCGCTGCCCATTGAGTGGATGTTTTCAGAGAACTAACCACCATGACCCTTGGATCCCTGCCTTTTATCCCGCTTCTCCCCCCAAGGCCATGCCCCTGGTACACATCTTCCCTCAAGGCCACAGCCCCTGCTCCACCTCCTGCCTCTTTGCCCCACTCCCTTTCCGCCTCTTGCCCCAAATGCCCACTGCTGCTGCTCGCTCTTTTTCTCCCCTCCCCGTCACTCGCTGGGTCACCTCCACCTCCCCGCCCCGCAGTTGGGCTCCATCTGCTCCGGGGCTGGGACAGGAGCTGCTGCAGCCTGGCAAGGAGCCTGCAGTGAGTGCAGCGAGGATGCCGCACTGGGGCCGACAGGCCAGTCGGGATCGGTGCGGGAAGCCAGGAAGCTGTATAAAAGCAGCTAAGGGGCAGGAGAAGGGCTGTGTGGCAGGCAGACGACGTTGTGCATCACACACCTTGTGGGCCCTGAAGCTCAGCTACAAGTTCCTGAGGGCAGAGACCATTGTGTGGCCCATTTCCTTAGCTTTCAGCTCCCTTGTGTTCCTCCCAGCTGGGGGCCTGTAGAAGGCAGGGTCCCTGCAAAGGGGATGGGCTGGGAGCCCTTTGGCATGAGCCAGGCCTCGGGAGCAGGGCAAGGGATCAGCTTTGAAGCTGGGAGGACAAGAGCTGAGAGAGGCAGAAGGATCAGCCCCGCATTAGCTGGGAAGACGGGATGCTGGGCAGAGGTGGGGTGGCTTCGAGAGCTCACAGGGCAGGAGATAAACTGCCCACCTGACATTACCCGGCTATTTACACATGTATACGGACACCTTATCTGGAACTGCAGGGGACGCGTTGCCCAGGGGCTGAAGCTGGACAGGGAAGCTGAGTCTAACGTCTCCTCTACATGACGCTTTTGATCACTACATTTAGAAGCTCTGTTGCTAGGCTGCTAGGCAGCGTTATCCCCGTGTCATGGATGGACTGAGTCTTGCAGAGGTAAAGTGATTTACCCAAGGACATACAATGAGTCAGTGGCAGAGCTGAGAATAGGAACTGGGAGTCCTGACACCACCACACGCCCCTCCCTCCCCAGCACCAGTGCTGTGGCCATGAACTGGCATTGCTCCCCTGCGCTGTATTAGGCACACTGAGGCTATTTGTGTCTCGTGATCAGTGGAGCTGCAGTTCTTAAACAGGAGGAATTTATAAAAGAAACTGTGGCCACAAAGCAGGTTTCCACACAGCTCAGTTTTCAGTCCCCTCTTGCTTGTTTACCAGGGATGACACGTCGCCTGGAACTCTGCACAGTGCATCGACCTCCATGATGTGCTGCAAGGAACTACATCAGTGCAGTGTGCGAGTCAGCAGCCCTGATTAGAGCCCTTTGCTAGCAGAATACAAACCATAATAAATAGTCGTCTTCCCTCCCAGCTCACTGGTCTCTGCTGATGCTTTATCTCCAATTAAATAACTTGGGCCAAATACTCCAATGGTGTCAGGGGGTGCATGGACCGTATGAGCCAGGCCTGAGAGAGACTAAGTGATGGGTCAGCAGCTAGGGACTTGTGAGCTATATTCTTGGCTTAAGACACTTCCTTTCATGCTGCCGCAGTTTCCCCATCTGTCAGAGGGGGATACCTCCTGGGAGTAGTGAGCAATAGTCTGAAGCACCTGTCAGCGGTGTCCATGTGTCACCGCGCCTCAGTGGGACACAGCCGAGGACGCCAAATTCAGAACAAACTGCTGCGAAATGGGGCAGACTCACCCCAGATGGGTGGTTGTTCTATCATTAGATTAAACCAGTAATTCTCAACCTTTGCTGCAGCCGGCACCCCTTGGTTCTCAAAATGTGTTCTCGCCCCCCTGATCAAAAATTGTTGAAGTAGGTCAGTTCTTTAAACCTGTTTGTATATTACAGCAATCGTTAAAAATGTATAATGTTAATAAATACATAGGTTTGGTAGTTGTACTTAACGAGCCTGTGCTTAATTTGTGTTTTCGATGATTTACCTTCTAAAAAAACCTGGCATGTCTCGCACCCCCTGAAAGGGCATCTTGTACCCCCAGCGGCTGCGTGTACACCAGGTTAAGAACTACTGGATTATACCAAGCCAGTAACAAACGTATCATAGAATCATAGAATACCAGGGTTGGAAGGGACCTCAGGAGGTATCTAGTCCAACCCCCTGCTCAAAGCAGGACCAATCCCCAACATCTGTCTCACCACACTAGTTAACTAGAAGCCAAAAATGCGGTGTCCTGATGCATCCCAGCCCTTGGCTCACCACCCGGACTCTGGACACCACGATGAGCACTCAGTGACAATTTATTTCACCACATTTAGCTTCCTAATCTCAAGAGACACTTAAGGTTAAATAGTAAAAGAAAAGAAGAAGAGTTACAAATGGTTAATAGATCAGATACATGCAAGTGGTCTTTCAGTGTTCAGAGATGAGTTTCATAGCAGTGATGGAATGCACTCCTAGCTTGAAAAGTCTCTAGAAATTACTGAAGTAGGTTGGGGATCACCAGCCTTGTTCAGAGCTTCCTTGTTGGAAACCCAGTGCAGAGAAATGAAGACAAGGGGTCCTTCTATATTCTCTGTCCTCTGCATGGAATTTTATAGCCCCAAACAAAGCCCACAGCCCAGGTGCCTGTAAAATTACTGGCCCAAGTGGTCCAGGGTCTCATGAGCATGTCACATCCCCTCACATCCTTTGATGAGTCACAAGGGAAGCCATTGATAATATTTTTGCAGAGGTGTGTTTCTTCTATGGCCATTGTGAGAGCTCAGTGATCTTGTTGGCTCTCAGTACATATCTGCTGGCCTTATCTACCTGAGGGGTTGTCAAGGTTCCTTCCCCACTCTGAACTCTAGGGTACAGATGTGGGGACCTGCAATAAAACCTCCTAAGCTTACTTTTATCAGCTTAGGTTAAAACTTCCTCAAGGTACAAATTAATTTTACCCTTTGCCCTTGGAATTTCCGCTGCCACCACCAAACTTTAATTGGGTTTACTGGGAAACGTAGTTTGGACACGTCTTTCCCCCCAAAATCCTCCCAACCCTTGCACCCCACTTCCTGGGGAGGGTTTGGTAAAAATCCTCACCAATCTGCATAGGTGACCACAGACCCAAACCCTTGGATCTTAGAACAATGAAAAAGCATTCCATTTTCTTACAAGAAGACTTTTAATAGAAGTAAAGGAATCCCCTCTGTAAAATCAGGATGGTAGATACCTTACAGGGTAATTAGATTCAAAACATAGAGAATCCCTCTAGGCAAAACCTTAAGTTACAAAAAAGACACACAGACAGGAATAGTTATTCTATTCAGCACAGTTCTTTTCTCAGCCATTTAAAGAAATCATAATCTAACGCATACCTAGCTAGATTACTTACTAAAAGTTCTAAGACTCCATTCCTGTTCCATCCCCGGCAAAAGCAGCATACAGACAGACCCAGACCCTTTGTTTTTCTCCCTCCTCACAGCTTTTGAAAGTATCTTGTCTCCTCATTGGTCATTTTGGTCAGGTGCCAGCGAGGTTACCTTTAGCTTCTTAACCCTTTACAGGTGAGAGGATTTTTCCTCTGTCCAGGAGGGATTTTAAAGGGGTTTACCCTTCCCTTTATATTTATGACAGGGGTGTTACCTAGGAACA
This sequence comes from Eretmochelys imbricata, assembly GCF_965152235.1. Classification (NCBI taxonomy): domain Eukaryota; kingdom Metazoa; phylum Chordata; order Testudines; family Cheloniidae; genus Eretmochelys; species Eretmochelys imbricata. The sequence continues at coordinate 1,132,227 of NC_135572.1, forward strand.
CAACACATGTGAAAGATACAAGTCCATGGCCAATAATCATAACTTCAGACACAAAGATGATACACACATTTACACAGGATAATCCTACTTAACAAATTGTAACTTTCCCTTTGACACCTGAGATGACATACTTTGTAAAACAATTATTGTAGTTGCATATCTGTGTCAGCAGCGATGACAAAAAATGTTCCATCATACAGCACCACACCGTGTTCTCGTCCCACGATGGTGCTACAGCTGCTAGCCACAATTCTGGTGGGATTCTCCAATGAGGTGTCTCCCCCTCGACCCATCTTCCCAGCAGGCCTGATCGGTTAGGGGTTCTCAGTCCCTGCCTCCTGGATGGGTCCTTGCAGAGTGGGAATGTGTGTGCATCTGTTTGTGCATGTCAGTGTCTGTGTGTGTCTGTGTGTGTGTGTCCCTCTGTGTGGCTGTGCACGCCCTTCCATGTGTGTGTTCATAGAATGATAGAAGATCAGGGTTGGAAGGGACCTCAGGAGGTCATCTAGTCCAACCCCCTGCTCAAAGCAGGACCGATCCCCAATTAAATCATCCCAGCCAGGGCTTTGTCAAGCTGGGCCTTAAAAATCTCCAAGGAAGGAGATTCCACCACATCCCTAAGTAACCCATTCCAGTTCTTCACCACCCTCCTAGTAAACGACTGTTTCCTAATATCCAACCTAGACCTCCCCCACTGCAATTTGAGACCATTACTCCTTGTTCTGTCATCTGCCACCACTGAGAACAGCCGAGCTCCATCCTCTTTGGAACCCTCCTTCAGGTATAGAATCATAGAATCATAGAATATCAGGGTTGGAAGGGACCCCTGAAGGTCATCTAGTCCAACCCCCTGCTCAAAGCAGGACCAAACCCCAACTAAATCATCCCAGCCAGGGCTTTGTTAAGTCTGACCTTAAAAACTTCTAAGGAAGGAGATTCCACCACCTCCCTAGGTAACGCATTCCAGTGTTTCACCACCCTCCTAGTGAAAAAGTTTTTCCTAATATCCGACCTAAACCTCCCACACTGCAATTTGAGACCATTACTCCTTGTTCTGTCATCAGCTACCACTGAGAAGAGTCTAGATCCATCCTCCTTGGAACCTCCTTTCAGGTAGTTGAAAGCAGCTATCAAATCCCCCCTCATTCTTCTCTTCTGCAGACTAAACAATCCCAGTTCCCTCAGCCTTTCCTCAGAAGTCATATGTTCCAGTCCCCTAATCATTTTTGTTGCCCTCGGCTGGACTCTTTCCAATTTTTCCACATCCTTCTTGTAGTGTGAGGCTCAAAACTGGACACAATACTCCAGATGAGGCCTCACCAATGTCGAATAGAGGGGAACGATCATGTCCCTTGATCTGCTGGCAATGCCCCTCCATATACATCCCAAAATGCCATTGGCCTTCTTGGCAACAAGGGCACACTGTTGACTCATATCCACTTCTCGTCCACTGTCACCCCTAGGTCCTTTTTTGCAGAACTGCTGCCTAGCCATTCGGTCCCTCGTCTGTAGCTGTGCATGGGATTCTTCTGTCCTAAGTGCAGGACTCTGCACTTGTCCTTGTTGAACCTCATCAGATTTCTTTTAGCCCAATCCTCTAATTTGTCTAGGTTCCTCTGTATCCTACTGTGGGGAGGGATAGCTCAGTGGTTTGAGCATGGGCCTGCTAAACCCAGGGTTGTGAGTTAAATCCTTGAGAGGGCCATTTGGGATCTGGGGCAAAAACTGGGGATTGGTCCTGCTTTGAGCAGGGGGTTGGAGTAGATGACCTCCTGAGGTCTCTTCCAACCCTGATATCCTATGATTCTATCCCTACCCTCCAACGTATCTACCTCTCCTCCCAGTTTAGTGTCATCTGCAAACTTGCTGAGGGTGCAATTCACACCATCCTCCAGATCATTTATGAAGATATTGAACAAAACTGGCCCCAGGACCGACCCTTGGGGCACTCCACTTGATACCGGCTGCCAACTAGACATGGAGCCATTGATCACTACCCGTTGAGCCTGACAATCTAGCCAACTTTCTACCCACCTTATAGTCCATTCATCTAGCCCATACTTCTTTAACTTGCTGGCAAGAATACTGTGGGAGACTGTGTCAAAAGCTTTGCTAAAGTCTAGGAACAACATGCCCACTGCTTTCTCCTCATCCACAGAGCAAGTTATCTCGTCATAGAAAGTAATTAGATTAATCAGGCATGACTTGCCCTTGGTGAATCCATGCTGACTGGGCACTACATTTGCCTTTTTCCAGTGTCTGGGACTTCCCCCGTTCGCCACGAGTTTTCAAAGATAATGGCCAATGGCTCTGCAATCACAGCCACCAACTCCTTTAGCGCTCTCGGATGCAACGCATCCGGCCTCATGGACTTGTGCACGTCCAGCTTTTCTAAATAGTCCCGAACCACTTCTTTCTCCACAGAGGGCTGGTCACCTCCTCCCCATGCTGTGCTGCCCAGTGCAGCAGTCTGGGAGCTGACTTTGTTCGTGAAGACAGAGGAAAAAAAACATTGAGTACTTTAGCTTTTTCCACATCCTCTCTCACTAGGTTGCCTCCCTCTTTCAGTAAGGGGCCCACACTTTCCTTGACTTTCTTCTTGTTGCTAACATACCTGAAGAAACCCTTCTTGTTACTCTTAATATCTCTTGCTAGCTGCAACTCCAGGTGTGATTTGGCCTTCCTGATTTCACTCCTGCAAGCCCGAGCAATATTTTTATACTCTTCCCTTGTCATTTGTCCAATCTTCCACTTCTTGTAAGCTTCTTTTTTGTGTTTAAGATCAGCAAGGACTTCACTGTTAAGCCAAGTTGGTCGCCTGCCAAATTTACTATTCTTTTGACATATTGGGATGGTTTGTCCCTGCAACCTCAATAAGGATTCTTTAAAATACAGCCAGCTCTCCTGGACTCCTTTCCCCCTCATGTTATTCTCCCAGGGGATCCTGCCCATCAGTTCCCTGAGGGAATCAAAGTCTGCTTTTCTGAAGTCCAGGGTCCATATTCTGCTGCTCTCCTTTCTTCCCTGTGTCAGGATCCTGAACTCGACCATCTCATGGTCACTGCCTCCCAGGTTTCCATCCACTTTTGCTTCCTCCACTAATTCTTCCCAGTTTGTGAGCAGCAGGTCAAGAAGAGCTCTGCCCCTAGTTGGTTCCTCCACCATTTGCACAGGAAATTGTCCCCTACACTTTCCAAAAACTTCCTGGATTGTCTGTGCATCGCTGTATTGCTCTCCCAGCAGATATCAGGGTGATTGAAGTCTCCTATGAGAACCAGGGACTCCATAGTTGAAGGCTGTTATCATATCCACCCTCACTCTTCTCTTCTGCAGACTAAATAAGACCAGTTCCCTCCGCCTCTCCCTGTAAGTCATCTGCCCGAAGTCCCTAATTATTTTCATTGCTTTCAGCTGGACTTTGTCCAATTTGTCCACATCCCTTCTGTAGTGTGGGGCCCAAAACTGGACACAGTACTCCAGATGAGGCCTCGCCAGTGTCGAATAGAGGGGAACAATCACGTCCCTCGATCTGCTGGCAATGCTCCTACTAACACAGCCCAGTATGCCGTTAGCCTTCTTGGCAACAAGGGCACACTGCTGACTCCTATCCAGCTTCTTGTCCACTGTAACCCCCAGGTCCTTTTCTTCAGAACTTCTGCTTAGCCAGTTAGTCCCCAGCCTGTAGCGGTGCATGGGATTCGTCCATCCTGAGTGGAGGACTCTGCACTTGTCCTTGTTGAACCTCATCAGATTTCTTTTGGCCCAATCCTCCAATTTGTTTAGGTCACTCTGGACCCTATCCCGACCCCCCGGACATCTACCTCTCCCCCCATTTTAGTGTCATCTGCGAACTTGCTGAGGGTGCAATCCATCCCATCATCCAGATCATTAATAAAGATGGTGAAGAAAACTGGACCTAGGACCAACCCTTGGGGTACTCCTGTTGATACCGGTTGCCAACTAGACTGTCAGGGTTCCCTCCCCACTCTGAACTCTGGGGTACAGATGTGGGGATGTGCATGAAAGATCCCCTAAGCTTATTTCTGCCAGCTTAGCTTAAAAACTTCCCCAAGGCACAAATCCTTCCTTGCCCTTGGATGGGATTTCTTCCACCACCAAGTGAGTTAGAGAAAGTTTCAGGAAAAGGCCACTTGGAATTCCTGTTTCCCCAAAATATCCCCCCAAGCCTCTTCACCCCCTTTCCTGGGGAGGCTTGAGAATAATATACCAACAAAATAGGTAAACAAAATGAGCGCAGACCAGACCCTTGGGTTTTTAGGACACTAAAAATCAATCAGATTCTTAAAAACAGAACTTTATTATAAAGAAAAAAGTAAAAGAAGCACCTCTGTAAAATCAGGATGGAAGGTAATTTTGCAGGATAATAAGATTTAAAACACAGAGGATTCCCCTCTAGGCAAAACTTCAAAGTTACAAAAAACAGAAATAAACCTCCCTCTTATCATAGCGAAAATTCACAAGCTAAAATAAAAGATAATCTAATACATTTTCTTGCTTTACCGACAATTTTTGTAATTTTAAATGCTTATTTCAGGTGAGGTTTTAGGAGAGGTTTTTTTCCTGCCTGGTCCCTCTCTTTCACCTGAGAGAACACAAAACAAAAGAAAGCACAACAAAACCTCCTCCCACAGATTTGAAAGGATCTTCTTCCTTTATTGGTCCTTTTAGTCAGGTGCCAGCCAGGTTATTTGAGCTTCTTAACTCCTTACTGTTAGGATATAGATATTAAGGCCTGTCTATAAAGGCCTATACTTTAAGAATTTAGGTGTATTCTTATCGCTTGGCTAGTTCTAGAGGTATAAAAGAAAGAAATCACTGTCTGCCGGTGTAAGGTCCTTCTCTTACTGTGACAGTTTGTGGCCCTGTTCTTAGGCTAAGGTCTTTGGCTAAGCAGCAGAGGCAGCCATAAGCTAGGAAGCGACCGGTCACATCCTCACATTCCAAACTAGTCACATTGAAATAAGGTGCTATTGGGCTGTTAGGCACTATCAGGACAGGATTGTATTCCTATCACCTCCAGAGAAAGGGAAGTGCCTAGAAAATGTAAAAGGAAACTTAGTTTGATAGCATCCTGTCTGGCAAGAACTCACTTATCCATAGCTGGGATGTGAAATCCTCACTTCTGTATTATTTTGTCATTATAGTTCCCACTTTGCTATTGTTTGTCTGTATAATCTCTGTCTGGTTTTGTGATTGTTCCTGTCTGCTGTATAATTAATTTTGCTGGGTGTGAACCAATGAAGGTGGTGGGATATAATTGGTTACATAATCATGTTACAATATGTTAGGATTGGTTAGTTAAATTTCAGGAAAATGATTGGTTAAGGTATAGCTAAGCAGAATTCAAGTTTTACTATATAATCTGTAGTCAATGAGGAAGTGAGTGGGTGTGGGTGGGAGGGTGGGTGCGGGAGGGAGATGGGAATAGGGGTAAGAAAATTGGAATCATGTTTTGCTAAAGGGGGAAATGGGAACAGGGAATGGGAGTAAGGAAGTTGGAAACATGTTTGGCTAAGGGTAGGAATGGGAACAGGGACACAGGTGTAAGGCTCTGTGGTGTCAGAGCTGGGAAGGAGGATATTAAGGAAGGAAACTGGAATCATGCTTGCTGGAAGTTCACCCCAATAAACATCGAATTGTTTGCACCTTTGGACTTCGGGTATTGTTGCTCTCTGTTCATGCGAGAAGGACCAGGGAAGTAAGTGAGTGAAGGAATAAGCCCCCTAACACTTACAGGTAAAGGAGAGATTTTATGCTTCCCTTATCTGAATGGTTATGATGAAGATTATTTTGCAGGCTACAAGAGGTCAAAGGGGGAAGGAGAAAGAGAGCAAAGAACGGGTTAACTCAGGAGCTAGAAAGCTCAGTCTGATGTTAAGATGCTAGCCCCAGTCCAAGGTCACGGTGCTAGAGGAAAAGTCTGAAGCTGCGTTTCTCTCTCAAGTTGCAGTGGGGGAGGTTTAGGTTGGATATTAGGAAAAACTTTTTCACTAGGAGGGTGGTGAAACACTGGAATGCGTTGCCTAGGGAGGTGGTGGAATCTCCTTCCTTAGAAGTTTTTAAGGTCAGGCTTGACAAAGCCCTGGCTGGGATGATTTAATTGGGGATTGGTCCTGCTTTTGAGCAGGGGGTTGGACTAGATGACCTCCTGAGGTCCCTTCCAACCCTGATATTCTATGATTCTCTCACCCAACCACAGCCAGCCATGAGAAAAGAAAACGTACACTGAACCAGGGCTGCAGAAATGGAAAACACTGGCGAGAGGGGGGAGCAGAGCTTCGTGTCCCTGGAGCCATTGTGTTTTGGGAAAGCAGAGAAGACCACAGAAAGCCGGTTTGGACTGGTACTAAGAGCACCAGGAACAGAGGTCGCAGAATGGAACACCCCCAAAGGAGCCCAGGATTTAAAACCCTCCTGAGAGCTGAAGCAATTTGGAGATTGGCAGAGGACCCTGGACGACCTGTGCGCACAGGACAGAACTCCAGTCCACCCTTTCCCCTCTTCTTCTTATGTTACACCGAGGCCTGGCCAGCCTCGGGTAGTGAGTGTGTGAGTATGAAATGGGTTAGGGCTTGGGGCACTAATGCTTTCTTCCTTCGTCTGAGTGTCATGGGGAACACCCATCACTCTCCACTGTTATTTTATTATTTTAGCAATAAAGCTTTGAAACTTAGACACTTGGTGTGTTCTGTCATCTCCTCCCCCAAGTGCCTCAGCCTGACCACTTGATGCCTCAGGCAGATTGGCAACAGAAAACTGTCACAACAGGAGTGTCTGACCCAGAGGGGAGCCCAGAGAGGGAAGTCCAGATGGAAGGTGAGCGGGGACCGGAGAGTCCGCCCACCTTTAATAGGGAGGCTCTTTCCCAGGAGGAGGGTGAAAAATCTGCATTTAAGATGCTAGACCCCTCTCCTGTGAATCAGGTTTTATGGAAAGACTGGGGGTCAGATCTTCTGGAGTGGAGCACACCCCATCTAACCTTTTGGGAACAGAGAGTGGGGTATCCAAGGGGGTCTTACCAATCCAAAGCACTCCATTTGAAAGATTTTCTTGCTACGCTTGTATTCAGTTTTCTTAGACATAGACTTGCATGTTCTATTTTATTTTGCTTGGTTATTCACTTTGTTCCATGTGTGGAATTAATTTTGGTTTGTGGACCAATATGGGGGTGATGTGTGGCACGGGTGGGGCATGTGTCCTCCCCTTTAGCTTGTGCCCGCCCCGTGTGGGTTTGGAGTGTGGGAGGGGGCTCAGGGCTGGGACAGAGGGTTCGGATGTGGACATACAAAGACTTTGGCTGGAGATGGCCCTGAGGATCTGGATATAGGACACGGCCATAAAAAACACATCCAGACCACTTATCAAGAATGCCAAAAAGAGGCCGTAGTAACTACTGACGCGGATGTCAGCTCAGGCCAGCTTCACCACAGCTATGCCTTCACAGTATGTCTGCGGGATGATGTTGGTTCTGCAATATGGCCACCAACTCTCCAGGATGGGATTGGGCATTAGGAACATGCTGCTGCGCAGCACCATGGCCAGGCCGATCTTGGCCACCACAGAGTTTCTGAGGATGGTGGAATGTCTCAGGGGATCACAGATGGCCACGTAGCGATCAAAAGCCAAGGCCACAAGGATCCCAGATGCCATTGCTGAGAAGCTGTGAGTGAAGTACATCTGGGTGAGGCAGGCACTGAAATTGATCTCCCTGGAATTGAACCAAAAGATGCTCAGTGTTTTGGGCATGGTGGACGTAGACAGTAATAGGTCAGTGACGGCCAGCATGCAGAGGAAATAGTACATGGGCTCATGGAGGCTCGGCTCCATCATCACAATGAACAGTATAATCAAGTTCCCCAAGATGGCTATGGCGTAAATGGTGCAGAAGGGGATGGAGATCGAGACATGACCTGCCTTCAGGCCAGGAATACCCAGCAGGATGAAGGTGGAGGGGTTGGTGAAGTCGGTTGTGTTGGAATCTGACATGGGGTAGGGGAGAAGGTGTCCAACTCTGAGGCAGAACGGTGTCTCCTGCTTGTACCGTACGTTCCCCTGACTTCCTGTGTGTGCCCAGGCACTAGGGTAATTCCTGGATGAAGAGACAATGTGAATATGAGACACTACATGCACTACTGGGGGCTGTTCTCGTGCGTGAAGCAGATTGGGTGCTCTTCTTCACACACTGAAAAATATTATTTTCATTATTCAGAGAAATGAATTTTGAAGAACTGACCCAGATACTGCCCATTCCATATTTCATGGTGCTCCATGTGTCAATATTTCCTTCACATCATGGTGTGGGAAACCTTCATAGGCACCAGCAGGAAACACGAGCCAGGCTAGATAGCCATTCTAGTGGGTCGTTACCCATATACCCGGTTACTCAAAACATGAAAGTGCAAAAACCACCAAACCTTTCCCAAAATGTAGACCAGGGAAAACATCCCAATTAGAACACACCACAGGGAAAATCCCTCGGTGTCATTGACAAACACCTGCTCAGTCGCAGAAGTGGCCCAAACAAAGACAATGTTCAGATGTCTAAGGAATGGCATAGAGAATAACCTGCTCTGCACATGTGCTCAGTTTGGTCACCCAGTCTCTATAAGTACATAGCAGTTAGAAAGGAGGTTTCCCAGACAGGCTGAGAATGGGGGAGGCTGCCAGAGGTGGACAGACTGAAAAGTTTGGAACGCTTTAGTTTAGAAGAGAGACTAAGAAGGGGTCAGAAGATAGAGGAGAACAAGATTAAAGATTGCAGCTGATTACATTCCAATGGAGAAACAGAGAACAGTTCCCACACAGTAATCTCTCAAGATACTTAGTGCTGCAGAGGAGCTAATTCCCCAGAGCTGATGGAAATTATGAGAAAAAACTGATTGGGAGCAAAACTTTAGACAGAAAAATGGCAGTGAAAACCAGGAATCTGTTAAGAAGAGTTTATTAAATAGCTAAAAAGACACAATTCTACAGTCAAGAAAGTGAACAGCTTTGGTTAAAAACCCAGTTCAGTGACAAAATCAAGTCGGCAATTGGTTGGGTGTGGGGTGGGGGAAGCAATATATAACAAATGGGAAAAAGGAAAAAACAGATAGAATAATCAATCAATATCAATCGGAAGTTATGAACATTGATAAGGAACATTAGAGACATTGGTAGAAATAGTTTTGTTCTGCATTAGGAAAGAACCCAGGCCTGACCAACAGAGTAGATCACTGTATTATGCAACGCAAGGACCCTGAAAAGGATTTAGAGGTCACGGTGAACAACCATCTCACCGTGAGCTCCAAGTGTGATGCTGTGGCCAAAAGGACTGATGTGACCCTGGGATGTATAAATGGGGGAGTGGTGAACTGAAGTGATGGAAGGATTGTACCTCTGCACGTGGCCTGGGTGAAACTGACTGCGTCCAGTTGTGGGGTCCACATCTCAAAAAGGAGACTGGAAAATCAGGAGGGTGCAGAAAAGAGCCACAAAAAGGATTGGAGGCTGCAGAAAATGCCAGATAGTGAGAGACTTAAAGAGCTTCATCTATTTATCTGATCAAAAGGATGGTCAGACGGAGACTCTCATGGGGAGAAATCCATGGGTAAGAATGGGCTCTCTACTACAGCGGAGAATTACAGAGGAAAGCCCAGCTGGCTCTGTGGATATGGAGAAAGCAGTGGACGTGATTTATCTTGACTTTAGCAAAGCTTTTGATATGGTCTCTAACACTATTCTTGCCAGCAATTTAAAAAAGTATGGATTGGATGAATGGACTATAAGGTGGATAGAAAGCTGGCTAAATTGTCATGCTCAATGGACAGTGAAAAAAAGGGTTGACGTCTAGCTGGCAACCGGTGTCAAGCACAGTGCACCAGAGATCAGTCCGGGGGGGTGGTTTTGTTCAACGTCTTCATTAATGATCTGAAGGATGGCGTGGATTACCCCCTCAGCAAATTTGCAGATGACACTAAATTGTGGGGAGAGGTAGATACACTGGAGGGTCGGGATAGGGTCCAGAGTGACCTAGACAAATTGGAGGATTGGGTTTGTCATAAATAGAAAGGGAAGGGTAAATCCCTTTAAAATCCCTCCTGGCCAGAGGAAAAATCCTCTCACCTGTAAAGGATTAAGAAGCTAAAGGTAAACTCACTGGCACCTGACCAAAATGACCAATGAGGAGACAAGATACTTTCAAAAGCTGGGAGGAGGGAGAAAAACAAAGGGTCTCTGTCAGTCTGTATGATGCTTTTGCCGGGGACAGAACAGGAATGGAGTCTTAGAATTTAGTAAGTAATCTAGCTAGGTATGTGTTAGATTATGATTTCTTTAAATGGCTGAGAAAAGAACTGTGCTGAATAGAATGACTATTCCTGTCTGTGTGTCTTTTTTGTAACTTAAGGTTTTGTCTAGAGGGATTCTCTATGTTTGAATCTAATTACCCTGTAAGGTATCTACTATCCTGATTTTACAGAGGTGATTCCTTTACTTCTATTAAAAGTCTTCTTGAAAGAAAACTGAATGCTTTTTCATTCTTCTAAGATCCAAGGTTTTGGATCTGTGGACACCTATGCAAATTGGTGAGGATTTTTACCAAACCTTCCCCAGGAAGTGGGGTGCAAGGGTTGGGAGGATTTTGGGGGGAAAGAAGTCTCCAAACCACGTTTCCCAGTAAACCCAGATAAAGTTTGGTGGTGGCAGTGGAAATCCAAGGGTAAAATAATTTTGTACCTTGGGGAAGTTTTAACCTAAGCTGGAAAAAGTAAGCTTAGGAGGTTTTCATGCAGGTCCCCACATCTGTACCCTAGAGTTCAGAGTGGGAAAGGAACGTTGACAGGGCTAAAAGAAATCTGATGAGGTTTAACAAGGACAAGGGCAGACTCCTGCACTTAGGAAGAAAGAATCCCATGCACTGCTCCAGATTAGAGACTTAGTGGCTAGGCAGCAGTTCTGCAGAAAAGGACCTGGGGATTACAGAGGACAAGAAGCTGGATATGAGTCAGCAGTGTGCTCTTATTGCCAAGAAGGCCAACGGCATATTGGACTGTATTAGTAGGAGCATTGCCAGTAGATTGAGGGAAGTGATTACTCCCCTCTATTCCGCACTGGTGAGACCACACCTGGAGTACTGCATCCAGTTTTAGGTCCCCCACTACAGAAATGATGTGGACAAAATGGAAAGAGTCCAGCGCAGAGGAACAAAAATTATAAGGGGGCTGGGGCACATGACTTATTAGGAGAGGCTGAGGGAACTGGGATTGTTCAGTCTGCAGAAGAGAGGAGTGAGGGGGGATTTGATAGCAGCCTTCATCTACCTGAAAGGGGGTTCCAAAGAGGATGGAGCTCGGCTGTTCTCAGTGGTAGCAGATGACAGAACAAGAAGCAATGGTCTCAAGTTGCAGTGGGGGACGTCTAGGTTGGATATTAGGAAAGACTATTTGACTAGGAGGGTGGTGAAACACTGGAATGCGTTACCTAGGGAGGTGGTGGAATTTCCTTCCTTAGAGGTTTTCAAGGCCCAGCTTCACAAAGCCCTCAGTGGGATGATTTAGTTGGGGATTGATCCTGCTTCGAGCAGGGGGTTGGACTAGTTCACCTCCTGAGATCTGTTTGAAGCCTAATCTTCCATGATTCTATCATTCTACCAGAGAGGGCAGGAAAAGAGTCAATGGCTTCCAATGCCAGCATAGCAGGTTTAGATGAAATTTCAGGAAAACCTTTCTAACTGCCCGAACAGAAGGACAGTGGAGCAGAAGCCTCGGGAGTTTGTGGAAGCTCCTTTGTTGGAGGTTTTCCAAAGAAGGCTGGATAGTTATCTGTCTTGAATGGTTTAGACGCAACAAATCCTGCATCTTGGCAGGGGGTTAAACTTGTGGTCCCTTCTCAGCCTGTGCCTCTATGATTCAATGGTGGAAAATCCTAGTCTACCGCAGATCTTAGTCTCACACAACTCATTGGGCTCAATACTGGGGTAACTAGGTGAAATTCAATGCCCTGTGTTATACAGTTTGTCAGATGGGATGATCTAATAATCCCCTCTGAGTCTGATCCCTATAAACTTATTAATAAAGAAAGTCAATCAGGCATTTATGTTCCAGTGAGGAGCCCTAGCACCTCCGTGCTTTCCAGCCGATAAAAGTCAGGTAAGAGGAGGAGGTGACAGTCTCTGTGCATTAAAACTCAGCTGGCTCCGAAGCTCTTTACTCAGGTCTTTCTCCAAGGGGAACTTTGCCTCTGTGCAGCCTCAGAATCTGGTTTGTATTGAACATCTACTAACATCTTTCATCGTGAAGGATCCCCTGGGCCACTGAAATGCAGCCACCTCAGGGCTGGAGGCCATCAGCCAGGGAGGGCGGGGGTGCACAGCAAGGAGAGACATTTTGGCCAGTGATACTGGACTGAACTCATCCCCTGTGGCAAGAGCCCTGGGATGCTTCATGCTTGTGTAGTGCGGAAAGAACAACAAACCTATTTTCTCTTCATGCCCACCTTGTAGTGGGTGTGTCGAGCAGCAAGAGATGGTACCTGTGAATCTTGAGACGGAAGTGTCTTCCCTGGGAATCTCCCTCAGGTAGCCGTGCCCCACACCTCTCTCACCCCAGCATCTGTGGCAGCATCCCACGCCGAGAACCAACACAGGGCTGAGCACCGTTTATAACATAGCTCTGTGCAATCCCAATGGGGAACACTCAGCCCCCAGGGGAAAAGCGACATCTGGATGTAAAGAACTGAAGACCTGATACATTCTAGCCAATATCTCTGTTTCCATGTCTCCACTTCTGTGCTATTAAACCAGCTTGAGGAGTAAACAGTCATTAAAGGCCCTTTCCAAAGGGAGATGAGAACTCTTGGGCTCTCTGCTGAGTGAGACAGGAATTGGCTGCTCTGTGTATTTGTATATATTTAACAATTATAGATGATTAGTAATAAATGAGGGATAGTGCGTAGATTTCCATAGGGTCTGATACCCTGTAAATACCCAAGGTGGATGGGTAGATAGTAGACAGACAAATCTGGAGGCAGATCATAGAATCATAGAAGATCAGGGTTGGAAGGGACCTCAGGACGTCATCTAGTCCAACCCTCTGCTCAAAAGCAGGACCAATCCCCAATTAAATCATCCCAGCCAGGGCTTTGTCAAGCCTGACCTTAAAAACTTCTAAGGAAGGAGATTCCACCACCTCCCTAGGCAACACATTCCAGTGTTTCACCACCCTCCTAGTGAAAAAGTTTTTCCTAATATCCAACCTAAACCTCCCCCACTGCAACTTGAGACCATTACTCCTTGTCCTGTCCTCTTCTACCACTGAGAATAGTCTAGAACCATCCTCTCTGGAACCACCTCTCAGGTAGTTGAAAGCAGCTATCAAATCCCCCCTCATTCTTCTCTTCTGCAGGCTAAACAATCCCAGTTCCCTCAGCCTCTCCTCAGAAGTCATGTGTTCCAGACCCCTAATCATTTTTGTTGCCCTTCGCTGGACTCTCTCCAATTTATCCACATCCTTCTTGTAGTGTGGGGCTCAAAACTGGACACGGTACTCCAGATGAGGCCTCACCAATGTCGAATAGAGGGGGACGATCACGTCCCTCGATCTGCTCGCTATGCCCCTACTTATACATCCCAAAATGCCATTGGCCTTCTTGGCAACAAGGGCACACTGCTGACTCATATCCAGCTTCTCGTCCACTGTCACCCCTAGGTCCTTTTCTGCAGAACTGCTGCCTAGCCATTCGGTCCCTAGTCTGTAGCTGTGCATTGGGTTCTTCCGTCCTAAGTGCAGGACCCTGCACTTATCCTTATTGAACCTCATCAGATTTCTTTTGGCCCAATCCTCCAATTTGTCTAGGTCCTGTATCCTATACCTGCCCTCCAGCGTATCAACCACTCCTCCCAGTTTAGTATCATCCGCAAATTTGCTGAGAGTGCAATCCACACCATCCTCCAGATCGTTTATGAAAATATTGAACAAAACCGGCCCCAGGACCGACCCCTGGGGCACTCCACTTGACACCGGCTGCCAACTAGACATGGAGCCATTGATCACTACCCATTGAGCCCGACAATCTAGCCAACTTTCTACCCACCTTATAGTGAATTCATCCAGCCCGTACTTCTTTAACTTGCTGACAAGAATACTGTGGGAGACCGTGTCAAAAGCTTTGCTAAAGTCAAGAAACAATACATCCACTGCTTTCCCTTCATCCACAGAACCAGTAATCTCATCATAGAAGGCATCAATCATAGATTAGTCAGGCATGACCTTCCCTTGGTGAATCCATGCTGACTGTTCCTGATCATTGATCTGCCTGCTCCTCTGGTGAATCCCGGTATGCAGCACCTGGGCTTTCAGCACTGCAACGAGACGGACCGAATTCTCCTGTCCGAGGCCGACAGGGGCGCCGTGTCCATCTGTATTCAGGTTACCAACACTCTGTAGCTGGCAAGCAGGGTTTGACCTTTGTCTGTCAACTGTAGCTAAAGGCAAAGGGCGGGGCGAGGACTAGGCCCTCATTTGGCTGGGTTGTTGTGTTTATTATTTATGATCATTATTTGTATTGTGGAAGCCTCCAAAAGCCCCGCTCCAGTTCAGAGCCCCTTGTGCTGGGCCTTTCGCACACACAGAGGGAGAAACAGACCCTGCCCCAGGAGCATATAAATGAAATCAGGGTTAGGGTTAGGTTAAAACAGGACACAGATACTCTGTGTAACAAACCAGACAGGGGGCAGGCGGGGAGATGGGGGAGTAACAGCACTAAGACTGGGTGGTCCCATAGGCTGCTGGGTGGGTGAGAGACAGCGGAAATGCACAGTCCTGCCCTGGCTGTGAGAAGTGTGTCCTGGGCCTCTAAGAGCAGATCAGATGTTCGGGGGAACTAGATTGGGGCTCGCGAGAATGGGCCATTGAGTGGCGGCTGCACCAGACACACAGCTGGGAGCGCGTGGCTCTCCGATAGCTCTCGTAACTCTGCTTTAGTTCTGATCACGCCTCCCTCTTTCGAGTGCAGACTGAGCCTCCTTCTGATGAGTCCCAGGACAACCCCTGGTACCAGAGGGGAGACCAGAGGAGAGGGCAGAGGTAACAGGGCTGAGGTGAAGGAAGGAATGAGCCATCCTGGAGATGGAACAACTGAAAGCCCCCAGGGAGATGAAACATTCTGGTAATTCAGCAGACTCCAGGAAGAGTTTCAGACAGTTTTGAGATATGTCTATGAAAGCAGCAGAGGTTGGTGAGAAAGACCAGCAGAAAATAGCAATCTTCTTAAACACTGCAGGGCTTGAGGCGATGGACACTTTACTAGCCTGCAACTCAGGCTTTGTTTACACAAGTACTTTTGTTGGTAAAACTTTTGTAGGTGAAGGTTGTGGTGTTCCTAGCCTCTGTTTGTCAGAGGGTGGAGATGGATGGCAGGAGAGAGATCACTTGATCATTACCTGTTAGTTTCACTCCCTCTGGGGCACCTGGCATTGGCCACTGTCAGTAGACAGGATACTAGGCTCGATGGACGTTTGGTCTGACCCACTATGGCCGTTCTTATGTTCTTATGTGTGACAAACCACACCCTGACTAACAGAAGCACGGGTGTGGACAGGGCTATGTCCCAGTCTTGTCGAGGTCACTTAGGGCAGTGGCTAGGGTGTCCCCGTTCTGCGGTGCTTTCTCCGCTCTCTACATTTCTCTGACCAACTGATCTTTAAATGTAGCTCAAGCAAATATAAGTGATTAAACAGGAACCAATTTAAAAAATAAGGACAAAATTAAAGGGAAACACGTCACCCCACTCTGTGGCATGGGGGAACCCCAAACAGCCATGGCTGGAATGTCAGGGCATTTTCATTGGCCCCCACTGGGCTCTCTCCAACCTGTCCACAACCCTTGTGTAGAGGGGGAACCAAAACTGGACACAATATTCCAGGGGTGGCCTTGCCAGTGCCGCGTAGAGGGGAATAATCATGTCCCTCCATCTGCTGGCAACGATCCTACCAATACAGCCCAATATGCCATTGGCCTTCTTGGCAGCAAGGGCCCACTGCTGACCCATAGCCAGCTTCTCATCCACTGTAATCCTCAGGTCCTTCTCTGCAGAACTGCTGCTTAGTCAGTTGGTCCCCATCCTGTAGCAGTGCATGGGATTCTTCCTTCCGAAGTGCAGGACTCTGCCCTTGTCCTTGTTGATCCTCATCAGATTTCTTTTGGCCCAATCCTCCAATTTGCCTAGGTCATTCTGGACCCTATCCCTATGCTCCCTCTTAGTATCATTTGCGAACTTGCTGAGGGTGCATTTAATCCCATCATCCAGATCATTAATAAAGATGTTGAACAAAACCGGCCCCAGGACCAACCTCAGGTGCATTCCGCTTCATACCGGCTGCCAACTCAACATCGAGCCATCGATCACTAATCATTGAGCCCAACAATCTAGCCAGCTTTCTAACCACCTTATCGTCCATTCATCCTATGGTGAAGCAAAGAGATTCTTTTTCCCAAGAATCAGGCAGGCACAGACAATACTAAATGGGGGTTATTCACGGTACCAGGAAGACTGCTAAACAGCTTCCAAGGTGTGGGGTTACAGTGACCAATTATATACCTTTCTTTTATCACTTCATTTGCATTTATCTTGTTCTTACAGAGAGAAACATTGTTTCAGAGACAGAGAACGCACTTAACATGACAGTGACAGGAACAGAACATAGGCATCAAACTGTTTTGATTCCATCAATTATTCGTGACTACCTTGTGGTGAAGGGGTGGGGTGGAGGTGAGTGTTTACAGATATCCAGAGGACTGTGAAGGGAGGGTTTGTTCTGTTCTGGAGTTACTGGATAGACATTTGACCATATGACCTGAGGTCCTTTCCAACCCTGATATTCTATGATTTTATGATCAAGTGTTTACAGTTGTCAGTGTCCTTGGGCTTCCGGTGTTTCTGCTTCTTAGTTACGTGGGTTTCTGTCTCACTGCTAACTTAATATTAACTCTTGTCTAAGAGTTCCGTAGGATAAACCTGTGTTAGTATGTCTAAGGGTTTGGTTGATTTGGCCTTTGAGCCAAGAATTGTATGACCTTTTAGAGTTTAGATTAAGTGGATTTAGTATAGAATTGGTGCTTCCAAAGAATCCTCCAATATCACTTAAAAAGCTTCTTTTTTGTCCTTTGGCTGTGCGGGCCCGAATAGCATACTGATGCAATTAGAAACTGCAGCTCACCCTGAAGCCATTGCAGAGAGCTGGGGTGGTCTGAGCATACATTTTCAAGGGTGCCGAAAAATTGGACAAATCGTATTTATCCTTATCATGCAAAAGTGCTTTGTGGGGGCCTACTTGAATAATGCCATCTGGTTGGGTAGGGGACAGTGCCGGACAGATAGAAGGCAGGAAGTATCCACAAGTGGTCAGGTTATAACATCGTATATCAGTACAATGAAAACGTTTAACTGGGTGTACACAGTGTTCCTGACAATAGTGTCCCTCCATCCCAGTTTCCCACAGCAGAGGAGGAACATCCATCCATCACGCATCTACAAACACTATTAGGTTAATGAAAACTGCCCACACCTATACTCTCCCAACCCATTAGTGGCCTCATAAATGTTGTGACTGTCAACTGACCCATCCAAGGCCCTGGAAATAGAATGGTTCGTTTGTTCTAGGGGGGTATCCTTAAATTGACCTGTCCTTTGGTTCTTTTGCCAACATTCTGTGATCTTGCATCCCAAAAATGGGGGTCCTATATGTGTGTGCCCACATCCCCCGAAGCTAAATACCCGGTGTAATGATGCTGGTTCTGGCGGGACCCAACTGAGAGTGCCAATTCAGGACAAATTGCTTCAAGCAGGGAAGTTACAGCCCAAGGCTGGGGTATCTATGCACACCAAGGCATACCCAACCAGCCAAACAGAGAAGACTCTGGTTTTACCCCACTGGCTAACTACAAGTCACACAAGCAATTCCCTTAGACACTCCAATTTCCCAGTATCACCACCAGTGCCACTCGTTATGGGGACAGATGGTTATGAAAACCAAATACCCCAGTAAAAGAACAAAGGTTCTCTCGATCCCAAAGAACCAAGCCCCAGACCCAGGTCAATATACAAATCAGATCTTACCCACAAATCACACTGTTGCCAATCCTTTCGAATCTAAAATGTAAAGGTTTAGTCATAAAAGGAAAAGGATAGAGATGAGAGCTAGAATGGGTTACATGGAATCAATGACATACAGTAACGGCCAAGTTCTTGGCTCAGGCTCGCAGCAGTGATGGAATAAACGGCAGGTTCAAATCCAGTCTCTGGAGAACATCCACAGCTGGGATGGGTCTTTCAGTCCTTGGTTCAGGGCTTCAGGGTAGCAAAGTCCCTCCAGAGGCCAGAAGCAGGACTGAAGACCAAATGGAGGAGCTGCAGCAGCTTTTTATAGTCTCTTGCCATGTGGTCTCTGCTGTCTGTGTCCCAAGGACAAGCTGCCCATCCCATGGCCTGGAAACACCTCTGAGTTCTGTCCTTAGGCATGTCCCTGCACACCTGGCTGAGTCCCCAGGCATGTCTGCCTTCTCTCAGTGGGTCAGTGGTGTAGCTAATGGTCCTTAATGGGCCATTCAGCAAGCTAGGCAGAGCTGACACCAACTTGTCTGGAGTGTTCCCCAGAAGCGTAGCACAAGTTTGAAATACAGACAGTATAGAGCCAATATTCATAACTTCAACTACAAAACTGATACATGCAAACAGACAGCATAATCATAACCAGCAAACCATAACCTTGTCTTAGACACCTCAGTTGAACCCCTTTATATAAGATTTGGTGCCACTACAGGACTTTGATTACAACAATGATCTATACAGTCCCAGATTATGTCAATAACGTCACACCTGTCTAGTCTGTTCAGCAACTACTTGATGAAGGAATCCATCAGCTATCGCATCTAGGAACATCTGAGCCCTATTATTATTACTAGCACTTGTCCTCCAGTCTATATCTGGGAAGTTAAAGTCTCCCATGATCACACAGTTCCCATTAGTATTTACTTCATTAAAACATTAAAGAGGGCTCTATCCATATCCAGATCGTATCCCGGCGGTCTCTAGCACACCCCAAGCACTATCCCAGGGGAGGCTCTAGTAGTTTTCTTCCCCAGTGTGATTTTTGACCAGATGGACTCTGTCTTATCCATTCCATCGCTTCTTATTTCTTTACATTCTACCTCATCATTGATAGACAATGCTACTCCACCACCTTTATCTTTATTTCGGTCTTTCCTAAACCTTCATGTAGTCCAGTCCTGACTACTATTCCACCATGTTTCTGTTATCCCTAGAATATCTGCACCAGTAGCTCTAGATCCTCCATTTTGTTACCTAGGCTTCTCGCATTGGTATAGAAACATCTTAATTTTTGCTGTTTGGCCTCGCTCACATTCTTTACCCGATTAGGCATGGACATTCTGCAGCCAGTATGACCTATTAGGCTGGTATCCACACTGCCCTTCCTCCTTATGTCTATTCTCCTACCCACGGTTCTATCCTTCCTTACTTTGTTTTCTTCCCTCTCAATGCTAAAATCCAGCGTGGAGATTACCTGGATGTTAGGATATAGATATTCAGGCCTGCATGTAAAGGCCTGTACTTTAAGAATGTAGGTGTATGTTTTTCATTTAGCTAGTAATAGAGGTACACAAGAAAGAATCTGTGTAAGGGCCTTCTCTCACTTTGACAGTCTGAGGCCCTGTTCTTAGGCCAATGCCTTTGGCTAAGCAGCAGAGGCAGCCATAAGCTGGGAGGCGACCGGTCACCTCCTCTCATTCCAACCTAGTCAATCTGGGGCTGTTAGGAAGGGGATCCAATCTATCACCTCCAGAGAAAGGGAAGAGCCTAGAAGATGTAAAAGGACATTTAGGTTGATAGTTTTCTGTCCGGTAAGAACTCACTTATCAATAGACACAGCTGGGAAACACTTATGTTTTTATAGATGTCGTTGTGAAATCCTCACTTCTGTATTGTTTTGTCATTATAGTTCGCACTCTGCTATTGTTTATTGGCATGGTCTCTGTCTCGTTCTGGGATTGTTCCTGTCTGCTGTATAATTAATTTTGCTGGGTGTAAACTAATTAAGGTGGTGGGATATAATTGGTTAGCTAATCATGTTACACTATGTTAGGATTGGTTAGGTAAATTTCAGTAGAATGATTGGTGAAGGTATAGCTAAGAATATTACTATATAAATTAGGGGCAAACAGGAAGTAAGTTGGGATTCAAAAATAAGGAAAAAGGAACTTGGATTTAAGCTTCCTGGAAGTTCACCCCAATAAACATCGAATTGTTTGCACCTTCGGACTTCGGGTATTGTTGCTCTCTGTTCATGCGAGAAGGACCAGGGAAGTGGGAGAGTGAAGGAATAAGCTCTCTAACATTTTGCATAATGACAGGTTTCAGAGTAACAGCCGTCTTAGTCTGTATTCGCAAAAAGAAAAGGAGTACTAGTGGCACCTTAGAGACTAACCAATTTATTTGAGCATCCGATGAAGTGAGCTGTAGCTCACGAAAGCTTATGCTCAAATAAATTGGGTAGTCTCTAAGGTGCCACAGGTACTCCTTTTCTTCTCTCTAACACTGGACATCTCCCAGCCATCTCCCCCAATTTCCTAGTTTAAAGCTCTCTTAATCAGTTGTGCCAGCTTCCATCCCAGAAGTCTATTTCCTTCCCTAGTCAGATGAAGTCCATCACGAGAGAACTGTCCTCTGTCCATGAATGCCTCCAAGTGGCCATACATCCCAAAGCCCTCCTTATAGCACCACTGCCTGAGCCATCTGTTGATAGTCATAATCTTGTCACACCTTTGTTGCCCTTCTCTAGGAACAGGCAGAATCCCACTGAAGATCACCTGAGCCTCGATTTCCTTAAGCGTCTTCCCCAGCCTAGCATAGTCTCCCTTAATACTTTCTAGCGAGAATCTAGGCGTATCATTTGTTCCCACATGAAGGATAATCAGTGGATTCTTTCTTGCTCCCTTTAGGATCCTTTTCAACCTCAGGTCCACATCCCGTATCTTAGCACCTGGATGACAGCACACCCTTCTATTCTCTGGATCAGCTCTGGTTACAGACCTGTTTATTCTTGTCAATAAGGAGTCCCCGATCATTCTGTTTGGCTGGTTTACCTTCCATCCTGAGTTTACAGAGGTGATTCTTTATTTAAAAAAAAATAAAAGAATCACCTCGGTAAACTAAGAATGGAACGTAAAGTTACAGGGTAATAAAAGATTTAAACACAGAGGACCTTTCTCCAGGCTTAGCTTCAAAGTTACAGAAAACAAGAATAAAACTCCCTCTTAGCATAGGGAAAATTCACAAGCTAAAACAAAAGAGAATCTAACACCTTGCATTGCTTACTTACACTTTTTGCAATATTAGAGACTCATTTCAGGATTTTCTGTAGGAGATGGATTTTCCTGCCCTGGCCCCTTTCTGGCTCTGGGAGAACACACAAACAAAGAGCAGAAACAAAACCTTCCCTCCCCCCCAGATTTGAAAGTATCTTCTTTCCCTATTGGTCCTTCTCGTCAGGTGCCAACTAGGTTAATGAAACTGATTAACCCCTTACAGGTAAATGACTCTGTACCTCTGGCCAGGAGGGATTTTATATTACTGCATACAAAAAGATTGTTACCTTTTCCTTTATATTCATGATAAATGCAGTTACTCCTTTCTTCTCTCCGGCGAGATCTCGTTAGGGCTGATAGTCATTAAGGGCTAGCCTATTTATAGACAGGTGCCTTCACCCCACCCTGTTGCCTCTGAGCACAAAATGCATGAGCAAAGAGTACAGGAAGAGCCCAAAGACATAAGGATACAGATGGTTTATAAAATCAGACTTGGTTTCCAACCATCTGGCTTTTACCGAGACACTCCGTTTTTTGTCTTTTGTGTCTGAGTGCCAGTTAGGGTTGCCAGGTACCTGGTTTGCAACTGGAAAGTCTGGTCAAAAGGGGGACCTGGCAGTGTTCAGTTACTGCAGGGAGATGTCAGGTCATAAACCCACACCAGTTTCTTCTCAGCCGGGGCTGCCTCCTACCTGCAGGCAGGTTGCTTCTCAGGCTTCAGCATCTCCCAGTGCCAGAGCAGGGAGAGCCCAGCTGGGTGGCGGACACTGTTTAGGGGGGTGAGATGGGGCTCCATCCTCCCTGAGTTTCATACCTGAGGTATGCTCACAGAGCATGGCCCACCCCCAAATGAAGCTCTTAACGACAATACAGCTCGACTGTGATATGTGATGAGTTCTGTGCTGCTCCCAGCCAGAGGCAGAGTGATTAAGAAAACAAAAGACTTTTGTCATTAAATTAAATTAAGGCTCATTAGATGGTCCTGAACCTGTTGTCAGGTAGGAATAAATGGTGTGAATGGAAAGAGGTAAATAGGGGTGGGTCTGTAGCGGGACATGTGCTGTCCAACATGCTCATAACAGATTTGGAAAAAGGGTAAACAGTGAAGTGGCAACATTTGCAGATGACACAAAACTCAAAACAATTAAGTCCAAAGCAGACTGCGAAGAGATACAAGGAGATCTCACATAGCTTGGTGACTGGGCAACACAATGGCCGATGAAATTCAGTGTTCATAAAAGCAAAGTAATGCCCATGGCAAAATACAATCCCAACTATACATACAAAAAGATAGGGTCTAATTTAGCTTGAATACAGCATGAAGATTTGGTCACCCCATCTCAGAAAAGATATGTTGGATTTGGGAAAGATGGAGAAGGGCAAGAGAAATTATAAAAGGTATGGACACCTGCCATGTGAGGAGATTTTAAAAAGACTGGGACTTCTCAGCTTGGGAAAGAGGTGACTGACCAGTGTGACAGACCCAGACCAGTGGGGTGCAGGAGTCTGGTCGAAGGCAAATATATTGGCCACTGGATGAACAGTTTCCTGTTCCCTGAGGGACCAGAGCAGGGACTGCCCGAGAGCAATCAGGAACCTGATAGAACCAATTAAGGCAGGCAGGCTAATCAGGGCACTTGGTTGAAAAAGGACCTCCCATCAACTAGTGAGGGGCACGCAAGGAGCTGGGAGTGAGAAGACGTGCTGCTGGAGGACTGAGGAGTACGAGCGCCAACAGGAAAAAGGTCCTGCAGTGCAAAGAAGGTGCTGGGAGAGGCCATGGGGAAGTAGCCCAGGGAGTTGTAGCTGTCATGCAGCTGGTTCAGGGGATGTTGCAGGAGACACAGCAGACAGCTGCTATTCACAGGGCCCGGGTCTGGAACCGAGTACAGTTTGGGCCTGGGTTCTCCCCATCCGCCCAACTCCCTGTTTGACACAGGAGGAGTTGACCTGGAATGTGAGTCTCATCAGAGAGCAAGGTCTAAATTGAAGAGGGATCTGACCTGTCCCCGACCCACTAGGTGCGACAACAGAGACTGTGGAGATTGCTCTCCCTTCCCCCCATGCTGGCCAGTGATGAGGTTAGTTGAGTGAACAGAAGGTTTGAGCCTCTAGCAAAAGCAGCCAAACTGAGGGCTGCCGTGAACCTCTAAGGTGAGCAAATCGGCCAGAAAGTGCAGGATCCACCAAGGCAGAGGAGGAACTCTGTCACACCAGGGATATGAGAGAGGGCTCTAAATCATGACTTGTGTGGAAAAATTGAATAAGGAAATGTTATTTACTTCTTCACATAACACAAAAAGAAGGGGACACCCAGTGAAATTAATAGTCAGCAGATTTAAAATAAATGAAAGAAATAATTTCTTCACAGACAACCTGTGGAGCTCTTTGCTGAAGGCCAAAACTAGAACAGGGTTCCAATAAGAACTATATAAGTTCATGGACAATAGGCCCATCAGTGGCTATTTGCCAGGATGGGCAGGAATCCAACACCATGTTCGGCATGTCCAGAGGGTCTGTTTTCCAGAACCTGGAAGTGGGTGACAGGGGATGAATCACCTGATGATTGCCTGTTCTGTTCATCCCAACTGAGGCACGTGGTATAGGTCACTGTTGGAAACCAGGATACTGGGTCTGATGGACCCTTGGTCTCACTCAGTAGGGTGATTCTGATGTTCTTCTATAGACCCAAGATATATCTGTCCCCCACTGTAACACCCTAATTTCACTAATGCCAACTTGCACACTGTAAATAAACACCCCGACTTTCAAAATAAGCCAAAAATCAAGCTAATCCCATCTCAAAACAAGGCCATAACAAGCCAATCCATAAAAGTCTCCAACACTATGAGACTAGAGCCCCCCGGCATGCAGTCTGGGACTGTGGTGGGCCCGCTGTGCACCCCTGAAATCTCTCCTCCCTTGCTCCTGCTTACCCCTCCCTTCCCCAAGATGCCAGCACATGTTAGTACCAGAGCTGAGTGGGTCTAATATTTATTTATTTTTCATTCTTTTATATAGGAATTAGATGCAGTGCTCCTGTGAGCTAATGGCTAAGTTATCTGCCAAACAATTAGAGTTTCTGAGTGCCTAAATAGTCCCTTGTATCATGTTTAAAATTGTCACCCATATCAAAACCTTAAATGGCTCCCTTGCACCTGGGGAAGGGGGGAGGAGGGAGAAGGTCCAGCGATTGTCAAGGGGAGGGTAAGACAGGAGCAAGTGACAGGGACAGGGCCTTGAGTGGCAGAGGCAGAGCCAGGCAGGGCATTGGTAGAAGAGGAGTGGCAAAAGGGCCTTGGGGGTCTAGTAACAAACAATTAGAAAGGTGACAACTCAATGAGTTGTACACAGACCGATTCCCCAGTTTGTCACACACTGACCCTGCACAATAAGTTCAGGAAAGGGATTAATGTCTCTCAGTAGTGCCCAGTAGTGTTAGTGAAGAGGGCCCAGCACCATGTCACCAGCAAGCTCTGTTTGGAACTGGGCCTGAAAGACAGAGGACCAGTGAAAACTTTAGGTCCCTTTACAAGTAAAGAGCTGGAGCAATGTGTCCCGAATATGTTTGGTCCCCAACCCGTAGATGATGGGGTTTAACATGGGGGGCACCAGGAGGTAAATGTTGGCCATGAGAACATGGAAATGCAGGGGCACATTCTGGCCAAACCGGTGTGAGAGGATGGGAAAAGAGAGCTGGGACGCTAAAGGCTAAGAAGACACAGAGGTGGGAGCTGCAGGTCCTAAAAGTCTTGAGCCTGGTGTCCTTTGTGGGGAGGCTGAAGATGGCCCTGAGGATCTGGGTATAGGACACGGTGATAAAAAACACATCCAGACCCATCACCAAGAATGTCACAGAGAGGTCGTAGTAACTACTGACATGGGTGTCAGCACAGGCCAGCTTCACCACGGCTATGCCGTCACAGTACGAGTGGGGGATGATGTTGGTTCTGCAATATGGCCACTGCCTCGCCAGGAAGGGAGTTGGCAGTACGACCATGCAGCCACGCAACACCACGGCCAGGCCAATCGTGGCCACCACAGGGTTTGTCAGGATGGTGGAATGTCTCAGGGCATTGCAGATGGCCACGTAGCGATCAAACGCCATGGCCACGATGATCCCAGATGCCATCACTGAGAAGCACTGAATGAAATACATCTGGGTGAGGCAGGCACTGAAATCGATCTCCCTGGAATTGAACCTGAAGATGCTCAGTGTTTTGGGCAGGGTGGACGTGGACACAACCAGGTCGGTGATGGCCAGCATGCAGAGGAAATAGTACATGGGCTCATGAAGGCTCTGCTCCATCTTGACAATAAATAGGATGGTGAAGTTCCCCAAGATGGCTATGGCATAAATGGCACAGAAGGGGATGGAGATCCAGACGTGGGCCGTCTCCAGGCCAGGAATGCCCAGCAGGATGAAGGTGGAGGGGTTGGTGAAGTTGGTTGCATTAGAATCTGACATGGAGTAGGGGAGAAGGTATCCAAATCCGAGGCAGAACGGTGTCTCCTGTTTGTACTGTATGTTCCCCTGACTTTCTGTACGTGCCCAGGGAGATGGTCTCAGTACAAATGCCTGGATGGAGAGACAATGTGAATATGAGACACTACATACACTACTGGGGGCTGTTCTCATGGGTGCAGCAGATTGGCCCCTCTTCACACACTGAAAAAATGACATTTTCATTATTCAGAATAACTGACCCTACTCCATGTGTCACTAATTCCTACACATCATGGTGTGGGAAAATGTAATAGGCACCATCATCAAACATGAGTGTGGATATAGGCTTTCCATCATTGTTCCTTAGTGCAATGAAAGCCAGGCTAGATAGTCCATGCAGTAGGCCTGTGGCTGCGTCCCTGGAGGCTGGATAGCCTAGTGGCTAGAATACCGAGTAGGGGGGCAAAAATGGGGGAGGCTGGCTGCCTTCTCCCACTTCTTCCTGGCCCAGGAACTCCAAGCCACTTTCTATCCAAGTCCTTAAATTTGGAATGTGGGCCCCAAGAGTCCAGATTCCTCAATAGGGTCCCCCCATTTAACCAGAGGGAGTGGTTAACTGGCTCCTGTGATTTGGTGTCATTGAAAAACACCTGCTCATTTGTAGAAGTGTCCAAAACAAAGACAATGTTCAGATGTCTAAGGAATGGGATAGTGAATAACATGGTCTGGACATGCGCTCAGTTTTGATTGTTCAGTCTCTGTAAAGGATACAGCAGAGAGAAAGGGGATTTCTGAGACAGGCTCTGAGAATGGGGGAGGCTGCCTGATGCAGACGGACTGAAAAATCTGGAACTGTTTCGTTTAGAGAAGAGACAAAGAAGCACAGAGTCATAGAAGATGAGGGTTGGACGACACTTCAGGATGTCATCCAGTAAAATGCCCGGCTGACAGCAGGACCAACACCAACTTGGTGTTGCCAAGCGACAGAAATGCCCATTCTGCTTCTAACCCTAACCACTAACTAATCTTTAAAACATGGCCTTTTCTTCCTTCTATACAGCATAGTTTTAAAATAATGTTAAATTTAAATTAATGCAAAATTCCTTGTTACTAAATTAATACAACAAATTTTGCAAATAATTATATGAATTTTATCAATTTTTATTAAAAGTTTTAAATAACAAGGCAATAACTTGCTTATTTAAATTTTTAACCCTTTTGTTTATTTTGTTTTTTTGTTTGCCTTATTTTGTATAGTTATAAATAACATTCTGGCACCATTTGTTTTTAAGTGTAAGTTGGTCCTGTATGTCATGTGTGTGGCCTTGTGTTGTGTGTGTCACGTAACTACTTTTCATTATTTTTATTTTGTTGCAAAAAATGTCAATTTTATTCCCTTTTAAAAATATTTATATATAAGTGTTAGCAAACTATTTCAATGTTGTGGTTGGGGTATAACCACCGTAATATTATTAATACAATTTTTTTTCAAAGTTCAACAAGGTCTCCGTTATAAATATATGCACATCGATGTCTGCCTCATCAAACAAAGCAATCACAAACAAAAATAGTTCTCTTTTATTAATCACAGTTTTGTTTTTTATTTTTAGTCAAAGAAATAGAACTGTGGGGAACCTCAATCGTAAGAGTAAGGTAATATTAACAAAATGTCAATTTCTTGTTTGGGCTTTTTATAAATTGTTTGCACTTTTGAATATAGTTATAAGAATGTCATAGCAAAAATGTTTTAAAATAACAATTTATGCATAAAGCTAACCAAACAATTTCAACTGGTTTCCACCTTCGTCTTCCAAACACCACCAAGCATCATAAAAGTATATTACCCTCAAAGTATTTGCATGGATCTGTATTTAAAATTTATTTTGGTTTCATTTTGTAGTTGGTTTAATTTTATACGCTTTTCTTTTGTTATCTTATGTTAATGGGAAGCAGTGGTTGTTAAAGTTTGTGCTTCGAAAGAGTTAACAAGAGTGAAATCGGTATCACACCCAAATTAACTCTAAAAAGCTTGGTGTGAATCATGCTATTGACTCTTTTGCTAACACAGAATGTCCAGCAGGAAAAAACAACAACAACAACACACCTTCCCACAGCAGGTTTTAGAGTTAAGAATTTTATCTAGTATAAAATATTAATGCTGCACCCCAAGTGAAAACTAATGTCTACACAACAATTGCCAAAGTACAGCTTGTGTTATAAAAGACTCGGTCCCTATTACATTGTCCCTATTACATTGTAAACAAGCTACATTAAACTTTGTATTAAGTTTGGGTTACTGAAAACAAAAACAAAAAAGAAAAAGAAAAAAACAAAACACTTCATGATGCTAACTAGCAAAAGTTGTTTAAAGTTGCATCCCACAGACCAAAGACACCAGAAAATATCAGTCTACAGTGAAGCAACCTCCCAAGCATCAAGAAAAAAAAATGGAGTGCTTTATAAACAGGAGACTGGTCAAATGCTCCCTCTGTCTACCATATATGGACAATTAAGTTAACAGTCAGCTGAAAACAACTAGCTGGACCAGGATAAAGGGTAATTTAATTTCAACTTGGTTATGGTGTAAAAACAACGGTGTTATTGCTGTACGATTGTTTTATTGTTGTACTTTCGTAGGATTGCTGTATTGTCGGATTGCTGTATTGTCGGATTGCTGTACAACACTTACAATGTGCATAACATTGCTCAACTGTTGAACCAACGCATGGGTATAAATCAACAAACGAATGGCAGCAAACAACGGGAAGGCAAGCGGAAAACAAAGTGGTAAACAAACAAAAAGTTGCACAGTAACTACAAAGTGGGTAAACAAATTGCCTGTTCGCACCAGGGTCAGTGACACTGCATCCCAAGTGAGGCACATGTTATTCAAAACAATCTTCTTCAGTGTATAGTTGATAAATTGGTTACTGTCCATTCAGGTGGTTGTCTGGAAGACGGCATCCATAAGAAACAACTGGATCTACATCAACTACTGGCGTATCACGGAGCAGTTCAACCCATGGAACAGAGAAGCAGCCGCTCCTGTTTCCTGCCCAGTGAACGTTACCAGAGGGTGACAACCAACAGTCAGGGCACCCTACAACACGGATGGGCAGCCCTGTGTCGTAACTAATTACAATAGATTTATATATAATGGCCTCAGTGGTACTGTCACTTCTCCAAATTTCTGGTTTACTTCTCATACACACAGCAGTGTGGGACACATCGCCCCAATCCTAGTGTCCCAGTATTTCAACAGACTCAGCCTACGACTCCTAACGATACAAATGGGAACTGTCATTGCCCCAATAAAAGTGGGTTGCTATCTGCAGTACCACAAGGGCCAAACTACAACAACAGATTGGAAAAGAATTGTCATGCTTGGTTATAAAGTGCTGTTCTATGTACACATGCATACTATACATAGATGCCCATATACACTACAAATATACACTCCATATCCATATTATTCATATATATTAATTATTTGGGAGTGCCTAAGGCTCAATCACAATACTACATTTCTCAATCATCGTCCCGGGCCTAACATTCCCAGGCCCACCATAAGGGACTAAAAAATAATTGGATAATAAAATCTGCCTCTCAGTCGTGCGAGGGAAAGCGCAGGCTAAAAAGACCGATGGGGCATGAGTGTAGGGATGGTAAAATAAGGTAACCACATAGAATCATAGAATCATAGGGTTGGAAGGGACCTCAAGAGGTCATCTAGTCCAACCCCCTGCTCAAAGCAGGACCAATCCCCAACTAAATCATCCCAGCCAGGGCTTTGTCAAGCCTGACCTTAAAAACTTCCAAGGAAGGAGATTCCACCACCTCCCTAGGGAACCCATTCCAGTGTTTCACCACCCTCTTAGTGAAAAAGTTTTTCCTAATATCCAACCTAAACCTCCCCCACTGCAACTTGAGACCATTACTCCTTGTTCTGTCATCTGCTACCATTGAGAACAGTCTAGATCCATCCTCTTTGGAACCCCCTTTCAGGTACTTGAAAGCAGCTATCAAATCCCCCCTCATTCTTCTCTTCCATAGACTAAACAATCCCAGTTCCCTCAGCCTCTTCTCATAAGTCATGTGTTCCAGTCCCCTAATCATTTTTGTTGCCCTCCGCTGGACGTTTTCCAATTCCACATCCTTCTTGTAGTGTGGGGCCCAAAACTTCACACAGTACTCCAGATGAGGCCTCACCAATGTCCAATAGAGGGGGACGATCACATCCCTCGATCTGCTGGCAATACCCCTACTTATAGATCCCAAAATACCATTGGCCTTCCTGGCAACAAGGGCACACTGCTGACTCATATCCAGCTTCTCGTCCACTGTAACCCCTAGGTCCTTTTCTGCAGAACTGCTGCCGAGCCACTCGGTCCCTAGTCTGTAGCGGTGAATGGGATTATTCCGTCCTAAGTGCAGGACTCTGCACTTGTCCTTGTTGAACCTCATCAGATTTCTTTTGGCCCAATCCTCCAATTTGTCTAGGGCCCTCTGTATGCTACCCCTACCCTCCAACTTATCTACCTCTCCTCCCAGTTTAGTGTCATCTGCAAACTTGCTGAGGGTGAAATCCACACCATCCTCAAGATCATTAATGAAGATATTGAACAAAACCGGCCCCAGGACCGACCCCAGGGGCACTCCACTTGATACCGGCTGCCAACTAGAGATGGAGCCATTCATCACTACTCGTTGAGCCTGACAATCTAGCCAGCTTTCTATCCACCTTATAGTGCATTCATCCAGCCCATACTTCTTTAACTTGCTGACAAGAATACTGTGGGAGACAGTGTCAAAAGCTTTGCTAAAGTCAAGGAACAACACGTCCACCGCTTTCCCTTCATCCACAGAGCCAGTTATCTCGTCATACAAGGCAATTAGATTAGTCAGGCATGATTTGCCCTTGATGAATCCATGCTGACTGTTCCTGATCACTTTCCTCTCCTCTAAGTGCTTCAGTATTGTTTCCTTGAGGACCTACTCCATGATTTTTGCAGGGACTGAGGTGAGGCTGACTGGCCTGTAGTTCCCCAGATCCTCCTTCTTCCCTTTTTTAAAGATGGGCACTACATTAGCTTTTTTCTAGTCATCCGGGACCTCCCCCGATCGCCATGCGTTTTCAAAGATAATGGCCAATGGCTCTGCAATCACATCAGCCAACTCCTTTAACACTCTCAGATGCAACGCATCCGGCCTCATGGACTTGTGCTTGTCCAGCTTTTCTAAATAGTCCCGAACCACTTCTTTCTCCTCTTCTTTTTGTGTTGCCCAGTGCAGCAGTCTGGGAGCTGACCTTGTTCGTGAAGACAGAGGCAAAAAAAGCATTGAGTACATTAGCTTTTTCCACATCCTCTGGCACTAGGTTGCCTCCCTCATTCAGTCAGGGGCCCACACTTTCCTTGACTTTCTTCTTGTTGCTAACATACCTGAAGAAACCCTTCTTCTTACTCTTAACATCTCTTGCTAGCTGCAACTCCAGGTGTGATTTGGTCTTCCTGATTTCACTCCTGCATGCCCGAGCAATATTTTTCCATTAGTTGCCAGAAGAAAGCCTCATCCACCTCATCCCCCTGGTCTGGTGGTCTATAGCAGACTCCCACCATGACATCACCCTTGTTGCTCATGCTTCCAACCTTCATCCAGTCTCTCAGGTTTTTCTGCAGTTTCATACCAGAGCTCTGAGCAGTCATACTGCTCCCTTACATACAGTGCAACTCCCCCACCTTTTCTGCCCTGCCTGTCCTTCCTGAACAGTTTATAACCATCCATGACAGTACTCCAGTCATGTGAGTTATCCCACCAAGTCTCTGTTATTCCAATCACATCCTAATTCCTTGACTGTGTCAGGACTTCCAGTTCTCCCTGCTTGTTTCCCAGGCTTCTTGCGTTCGTGTACAGGCACTTGAGATAACTTGCTGTTTGTCCTGCTTTCTTAGTATGAGGCAGGAGCCCTCCCCTCTCGCGCTCTCCTGCTTGTGCTTCCTCCTGGTATCCTGCTTCCCCACTTACCTCAGCGGTTTGGTCTCCTTCCCCCCGTGAACCTAGTTTAAAGCCCTCCTCACTAGGTTAGCTAGCCTGCTTGTGAAGATGCTCTTCCCTCTCTTCATTAGGTGGAGCCCATCTCTGCCTAGCACTCCTCCTTCTTGGAACACCATCCCATGGTCAAAGAATCCAAAGCCTTCTCTCCAACACCACCTGCATAGCCATTTGTTGACTTCCATGATTCGACAGTCTCTACCCAGGTCTTTCCCTTCCACAGGGAGGATGGACGAGAACACCACTTGCACCTCAAACTCCTTTATCCTTCTTCCCAGAGCCACGTAGTCCGCAGTGATCCGCTCAAGGTCATTCTTGGCAGTGTCATTGGTGGCCATGTGGAGAAGCAGGAAGGGGTAGCGATCCGAGGGCTTGATGAGTCTCAGCAGTCTCTCCGTCACATCGCGAATCCTAGCTCCTGGCAAGCAGCAGACTTCTCAGTTTTCCCAGTCGGAGTGGCAGATAGAAAGCCTTGGAAACAAGCAGGGAGAACTGGAGGTCCTGGTGATGTCAAGGAACTATGATGTGATTGGAATCACAGAGACTTGGTGGGATAACTCACATGACTGGAGTACTGTCATGGATGGTTATAAACTGTTCAGGAAGGACAGGCAGGGCAGAAAAGGTGGGGGAGTAGCACTGTATGTAAGGGAGCAGTATGACTGCTCAGAGCTCCGGTACGAAACTGTAGAAAAACCTGAGTGTCTCTGGATTAAGTTTAGAAGTGTGAGCAACAAGAGTGATGTAGTGGTGGGAGTCTGCTATAGACCACCGGACCAGGGGGATGAGGTAGATGAGGCTTTCTTCCGGCAGCTCACGGAAGCTACTAGATCGCATGCCCTGATTCTCATGGATGACTTTAATTTTCCTGATATCTGCTGGGAGAGCAATACTGCGGTGCATAGACAATCCAGGAAGTTTTTGGAAAGCGTAGGGGACAATTTCCTGGTGCAAGTGCTAGAGGAGCCAACTAGGGGGGGCGCTTTTCTTGACCTGCTGCTCACAAACCGGGTAGAATTAGTGGGGGAAGCAAAAGTGGATGGGAATCTGGGAGGCAGTGACCATGAGTTGGTTGAGTTCAGGATCCTGATGCAGGGAAGAAAGGTAAGCAGCAGGATATGGACCCTGGACTTCAGGAAAGCAGACTTCAACTCCCTCAGGAAACGGATGGCCAGGATCCCCTGGGGGACTAACTTGAAGGGGAAAGGAGTCCAGGAGAGCTGGCTGTATTTCAAGGAATTCCTGTTGAGGTTACAGGGACAAACCATCCCAATGAGTCGAAAGAATAGTAAATATGGCAGGCGACCAGCTTGGCTTAACGGTGAAATCCTAGCGGATCTTAAACATAAAAAAGAAGCTTACAAGAAGTGGAAGGTTGGACATATGACCAGGGAAAAGTATAAAAATATTGCTCGGGCATGTAGGAATGAAATCAGGAGGGCCAAATCGCACCTGGAGCTGCAGCTAGCGAGAGATGTCAAGAGTAACAAGAAGGGTTTCTTCAGGTATGTTGGCAACAAGAAGAAAGCCAAGGAAAGTGTGGGCCCCTTACTGAATGAGGGAGGCAACCTAGTGACAGAGGATGTGGAAAAAGCTAATGTACTCAATGCTTTTTTTGCCTCTGTTTTCACTAACAAGGTCAGCTCCCAGACTGCTACGCCGGGCATCACAAAATGGGGAAGAGATGGCCAGCCCTCTGTGGAGATAGAGGTGGTTAGGGACTATTTAGAAAAGCTGGACGTGCACAAGTCCATGGGGACGGACGAGTTGCATCCGAGAGTGCTGAAAGAATTGGCGGCTGAGATTGCAGAGCCATTGGCCATTATCTTTGAAAACTCGTGGCGAACCGGGGAAGTCCCGGATGACTGGAAAAAGGCTAATGTAGTGCCAATCTTTAAAAAAGGGAAGAAGGAGGATCCTGGGAACTACAGGCCAGTCAGCCTCACCTCAGTCCCTGGAAAAATCATGGAGCAGGTCCTCAAAGAATCAATCTTGAAGTACTTGCATGAGAGGAAAGTGATCAGGAACAGCCAGCATGGATTCACCAAGGGAAGGTCATGCCTGACTAATCTAATCGCCTTTTATCATGAGATTACTGGTTCTGTGGATGAAGGGAAAGCAGTGGATGTATTGTTTCTTGACTTTAGCAAAGCTTTTGACACGGTCTCCCACAGTATTCTTGTCAGCAAGTTAAGGAAGTATGGGCTGGATGAATGCACTATAGGGTGGGTAGAAAGCTGGCTAGACTGTCGGGCTCAACGGGTAGTGATCAATGGCTCCATGTCTAGTTGGCAGCCGGTGTCAAGTGGAGTGCCCCAGGGGTCGGTCCTGGGGCCGGTTTTGTTCAATATCTTCATAAATGATCTGGAGGATGGTGTGGATTGCACTCTCAGCAAATTTGCGGACGATACTAAACTGGGAGGAGTGGTAGATACGCTGGAGGGGAGGGATAGGATACAGAAGGACCTAGACAAATTGGAGGATTGGGCCAAAAGAAATCTGATGAGGTTCAATAAGGATAAGTGCAGGGTCCTGCACTTAGGATGGAAGAATCCAATGCACCGCTACAGACTAGGGACCGAATGGCTAGGCAGCAGTTCTGCGGAAAAGGACCTAGGGGTGACAGTGGACGAGAAGCTGGATATGAGTCAGCAGTGTGCCCTTGTTGCCAAGAAGGCCAATGGCATTTTGGGATGTATAAGTAGGGGCATAGCCAGCAGATCGAGGGACGTGATCGTCCCCCTCTATTCGACATTGGTGAGGCCTCATCTGGAGTACTGTGTCCAGTTTTGGGCCCCACACTACAAGAAGGATGTGGATAAATTGGAGAGAGTCCAGCGAAGGGCAACAAAAATGATTAGGGGTCTAGAACACATGACTTATGAGGAGAGGCTGAGGGAGCTGGGATTGTTTAGCCTGCAGAAGAGAAGAATGAGGGGGGATTTGATAGCTGCTTTCAACTACCTGAAAGGGGGTTCCAAAGAGGATGGCTCTAGACTGTTCTCAATGGTAGCAGATGACAGAACGAGGAGTAATGGCCTCAAGTTGCAGTGGGGGAGGTTTAGATTGGATATTAGGAAAACCTTTTTCACTAGGAGGGTGGTGAAACACTGGAATGCGTTACCTAGGGAGGTGGTAGAATCTCCTTCCTTGGAAGTTTTTAAGGTCAGGCTTGACAAAGCCCTGGCTGGGATGATTTAACTGGGAATTGGTCCTGCTTCGAGCAGGGGGTTGGACTAGATGACCTTCAGGGGTCCCTTCCAACCCTGATATTCTATGATTCTATGATTCTATGATTCAATCAATACAAATTGGAAGTTATGAAAACTGATAAGCGACATTAAAGACTTCAGTGAAAAATCCATGCTTGGCAGGGCTATGGATAACAAAAAGGTGGTTATTAAGTATATTAAGAATAAAAGAAATCCTAGAAAAAGTTTAGGCCAATTCCTAGATGTTGAAAGAAAACTTGATAATGTTGCAGAAAAGGGAGAAGTGTTCAAGAAATAGTTTTGTTCTGCATTTGGAAAGAATGCAGGCCCCACCAACACACTATAGCACTGTATTATGGAATGGCTTACGTTTAGAGGATTTAGAGGTCATTGTGAACAACCAACTCATTGTGAGCTCCTCATGTGATGCTGTAACCAAAAGGGGTTATGTGATCATTGGATGCATAGAATCATAGAATATCAGGGGTTGGAAGGGACCTCAGGAGGTGTCTAGTCCAACCCCCTGCTCAAAGCAGGACCAATCCCCAACTAAATCATCCCAGCCAGGGCTTTGTCAAGCCTGACCTTAAAAACTTCTAAGGAAGGAGATTCCACCACCTCCCTAGGTAATGCATTCCAGTGCTTCACCACCCTCCTAGTGAAAAAGTTTTTCCTAATATCCAACCGAAACCTCCCCCATAAACAAAGTGAATTTGTTTTACAGGCCCTGGTTCTAATGGGGGTCTTCAATCACCCTGCCATTTGCTGGGAGAGCAATACAGCAGTGCACAGACAATACCGGCAGCTTTTGCAGAGTGTTGGGGACAACTTCCTGGTACAAGTGCTGGAGGAACTGACTAGAGGCCATTCTCCTCTTGACCTGCTGCTCACAACCAGGAAAGAATTGGTAGGGGAAGTAGAAGTGGGTGGCAACCTGGGCAGCAGTGGCCATGAGATGGTTGAGTTCAGGATCCTGAAAAAAGGAAGAAAGGAGAGTAGCAAAATATGGACCCTGGACTTCAGAAAAGCAGACTTTACTCCCTTACGATGTGCAGAAAGAATAGCAAATATGGCAGGAAACCAGCTTGGCTTAACAGTGAAATCTTCAGTGAGCTTAAACACAAAAAGGAAGCTTACAAGAAGTGGAAATCTGGACAGATGACTAGGGAGGAGTATACACATATTCCTTGGGCATGCAGGGGTGCAACTAGGAAGGCCAAAAAACAAATGGAGCTGCAGCTAGCAAGGGATGTGAAGGGTAACAAGAAGGGTTTCTACAGGTATGTTAGCAACAAGAAGAAGATCAGGGAAAGTGTGGGACCCTTAATGAATGGGGGAGGAAACCTAGTGACAGATGATGTAGAAAAAAATGAAGTACTCAAAGCTTTTTTTGCCTCGGTCTTCACAAACAAGGTTAGCTCCCAGACTGCTGCCCTCAATGGTGAGAGAACAGGTGCAGGACTATTTAGTAAAACTGGACATGCACAAGTCAATGGGACTAATGCATCTGAGGGTGATGAGGGAGTTGGCTGATGTGATTGCAAAACCACTGGCCATTATCTTTAAATTTTTGGCTATCGGGAGAGGTCCTGGATGATTGAAAAAAAGCAAATATAGGATCCATCTTTGAAAAAGGAAAGAAAGAGAACCCAGGGAACTACAGACAGGTTCTGGAATTCAACTCTGTCCCTGGAGAAATCATGGAGCAGGGCCTCAAGGAATCCATTTGAAGTACTTGGAGAAGAGGAAGGTGATCAGGAACAGTCAACATGGATTTGCTAAGGGCAAGTCATGCCTGACCAACCTGATTTCCTTCTATGATGAGATAACTGGCTCTGTGGATATGGGGAAAACAGTGGATGTGATATATCTTGAGTTTAGCAAAGCTTTTGATATGCTCTCTAACAGTATTCTTGCCAGCAAATTAAAGAAGTATGGGCTGGATGAATGGACTCTAAGGTGGATAGAAAGCTGGCTAGATTGTTGTGCTCAACGCATAGTGATCAATGGGTTGATTTCTAGCTGGCAGCTGGTATGAAGCACAGTGCCCCAGGGGTCAGTCCTGGTGCTGGTTTTGTTCAACATATTCATTAATAATCTGCACTTAGGATGGAAGAATCCCATGCACTGCTATAGGTTGGGGACCGAATGGCTAGGCAGCAGTTTTGCAGAAAAGGACCTGGGGATGAGAGTGGATGAGAAGCTGGATATGAGTCAGCAGTGTGCCCTTGTTGCAATGCCAGCAGATCGAGAGACGTGATTACTCCCTTCTATTCAGCACTGGTGAGGCCATATCTGGAGTATTGGGTCCAGTTTTGGGTCCCCCACTGCAGAAAGGATGTAGACAAATTGGAAAGAGTGCAGTGGAGAGCAATGAAAATTATAAGGGAGCTGGGGCAAATGACTTATTAGGAGAAGCTGAGGAAATTGGGTTTATTTAGTCTTCAGAGTAGAAGAGTGAGTGGGGATTTGATAGCAGCTTTCAACGGCCTGAAAGTGGGGTACAAAAGAGGATGGAGCTCGGCTGTTCTCAGTGGTGGCAGACGACAGAACAAGGAATGATGGTCTCAAGTTGCAGTGGGGGAGGTTTAGGTTGGATATTAGGAAAGACTATTTCACTAGGAGGGTGGTGAAGCACTGGAATGGGTTACCTCGGGAGGTGGTGGAATCTCCTTCCTTAGAGGTTTTTAAGGCCTGGCTTGACAAAGTCCTGGCTGGGATCATTTAGTTTGGGTTGGTCCTGCTTTGAGCAGGAGGTTGGACTAGATGAACTCCTCAGGTCCTTTCCAACCCTGATATTCTATGATTTCTATGAAGCCTCAGGAGCTTGTGGAAGCTCCTTTTTTGGAGGTTTTCCAAAGAAGGCTGGATAGTTATCTGTCTTGGATGGTTTAGACGCAACAAATCCTGCATCTCGGCAGAGGGTTAAACTTGTGGCCCCTTCTCAGCCTGTGCTTCTCTGATTCAATGGTGGAAAATCCTAGTCTACCGCAGATCTTAGTCTAAGACAAATCATTGGGCTCAATATTGGTGTAACTAGGTGAAATTTAATGGCCTGTGTTATACAGGATGTCAGATGGGATGATCTAATAATCCCCTCTGAGTCTGAACCCTATAAAATTATCAGTAAAGAAAGTTGATCAGGCATTTATGTTCCAGTGAGGAGCCCTTACACCTCCGTGCTTTCCTGCAAATAGAAGTTAGGTAAGAGGAGGAGGTGACAGTCTCTGTGCATTAACACTCAGCTGGCTCCTGAGGTCTTTACTCAGGTCTTTCTCCAAGGGGAACTTTGCCTCCATGCAGACTGAGTTAAGTACGGGCCACGGCCTCAAAATCTGGACTTGTATTGTCCATCTACTGACACCTTTCATCGTGAAGGATCCCCTGGGCCACAGAAATGCAGCCATCTCGGGGCTGGAGGCCATCAGCCAGGGCAGGTGGGGATGCACAACAAAGAGGGACATTTTGGTCAATGATACTGGACTGAACTCATCCCCTGTGGCAAGGGCCCTGGGCTGTGCAGTGTGGAAAGAATAACAGACCTAGTCTCTCTTCCATCATGCCCATGTTGTACTGGCAGTATCGAGCAGCAAGAGATGGTACCTGTGAATTCTGAGACAGAAGTGTCTTCCCTGGGAATCCCCCTCAGGTAGCCGTGACCCACGCCTCTCTCACCCCAGCATCCGCAGCATCATCCCACGCCGAGAGCCAACACAGGGCATGCACAGTCTATAATATAACTCTGTGCAATACCAGTGGGGAACACTCAGCCCCCAGGGGAAAAGTGACATCTGGATGTTAACAAATGGAGACCTGATACATTCTAGCCAATATCTCTGTTTCCATGTCTCCACTTCCGTGCTATTAAACCAGCTTGAGGAGTAAACAGTCATTAAAGGCCCTTCCCAAAGGGAGATGAGAACTCTTGGGCTCTCTGCTAAGTGAGAGAGGAATTGGCGGCTCTGGGTATTTGTGTATATTTAACAATTATAGATGATTAGTAATAAACGAGGGATAGTGCCTAGATTTCCATAGGGTCTGATACCCTGTAAATACCCAAGACGGATAGGTAGATAGTAGACAGACAAATCTGGAGGCAGATGAGAGTGGGGAGACACAAACACTTTCTGCAAACACACAGGATTATTGCTAAGTTATCAGAGACCAGTAATTCTCATCAGTAAATATCATCAAAGTGTGCAGCACCTTTCACTGAAGGATCTTCTAAACACCTAGCAAAGGAAAGTCACTATGAATAAATTCCCATTATACAGATAAATAAACTGAGGCCCGGCCTTCACCAAGGTCAGATAGAGAATGAGTGACAGGATGACAGACAGAACCCGGGAGTCCAGACTTCCCTGCTGTAACCCCGGTCTCTCTATCATGCCAAGAGGGAAATGGACCCCCACTCTGGGAGGGGCTGGTTTTTGGAAGGATACAGAGGAAAGGCTGGAGGAGGGAGCTTGAACTAGCTGCAGCTTGTGAACTCCCCACTCCTGTGAAGTGTGAACTCCAGGACTCCACTTCTGCTCCTGCTCAGAAACCTGCCAACACATCACAGTCACTGGGGTCACTTCAGGGGAGCAGACTCAGTAAAACCAACACCAACAAAATGTTCCTGTGGACAGAGGGCAGTCCGGGGCCTCTCCTGGGAGCAGATGCCTTGCCCTCCCCACAGACTTACCCTGGAACAAGGGGGGCCGAATATGCAGGATAGAGACTGGATTAGTGTTTGCATTGGATTAGTTCTCTCCCTCTCAGTTCATTTTCTCCCAGTCTCTCCCAGGTGGATTTGAAATCTAATGTTCCCATCGCTAAACTCTCTGCCTGCTCCTCTGGCGAATCTCGGTATGCAGCACCTGGGCTTTCAGCACTGGAACGAGACTGACTGAATTCTCCTGTCCGAGCCCAACAGGGGCGCCGTGTCCACCTGTATTCAAGTTACCAACACTCTGTACCTGGCCAGCACGGTTTGATCCTTTGTCTGTCACTAAAGGCAAAGGAAGGAGGGTTGGCCCTAATTTGGCTGGATTACTGTGTTTATTATTTATGATCATTATTTGAATTGTGGAAGCCTCCAGAGGCCGCGCTGCAGTTCACGGCCCCTTGTGCTGGGCCCTTCGCACACACAGAAGGAGAAACAGCCCCTACCCCAAGGAGCTTATCAATCAAATTAAGACAAGACACAGCTAATGTGTGTAACAAACCAGAAAGGGCAGGCGGGGAGATGGGGGAGTAACAGCACTAAGACTGGGTGGTCACATAGGCTGTTGGGTGGGTGAGAGACAGCGGAAATGCACAGTCCTGCCCTGGCTGTGAGAAGTGTGTCCTGGGCCTCTAAGAGCAGATCACGTGTTCGGAGGAACTAGATTGGGGCTGGCGAGAACGGGCCATTGAGTGGCGGCTGCACCAGACACACAGCTGGGAGCGCGTGGCTCTCCGATAGCTCTCGTAACTCTGCTTTAGTTCTGATCACGCCTCCCTCCTTCGAGTGCAGACTGAGCCTCCTTCTGATGAGTCCCAGGACAACCCCTGGTACCAGAGGGGAGACCAGAGGAGAGGGCAGAGGTAACAGGACTGAGGTGAAGGAAGGAAGGAGCCATCCTGGAGATGGAACAACTGAAAGCCCCCACGGAGTTGAAACTCTCGGGTAATGCAGCAGACTCCAGGAAGAGATTCAGACAGTTCTGAGATATGTCTATGCAAGCAGCTGGGTTTGGGGAGAAAGACCAGCAGAAAATAGCAATTTTCTTAAACACTGCAGG
Source organism: Eretmochelys imbricata (assembly GCF_965152235.1). Taxonomy (NCBI): domain Eukaryota; kingdom Metazoa; phylum Chordata; order Testudines; family Cheloniidae; genus Eretmochelys; species Eretmochelys imbricata. Next base: position 1,173,085 of record NC_135572.1, read on the forward strand.
GCTTGAGGCAGTGGACACCTTTACTAGCCTGCAACTCAGCCTTTGTCTGCACAAGCACTTTTGTTGGTAAAACTTTTGTCAGTCAGGGGTGTGAAAAACCAGCCCCTGACTACGAAAAGCACTGGTGTGGACAGGGCTATGTCCCAGTCTTGTCGAGGTCACTTAGGACAGCGGTGAGGGGGTCCCCATTCTGCTGTGCTTTCTCCACTCTCTACAGTTCTCTGACCCACGGATCTTTACATGTAGCTCAAGCAAATATAAGAGATTAAACAGCAACCAATTTAAAAAAATAAGGATAAAATGGGAAAGGTTAAATGGGAAGCCCGTCACCCCACCCTGTGGCACGCGGGGACCCCAACCAGCCGTGGCTGGATGTCAGGGCAGTTCACAGCCTGTTCCTCACCCCTCCCAGGTCCCTGCCCAGGCCCTGGCTGTGCTGCAGGGATGGCGCGGGTCAGACACTCGCTCTGGCAGTGACCACATGCCTTGTGCTCTAGGTGACAGGGCCCTTCTTCCCAGCATTGCCCCCCCATCAGCGTTGCCTGCAAGGCCCCTTCTGTGGGGCATCTCCCTGTGCTGGGCCCACTGCCCAGGGTCCCCCCTCGCTCTCCTCAGCTGCTCACTGCACGTGGCTTCGGACGGCTCCAGCCCTGTGCAGCTGCTGCTGCTCTGCCTCCAGCTCCCGGGGCTGCTTCTCTGGCCCCCCAGCTGCTGTGACCCTGCTCCCAGCCCTGACCTGCTCCCTGGGCTGCTTCTCTGACCCTCTGGCTCTGCTCCCTGCTCAGCCCCGGCCCCTGCTCTCTCCTTAGCTCGGTCCCTCTGGCCCAGGCAGCCCCAGCCTCCTGACTCCCTTATTGGCCGCCTGCCCTGTCAATCAGGCTGACCAGGAGCATTGGACCCTCTCCAGTGCCCCTGCGGCCTGTTAGTGTCGACTCTTCCCCTTCCTTTCGGTATGGGAGCTGCCAACCAAAAATATAGGCAGCAGTTCTGCGGAAAAGGACCTAGGGGTGACAGTGGACGAGAAGCTGGATATGAGTCAGCAGTGTGCCCTTGTTGCCAAGAAGGCCAATGGCATTTTGGGATGTATAAGTAGGGGCATAGCCAGCAGATCGAGGGACGTGATCGTCCCCCTCTATTCGACATTGGTGAGGCCTCATCTGGAGTACTGTGTCCAGTTTTGGGCCCCACACTACAAGAAGGATGTGGATAAATTGGAGAGAGTCCAGCGAAGGGCAACAAAAATGATTAGGGGTCTAGAACACATGACTTATGAGGAGAGGCTGAGGGAGCTGGGATTGTTTAGCCTGCAGAAGAGAAGAATGAGGGGGGATTTGATAGCTGCTTTCAACTACCTGAAAGGGGGTTCCAAAGAGGATGGCTCTAGACTGTTCTCAATGGTAGCAGATGACAGAACGAGGAGTAATGGCCTCAAGTTGCAGTGGGGGAGATTTAGGTTGGATATTAGGAAAAACTTTTTCACTAAGAGGGTGGTGAAACACTGGAATGCGTTGCCTAGGGAGGTGGTGGAATCTCCTTCCTTAGAGGTTTTTAAGGTCAGGCTTGACAAAGCCCTGGCTGGGATGATTTAACTGGGAATTGGTCCTGCTTCGAGCAGGGGGTTGGACTAGATGACCTTCAGGGGTCCCTTCCAACCCTGGTATTCTATGAATCCTCACTCAGTTTTACGAAGCTGCCAATAGTCCCCTTAGCCAGAGCTGAAGCTAATGAGCCGAACCTGCAACTGTGGGCAGTTCACAGAAGCCTTCAGTACTCAGGCCGGTGTGGTTGGAGCAGGAGATTGCACCCATTCAGTTCTCCAGTCACATACCAGAGTACAGCTCAAAGTCAGTGCACCTGGAATTAGAGATACAAAGCACCAGACACACAACGGTTTGGTTCATGCACTGAAGGATGCTGGGAGTGTTGTATAGAGAGAAGGAGGGGTGCACAGGGAATCACAGGAATCTGGTTTATTTGCTACCAGCAGCATTCAGTAGCAAGTGTCATTGAGTTGTGAATTTTCCATATTCCTTTCAAGCTGCCCAGACCCAGAATGTGGCCCCCCACGGTGCGACAAGGCCCAAGACTGAGGGCTACAGAATGTTATCCGTGTACTGGATGCTCAATAGATTTGTAGATTCTATGGACAGGAAGGAATCTGCCCTGACCTCCTGCATTGCACAGGCCGTAGGCCTGCCCTGGATTAATTCCTGTTTGAACTAGAGCAGAGCTTTGAGAAAAAACATCCCATCATGACTGAGATGTTGTTAGTGATAGAGACATACCCTGATTCTCGTTAAACTCTTCTAATGGTCAATTACCCTGTGTTAAAAATTTCCACTTTTTCTCTTTTCTCTTTGTCTACGACCAACACCCAGCCACTGACTCTTGTTAGATCTTTGCCCACTAGTTTTAAGAGCCCTCTTTTATCAGATTTTTGTTCCCTGTTATAAGTTTTGATAGAATGCAATCACATCACTCCATAACCTTCTCCTTGTTAAGTGACTGAGCTCATTGAGTTCCTGGGGCAGCCTTGCACTGGCCCCCAAGTTCTGTGTCCAGCCCAGGCGATCTTTACCCCGGCTGTCGAGAGCCCCCTGGTGCCAGAGAAGAGCAGTTGCTGGAACTTTAGGGTCTCTGATTCCCCAGGCTGTTGAGTACCTTGAAGATAAGGACCAAGACCTTGAATATGATGTGATATTCTCTGGGAAGCCAGGGTACAGTGCAGAGAACCAGAAAAGATCAGGGTTGGAAGAGACCTCAGGGGGTCATCTAGTCCAACCCCCTTCTCAAAGCAGGACCAACCCCAACTAAATCATCCGAGTTAAGCTTTGCCTAACAAATGGAAGTGTGGGAATGGTCCAGCTATTGGGAGAACTTTCCTGGATTATACACCACCCCAGCGGAATTGTCTATTGAAAGGATCAGAGTTCTCACTCCCACTCCCTTTACCCAGAGCCTCCCTGACCTTGAGGCCTCCCCTTCCACTCTCCTGTGTGGCATTGGGTCCTGGAGGGCTCGACGCCCAAACTTCTTGAGGTCACTTAGGACAGAGGCTAGATTATCCCCACTCTGGGATGCTCTCCCCCGCTCTGCACATTTCTCTGACACACTGATCGTTGCATGTAGTTCAAGCAAATACAATTTATTAATCAGCAACCAATTAAAAAATAAGACAAAAATGGGGAAGTTTAATGGAAAACCTGTAACTCCACAATGACGGCATATGGGAACTCCAATCAGCCATCTTTGGAAGGTAAAGGAAGTTCACAGTCTGTTCCTCACATTTTCCAGCCCCCTGCCCACTCTCTGGCTGTGCTGCAGGGATGCTGGGGGTTGGACACTTGCTCTGGCGGTGGCCACATTCCTGCAGGCTCTGGGTGGCAGGGTCCTTCTTCCCAGTGTTGCCCCCCCTTCAGGTTTATGATCCCCCCAAGTCTAGCCTGAAAGTTCTCTTGTCTGGCAGTGTCTCCCTGTGCTGGACCATCTGCCAAGAGTCCCTCTCGCTCTTCCTAGCTGCTCATGAGATCAGGCACTGGACTGCTCCAGATCCCCAGTACCAACCCCATCCCCAACTCCAGTCTCACTTAGGAAGGAACAATCAGATGCACACATACAGAATTGGAAATGACTGCCTAGGAAGGAGTACTGCGGAAAGGGATCTAGGAGTCATAGTGACACGAGCAAGACACGAGAAGTAATTCTTCCACTCTACTCTGTGCTGATTAGGTTTCAACTGGAGCATGATGTTCAGTTCTGGGCGCCACATTTCAGGAAAGATGTGGACAAATTGGAGAGAGTCCAGAGAAGAGCAACAAGAATGATTAAGGGTCTAGAAAAAATGACCTAAGAGGGAAGATTGAAAGAACTGGGTTTGTTTAGTCTGAAAAAGAGAAGATTGAGAGGAGACATGATAACAGTTTTCAAATACCTAAAAGGAGGAGGGAGAAAAATTGTTCTCCTTAACCTCTGAGGATAGGAAAAGAGCCAATGGACTTAAATTGCAGCAAGGGAGGTTTTGGTTGGACAATAAGAAAAACTTCCTAACTGTCAGGGTGGTTAGGCACTGGAATAAATTGCCCAGAGAGGTTGTGGAATCTCCATCACTGGAGATTTTTAAGAGCAGGTTAGATAAACACCTGTCAGGGATGGTCTAGATCGTGCTTGGTCCTGCCGTGAGTGCAGTGGACTGGACTTGATGACCTCGCAAGTTCCCTTCCAATTCTGTGATGCTATGTCCTCCTGCCTCCCTCATTGGCCTGCCTCCCGTGTCAATCAGGCTGACCAGGAGCGCTGGCCTCTCCCCATTGCCCGAGGCCTGGTTTTCCATTGACTCTTCCCCTTCATTCTGATACTAGGAGATGGTCAACCAAAAATTCTCACTAAGTTTTAGTGAGGGGTCAAAAGTCCTTTTACATTCCCCCTTGCTAACGTTCTGCCACAGCCACAACAATATTCATACCAGTACATATGGGCCCCATGTTATCAACATATATCTTCATGTTATATATAATATAAAAACACATTAACAATTAATAAAAGAACATTTAACATATTTGACATCCCATGTCCACTTCTTTACACCATACATGATAATATTCATTAAAGAGTACAGAGAACCAATCACATAATCATCTCTAAGTTTAACAGGAAGTACACCCTAGGTAGCCTCCAGTCCCAGAGGCCCAATCAGAACCAGTCCCAGAAACGGAACTCCCAATAATTGAGGTTCCATTTCAGCGAGTAGCTGTGGATATTCTGGATATTCTGGTTAAGAGGCCATCACAGTTGGTTAAGCAGCAATGGGAAGGGTTTACATCTTCTCCAGGAACTAACATTCTGGACTTTGTAAACAACCTACAAAACACCCCCCAAGACTCTTTAGCCCTTGCTAGAGAAAATCTAAAAGATGCTCAGAAAGAGAAAAAAGCCTGGAATGATAAACATGATGGAGACCATTCCTTCAAAGTGGGGGCCAGGTCATGACCTTGAAGGTGCTCCAGGCCCTTAAGATGGAAGCACCATGGGAAGGGCCATTTACAGTCCAAGAGCACCTGGGAGCTCTTAACTATATCATAGCATCCCCCACCTCAAACCTAAAGCCTAAAGTTTACCATGTTGATTCTCTAAAGCCCTTTTTTTCCAGAGAATTAAAGGTTTTTCAGTTTAAAGCCCAGGGAGGAGATGACACTAAGTGGCCTGAAAGTGTCCACCAAGATTTTGATTTTGAAATACGACACATTTCAGGAGCTTCTAATAAAGTGGCTGATGCACTCTCCCATGAAAGTTTCCCAGAATCAACTGGTTAAAATCATCTTAAAATGTGGGAAATACTGCTAATTCTTATATAATCACTAGTATGTTTAGAGATGCATGTGTCTTATTAACTCTGTTTTCTCCTAGAGCTCCAGAAAGAAATCACAGCCAGTATGGAACTGGCTGTCCAGCACTGTCTGTGATCTGGGGGTCATGTCATGAATATAGGGGGAAGGGTAGAAGCCTTTATGTATCCTTGGCAACTGTTCTGGATTGCCTTACCTGAACAGGGTTAAGCAGTTCAAATAACCTAGTTGACACCTGACCAGAAAGACCAATGAGAAAAGAAGATACTTTCAAATCTGGGGGAAAAGGATTTGTTTGTTATTGTTCTGTGGGTTGTTCCCTCTCCAGACTGGAGGAAGAAGCCAAGGAAGTACAATATCTCATGAAAATATGCCTGGAATCCATCTAAAGCTACAGAAACTGTGAGTAGGGCAAGGAAATGTGTTAGGTTATCTTTTGTTTTGGCTTGTGAATTTTCCTATGCTACAGAGGTAGTTTCATTCCTGTTTTTCTACCTGTGAAGCTGAGCCAAAAGGGGAATCCTCTGAGTTCTAAATGGTTTTATTACCTTGTAAAGTTATCTTCCATTCTGATTTTGCAGGTGTGATTCTTTTACATTTTTCTTTATAAATAAAGTTCTTCTTTTAAGAACCTGATTGATTTCAGTGTCCTGAAGACAAAGGTTCTGGTCTGTGCTCACATTGCTAGGGCAACTGGTTGGTACTTTATTCTCAAGCCTCCCCAGGAAAGGGGGTGAAGGGGTTTAGGGGGATATTTTGAAGGGATAGAGATTCCAAGTGACCCTTTCCTGTACATTTTGTGTAAATCACTTGGTGGTGGCAGCACTATCAGTCTAAGGAATTAGTGCCTTAGAGAAGTTTTTACCTAAGCTGGTAAAATATAAGCTTAAAGGGTCTTTCAGGCAGGTCCCCACATCTGAACCCCAGAGTTCAGAGTGGGGGGGGGAACCCGGACAGTTTGTTACCCATATTTTCTATTGCCCTGTCCCCAGGTAACACCAGGACAATTTGAAGGCTCTGTCCATTTTCATCAGGGTTTGGATTTTCCCCATTGGTTTCAGTCTCCTCGGGACATGTTGCCCTATGCCTCCTATGAGCCCTGATTCAAACCATAATATTAAAATAGTGTGGTACCACTTATATATATATATTTTAAAAAAGTATAAAATTGACTTTTGTTGCAACCAAAATAAAAATAATAAAAAGCAGTCACATTACTACTGGCGTTCTCTTCTATCTTTCTCGTCAAGGGTAGGGGCCTGGGCAGAGACAGAGGCATCCGGGGGGGTGAAAGCATGGCTGCAAAGATGATGTCACCAGGAAGGCTTCAGCTTCCTTGACCACAGGATGCTGTTCCAGGAAGAAGGACTGCTAAGCAGAGATGGGGTCCACCTATCAAGGAAGGGAAAGAGCATATTTGGAAATAGACTCGCTAACCTAGTGAGGAGTTTCAGAGTAACAGCCATGTTAGTCTGTATTCGCAAAAAGAAGAGGAGGACTTGTGGCACCTTAGAGACTCACCAATTTATTTGAGCATGAGCTTTCATGAGCTACAGCTCACTTCATCGGATGCACACTGTGGAAAGTATAGAAGATCTTTTTATACACACAAAGCATGAAAAAATGGGTGTTTACCACTACAAAAGGTTTTCTCTCCCCCCACCCCACTCTCCGGCTGGTAATAGCTTATCTAAAGTGATCACTCAATGTGTATGATAATCAAGTTGGGCCATTTCCAGCACAAATCCAGGTTCTCTCCCCGCCCCCAGCCCCACACAAACCCACTCTCCTTACAATGTGTATGATAATCAAGGTGGGTCATTTCCAGCACAAATCCAGGGTTTAACAAGAACGTCGGGGGGAGGGAGGGGGCTAGGGGTAAAAAACAAGGGGAAATAGGCTACCTTGCATAATGACTTAGCCACTCCCAGTCTCTATTCAAGCCTAAGTTAATTGTATCCAATTTGCAAATGAATTCCAATTCAAAAGTCTCTCGCTGGAGTCTGGTTTTGAAGTTTTTTTGTTGCAATATCGCAACTTTCATGTCTGTAATCGCGTGGCCAGAGAGATTGAAGTGTTCTCCGACTGGTTTATGAATGTTATAATTCTTGACATCTGATTTGTGTCCATTTATTCTTTTACGTCGAGACTGTCCAGTTTGACCAATGTACATGGCAGAGGGGCATTGCTGGCCCATGATGGCATATCTCACATTGGTGGATGTGCAGGTGAACGAGCCTCTGATATTGTGGCTGATGTGATTAGGCCCTGTGATGGTGTCCCCTGAATAGATATGTGGGCACAATTGGCAATGGGCTTCGTTGCAAGGATAGGTTCCTGGGTTAGTGGTTCTGTTGTGTGGTATGTGGTTGCTGGTGAGTATTTGCTTCAGGTGGGGGGCTGTCTGTAGGCAAGGACTGGCTTGTCTCCCAAGATTTGTGAGAGTGTTGGGTCATCCTTCAGGATAGGTTGTAGATCCTTAATAATGCATTGGAGGGGGCTGAAGGTGACGGCTAGTGGCGTTCTGTTATTTTCTTTGTTAGGCCAGTCCTGTAGTAGGTGACTTCTGGGAACTCTTCTGGCTCTATCAATCTGTTTCTTCACTTCTGCAGGTGGGTATTGTAGTTGTAAGAATGCTTGACAGAGATCTTGTAGGTGTTTGTCTCTGTCTGAGGAGTTGGAGCAAATGCGGTTGTATCATAGAGCTTGGCTGTAGACGATGGATCGTGTGGTGTGGTCAGGGTGAAAGCTGGAGGCAGGTAGGTAGGAATAGCGGTCAGTAGGTTTCCGGTATAGGGTGGTGTTTATGTGACCATTGTTTATTAGCACTGTAGTGTCCAGGAAGTGGATCTCTTGTGTGGACTGGACCAGGCTGAGGTTGGTGGTGGGATGGAAATTGTTGAAATCATGGTGGAATTCCTCAAGGGCTTCTTTTCCATGGGTCCAGATGATGAAGATGTCATCAATATAGCGCAAGTAGAGTAGGGGTGTTAGGGGACGAGAGCTGAGGAAGCGTTGTTCTGAGTCAGCCATAAAAATGTTGGCATACTGTGGGGCCATGCGGGTACCCATAGCAGTGCGGCTGATTTGAAGGTATACATTGTCCCCAAATGTAAAATACTTATGGGTAAGGACAAAGTCACAAAGTTCAGCCACCAGGTTAGCCGTGACATTATTGGGGATAGTGTTCTTGACGGCTTGTAGTCCATCTTTGTGTGGAATGTGAAGAGGTTTGTGTGTGTGTGGGGGGGTGTGAGAAAACCTGGATTTGTGCTGGAAATGGCCCACCTTGATTATCATACACATTGTAAGGAGAGTGATCACTTTAGATAAGCTATTACCAGCAGGAGAGTAGAGTGGGGGGAGAGAAAACCTTTTGTAGTGGTAAACACCCATTTTTTCATGCTTTGTGTGTATAAAAAGATCTTCTATACTTTGCACAGTGTGCATCCGATGAAGTGAGCTGTAGCTCACGAAAGCTCATGCTCAGATAAATTGGTTAGTCTCTAAGGTGCCACAAGTACTCCTTTTCTTTTTGCAAATACAGACTAACACGGCTGTTACTCTGAAACCTAGATGGAGCTACTATAAAGTGGGTGCATTACTGATTGGATAAACATAGTTATCAGTGGTTCACAGTCAGGCTGGAAGGGCAGATGAGTGGGGTCCCGCAGGGATCAGTTTTGGCTCCAGTTCTTTTCAATGTCTTCATCACCGATTTAGATCATGGCATAGAGAGTAAATGTATAAAGTTTGTGGATGATACCAAGCTGGGAGGGTTTGCAAGTGCTTTGGGGGATAGCAGGAAAATAGAAATGATCTGGACAAACTGGAGAAATGGTCTGAGGTAAATAGGATGAAATTCAGTAAGGACAAATGCCAAAGTAATCCATTTAGGTAGGAACAATCAGTTGCACAAATCCAAAATGGGAAACAAATGCCGAGGAAGGAGTATTGTGGAAAGGGATCTGGGTGTCATAGTGGACCACAAGCTAAATGTGAGTTAACAGTGTAACACTGTTGCAAAAAAAGCAAACATCATTCTGGGATGCATTAACACAGTGGTCATAGAATCATAGAATCATAGAATATCAGGGTTGGAAGGGACCTCAGGAGGTCATCTAGTCCAACCCCGTGCTCAAAGCTGGACCAATCCCCAATTAAATCATCCCAGCCAGGGCTTTGTCAAGCCTGACCTTAAAAACTTCTAAGGAAGGAGATTCTACCACCTCCCTAGGTAACGCATTCCAGTGTTTCACCACCCTCCTAGTGAAAAAGTTTTTCCTAATATCCAACCTAAACCTCCCTCACTGCAACTTGAGACCATTACTCCTTGTCCTGTCCTCTTCCACCACTGAGAATAGTCTAGAACCATCCTCTCTGGAACCACCTCTCAGGTAGCTGAAAGCAGCTATCAAATCCCCCCTCATTCTTCTCTTCTGCAGACTGAACAATCCCAGTTCCCTCAGCCGCTCCTCATGTCCTTATGTCATGTCATGTCTCCTCAAGTCATGTGTTCCAGACCCCTAATCATTTTTGTTGCCCTTCGCTGGACTCTCTCCAATTTTTCCACATCCTTCTTGTAGTGTGGGGCCCAAAACTGGACACAGTACTCCAGATGAGGCCTCACCAATGTCGAATAGAGGGGAACGATCACGTCCCTCGATCTGCTCGCTATGCCCCTACTTATACATCCCAAAATGCCATTGGCCTTCTTGGCAACAAGGGCACACTGCTGACTCATATCCAGCTTCTCGTCCACTGTCACCCCTAGGTCCTTTTCTGCAGAACTGCTGCCTAGTCATTCGGTCCCTAGTCTGTAGCTGTGCATGGGTTCTTCCGTCCTAAGTGCAGGACCCTGCACTTATCCTTATTACCTCATCAGATTTCTTTTGGCCCAATCCTCCAATTTGTCTAGGTCCCTCTGTATCCTATCCCTACCTGCCACCGTATCTACCACTCCTCCCAGTTTAGTATCATCCGCAAATTTGCTGACAGTGCAATCCACACCATCCTCCAGATCATTTGTGAAGATATTGAACAAAACCGGCCCCAGGACCGACCCCTGGGGCACTCCACTTGACACCGGCTGCCAACTAGACATGGAGCCATTGATCACTACCCGTTGAGCCCGACAATCTAGCCAACTTTCTACCCACCTTAGAGTGCATTCATCCAGCCCATACTTCTTTAACTTGCTGACAAGAATACTGTGGGAGACCGTGTGAAAAGCTTTGCTAAAGTCAAGAAACAACACGTCCACTGCTTTCCCTTCATCCACAGAACCAGTAATCTCATCATAGAAGGTGATTAGATTAGTCAGGCATGACCTTCCCTTGGTGAATCCATGCTGACTGTTCCCGATCACTTTCCTCTCATGTAAGTGCTTCAGAATTGATTCCTTGAGGACCTGCTCCATGATTTTTCCGGGGACTGAGGTGAGGCTGACTGGCCTGTAGTTCCCAGGATCCTCCGTCTTCCCTTTTTTAAAGATGGGCACTACATTAGCCTTTTTCCAGTCGTCCGGGACTTCCCCCGTTCGCCACGAGTTTTCAAAGATAATGGCCAATGGCTCTGCAATCACAGCCGCCAATTCCTTTAGCACTCTCGGATGCAACGCGTCCAGCCCCAACCACAGAAGACTGTGGAGGGTGCCAGGCACCCCGCTGCCGAAATGCCACCGCCGAAAAGCAGCAACGTCAAGAAGCGTCGCAGCTGAAATGCCACTGAGAAACAGCAACGCTTCTCGGAGGCATTTTGGCAGCGGGGTTTCCTGCGGAGGCACAAAAATGCCCCAGCAGGTGCCATGGCGCCCGCGGGCACCACGTTGGGGACCCCTGCATTATCAGGAGTGTTGTATTGAAGACACAAAAAGTAATTCTTCCGCTTTACTCTGCGCTGATTAGACCTCAGCTGGAGTATTGTTTCCAGTTTTTTGCACCACATTTCCGGAAAGATCTGGACAAATTGGAGAGAGTCCAGAGAAGAGCAAGAAAAATGATGGAAGGTCTAGAAAACATGACCTGTGTCGGAAGATTGAAAAAATTGGGTTTGTTTAGTCTGGAAAAGAGAAGGCTGAGAGGGGACATGATCACAGTTTTCAAATACCTAAAACGTTGTGACAAGGAGGAGGGAGACAAATTGCTCTCCTTAACCTCTGATTATAGGACCAAAAGCAACGGGCTGAAATTGCAGAAAGGGAGGTTTAGGTTGGGCATTAGGAAATAACTTCCTGTCAGGGACGTTGTAAAATCTCCATCATTGGAGATTTTTAAGAGCATGTTAGGGCTGTTCTCAATGCTTCTGGTCCTGCCACGAGTGCAGGGGAGTGGCCCTGATAACCTCTCGAGGTCCCTTCAAGTCTGTCTGGCTACTCCCATTGCTTTACCTGGAGTGCTGGTTTTGGGTGTTTCCAGCCTCACACATTGGAAGCTTCACATACAATGATAGCATATATAGCCCAGTGAGATATCAATGTTTAGCAGATCAAGGCATTTAGAATGATACAAAGCATAATTCCATCACCATGGTGAATATGGGGTGCTTTGGAGTGCAGAGTATCAAAGAGATTGTGGGTGTTTAACTCAGAGATATCTGCTCTCTCTGGTAAACTGCCAATGGAAGCTCGCAATCTTGCAGGTGCTCTGTCTGGCAGGAATCAAGAAATGAGCATGGAAAGTCCCATGACGCATTCACACGGAAGGTGCAAAGCTACCTGTCAGCAATGATTGAGTGCTCAATAGTCCTTATAAGGCAACAGGCATAACACAAAGGAAAACCCAAATGGGGCGGAGAATTTAGCAGGATAATTAGAGAACGTTTATTGGGCCAAGACCAAGACCAGAACTGCCCACCTGGGTAGGGACAGGGTTAATTCTTACAACAAAGGGGAAATGCCTAACAAACATCTGGGCTCACTCCTTTGGATGTGTAGGTGGGGAACGAGTGATACAGATATACTTCTGCAGGGTGTAGCTAAGCTCCTGCTACAATAAATACACATCCGTAACTGAAGATTCCAGCCTCCGTGCATTCCTGTCTCTCCATTGGTCATGTCTCTGTATGACTTTGGCCAAGTCACCTCGACCTGTGTCTCAGTTCAACTATCTGTATAATGGGGAGATGTTGATAGGGACTCTCCTTTCCTGGGTGTGTTGAAGATCCTTCAGTGAAAGGTGCGACACAGTATGGTAATAGTTACTGATAAGAATGACTGATCTCTGATCCCTTAGCAACAGCCCCATGTGCCTGCAGAAAGTGTTCATGTCTCCCCTCAGCCATCTGTCTCCAGATCTGTTGTCTACTATTTACCCAGCCATCCTGGGCATTTACAGGGTATCAGGCCCTATGAAGAACTTGTTTTCTTACTAATCAACTATAATTTTTAAATATACACAAATACACAAAGCATCCAATTCCTCTGTGACTCAGCACAGAGCCCGAGAGTTCTCATCTCCCTTTGGGAACGTCACTTAATTACTGTTTACTCCCAAAGCTGGATAAAGAACAAAGAAGCACAAGCATGGAAAGAAAGACATTGGCCAGAGTGTCTTCAGTCTCCTTCTTGTCTGCATTCAGATGCCTTTTCTCCCCTAGACGCAGAGTGTTCCCCCTGGGATTGCACAGAGCTCTATTATAACCAGTGCACACCCCTGTGTCAGCTCTCGGTGTGGGCTGCTGCTGCAGATGCTGGGGTGAGAGCGGTGTGCGTCACTGCTACTTGAGGGGGATTCCCAGAGAAGATACTTCCGTCTCAGGATTCACAGGTACCTGTCCCTTGCTGCTAGACAAACCCAGTAAGATGTGTGCATAATGGGATACAGAATAGGTCTATGGTCCTTTCAGCTATTGTCATAAATATAAAGGGAAGGGTAAACCCCTTTAAAATCCCTCCTGGACAGAGGAAAAATCCTCTCACCTGTAAAGGGGTAAGAAGCTAAAGGTAACCTCGCTGGCACCTGACCAAAATGACCAATGAGGAGACAAGATATTTTCAAAAGCTGGGAGGAGGGAGAGAAACAAAGGGTCTCTGTCTGTCGGTATGCTGCTTTTGCTGGGGACAGAACAGGAATGGAGTCTTAGAACTTTTAGTAAGTAATCTAGCTAGGTATGTGTTAGATTATGATTTCTTTAAATGGCTGAGAAAAGAACTGTGCTGAATAGAATGACTATTTCTGTCTGTGTGTGTCTTTTTTGTAACTTAAGGTTTTGCCTAGAGGGATTCTCTATGTTTGAATCTAATTACCCTGTAAGGTACCTACCATCCTGATTTTACAGAGATGATTCCTTTACTTCTATTAAAAGTCTTCTTGTAAGAAAACTGAATGCTTTTTCATTGTTCTAAGATCCAAGGGTTTGGGTCTGTGGTCACCTATGCAAACTGGTGAGGATTTTTACCAAACCCTCCCCAGGAAGTGGGGTGCAAGGGTTGGGAGGATTTTGTGGGGAAAGACGTGTCCAAACTACGTTTCCCAGTAAACCCAGTTAAAGTTTGGTGGTGGCAGTGGAAATTCCAAGGGCAAAGGGTAAAATTAATTTGTACCTTGAGGAAGTTTTAACCTAAGCTGGTAAAAGTAAGCTTAGGAGGTTTTCATGCAGGTCCCCACATCTGTACCCTAGAGTTCAGAGTGCGGGAGGAACCTTGACAAGGTCTATGGTCCTTTCAGCTATGCACAGTCAGTAAAGATCCCAGGGCCCTCTTTGCAGTTCCCCCTGCCCCAGCTGATGGCCTCCAGCCCCGAGGTGGCTGCATTTCAGTGGCACGGGGATCCTTCAGGATGAAAGGTGTCAGTAGATGGAGAATACAAGGCCAAATTCTGAGGTTGTGGCCTGTACTTCTTCTCAAGCCTCACTGAGGCAAAACTGCCCTTGGAGAAAGAACTGACTAAAAACTACAGGAGGCAGCTGTGTGTTAATGCACAGAGACTGTCACCTCCCCCTCTTGCATTTCAGGGCTTTGGCTGTTAACGGGGGAAGGAGGATGTTCCTTCCCCACTCTGAACTCTGGGGTACAGATGTGGGGAACCGCATGCAAGACCCCCTAAGTTTATTTTTACCAGCTTAGGTTAAAAACTTTCCCAAGGCACAAAGTCCACCTTGTCCTTGAACAGCATGCTGCCAACACCAAATGATTTAGACAAAGAATCAGGGAAAGGACCACATGGAGTTCCTGTTCCCCCAAAATATCCCCCCAAGCCCTTACACCCGCTTTCCTGGGAGACTTGAAAATAATATCCTAACCAATTGGTTACAAAGTGAACACAGACCCAAATCCCTGGATCTTTAGACACTGAAAAAAATTCAATCAATTCTTAAAAGAAGAATTTTATTTTTAAAAAAAAAAAGAAAAGGTAAAAATCCTCTCTGTAAAATCAGGTTGGAAGATAACTTTACAGGGTAACAAAATATGCACATAACACAGAGGAACCCCCTCTAGCCTTAGTTTCAAAGTTACAACAAAACAGGGATAAACCTCCCTCCTGCAAAGGGAAAATTCACAAGTTGAGAAAACAAAGATAAACAAATACACCTTGCCTGGCTGTGCTTACAATTTCTGTAACACGAGAGACTGGTTCAGAAGGGTTTGGAGGACATGGATTGATGTCCGGTCCTTCTTAGTCCCAAGAGCGAATGAACACAGAAACAAAGGACCCAAAACAAAGCTCCCCCCAGATCTGAAAGTATCTTTTGTCCCCATTGGTTCCTTTGGTCAGGTGCCAACCAGGTTATTTGAGCTTCTTAACCCCTTACAGGTAAGGAGGAATTTTAGGCTACGCTTATGGGTATGACAGGGGGAAAGGGCTGTTATCTGACTTTTATCTGCTGGAAAGCATGGAGGTGCTCGGGCTCCTCTCTGAACCAGTTATAAGAATTTTTAAACATGGACAAGTCATCGTATCTCCTAGCTTCATTCCAGAAGTCAGCTGAACTGTTATGCCTGAAACTTTCAAAAAACAATGCAACCAGAAGCGCAGACACCCAGCATGGGAAATCTCAGTCCAAAGGCTTAAAGTTTGGCAAACTTATAACTGACTGAAATTGACATCTTCTAATTGAAGTCTCAGACAGACTTAACTAAGGGGTCTGCTACTAGCACCAAATACAATGTCCAGTTGATTTGTGAATCCCATTCACCTAGGCCAGTGGTTTCCAAACTGGTGTTGGCATTAGTAGGGTCAGTTGTTCATAATTTCTTTCTCTGAATAATGAAAATGTCATTTTTCAGTGTGTGAAGAGCGACCGATCTGCTTCCCCCATGAGAACAGCCCCCAGTAGTGCATGTAGTGTCTCATAGTCACATTGTCTCTCCATCCAGGCATTTGTATTGGGACCATCACCATAGATCCTGGGCACATACAGGGAGTCAGGGGAACGTACGGTACATGCAGGAGACACCGTTCTGCCTGAGAGTTGGACACCTTCTCCCCTACTCCATGTCTGATTCCAACACAACCGACTTCACCAACCCCTCCACCTTCCTCCTGCTGGGCATTCCTGGCCTGGAGGCAGCCCACGTCTGGATCTCCATCCCCTTCTGCACCATGTACGCCATAGCCATGTCGGGGAACTTCACCATCCTGGTCATTGTGAAGACGGAGCCGAGCCTCCATGTGCCCATGTACTATTTCCTCTGCATGCTGGCTGTCAGCGACCTGGTCCTGTCTACTTCCACCCTGCCCAAAACTCTGAGTATCTTCTGGTTCAATTCCAGGGAAATCCACTTCAGTGCCTGCCTCACCCAGATGTACTTCATTCACTGCTTCTTAGCAATGGAGTCTGGGATCTTTGTGGCCATGGCTTTTGATCGTTACGTGGCCATCTGTGATCCTCTGAGACATTCCACCATCCTGACTAACCCTTTGGTGGCCAAGATCAGCCTGGCTGTGGTGCTGCGTGCCGGCATGGTCATATTGCCCTTTCCCTTCCTGGCAAGGCAGTGGCCATATTGCAGAACCAACATCATCCCCCACGCGTACTGTGAATACATGGCCTTGCTGAAGCTGGTCTGTGCTGACTTCCTTGTCAGTAGTTACTATGGCCTCCTTCTGGCCCTCTTGGTGACTGCTTTGGATGTGTTTTTTATTGCCTTGTCCTATACCCAGATCCTCAGGGCCATCTTCAGACTCCCCACAAAGGAAGACCGGCTCAAGACTTTTGGGACCTGCGTCTCCCACCTCTGTGTTATCTTAGCCTTTTATATCCCAGTTCTCTTCTCCTTCCTCACGCACCGGTTTGGCCACAATGTGTCCCTGCAGTTCCACGTTCTCATGGCCAACATGTACCTTCTGGTGCCTGCCATGCTAAACCCCATCATCTACGGGGTGAGGACCAGACAGATCCGGGACAGGCTCCTCCGGCTCGTTACTCATAAAGGGATGAAAGATTTCTCCTGGTGCCCTGGCTCTCAGACTGAGTCCCATGCAGAGCTGGTTGGTGACATTGGGCTGATCCCTCTTCCCTGAATCACTTACCAGAGAGTGAAAGTGACATTAAGCCCTTTCCTGACCTTATTGTGCTGTGTCAGTGTGCCGAACTGTGGAATCAATCTATGTACAATTCATTAACTCATAGGGATGTTACCTTTCCAATTTCTGCTAACTGGACCCCTGAGATGCTGCCCGACTCCTTCCTCTAAGGAGTATATCCCTGCTGCACATCTCACCTCAAGACTCCATCCGCTTCTGCCCCCTTTTCCCCAAGGTCACACTCCTGGTGATCGCTCCTCTCCTGCCTTTCCCCGTCACTCTCTAGATCATCTCCAGCTTCCTCCCCACCCCAGCTGTGCCATCTCTGCTCCAAAGCTGGCAAAGGAGCTGCTGCAGCCTGACAAACAGTCTGTCTGCTGTAGGAAGCAGCCCCCGATGAGTAGGGGGGGCATGACTTAATGACCTGCCATCTCCCTCCACCACGCAGTAACTGGACACTGCCAGTTTCCCTTTCTGACCTAACTTTCTGGTTGAAAACTGGGTACCTGGTAACCCTAAATGGCACCCTGACACATAAGCCAAAAACTGGACTGTCTGAGTAAAACGGGTGTGTGTGTGTGTGTTGGTCCAGCCCTTTAAACATACAGAGATTGGATGAGTCAGAGGAAGCTGGGGCAGGAGAGTGGCACAAGGGTGGCAGAGGGAGCTTGTTAGAGAGCTTATTCCTTCACTCTCCCACTTCCCTGGTCCTTCTCGCATGAACAGAGAGCAACAATACCCGAAGTCCGAAGGTGCAAACAATTCGATGTTTATTGGGGTGAACTTCCAGCAAGCTTAAATACAAGTTCCTTTTTCCTTATTTTCGAATCCCAACTTACTTCTTGTTTGCCCCTAATTTATATAGTAATATTCTTAGCTATACCTTCACCAATCATTCTACTGAAATTTAACTAACCAATCCTAACATATTGTAACATGATTATGTAACCAATTATATCCCACCACCTTAATGAGTTTACTCCCAGCAAAATTAATTATACAGCAGACAGGAACAATCACAGAACCAGACAGAGGCCATGCCAATAAAGAATAGCAAAGTGGGAACTATAATGACAAAACAATACAGAAGTGAGGATTTCACAACTACATCTATAAAGACATAAGAGTTTCCCAGCTGTGTCTATTGATAAGTGAGTTCTTACCAAACAGAAAACTATCAACCTCAATTTCCTTTTACATCTTCTAGGCTCTTCCCTTTCTCCGGAGGTGATAGGCACTATCAGGACAGGATTGTATCCTAACAGCCCCATAGCACCTTCTTTCAATGTGACTAGTTTGGGATGTGAGGAGGTGACCGGTCGCTTCCCAGCTTATGGCTGCCTCTGTCGCTTAGCCAAAGGCCTGAGCCTACGAACAGGGCCTCAGACTGTCACAGTAAGAGAAGGACCTTACACTGGCAGACAGTGATTTTGATTCTTTCTTTTATACCTCTAACTAGCCAAGTGATAAGAACACACCTAAATTCTTAAAGTACAGGCCTTTACAGGCAGGCCTGAATATCTATATCCTAACAGAGCTCTTTGGTTTCAGGGTTAGGGCTGCAGCAGAGAGACAGACTCCAACTGGAGGAGAAGCCGTGAGCTCCAGGAGGTGGCCCCTGGATACCATAGAGGGCTCTGACCAAATCCCAAAGAATGCTCCAGGGCGGTGAGGACACAGAGGCAGGGAATGACGCGCAGGTGTCGTATTGTATTTACTTGGATCTGGGTATCTCTTGTGCTGTCTAAAGTAGAGGAATTGTTTTAGCAATTCCTTTTGCAAGGCCCGGGTTTGTTCGCTTTAACAATCTTGTGACCCAATAGAGAGAAATTGGAAACAGAGCGTGCCCAAAGGGGAGTACTGGGATGGGTGCGCTGAAGCAATTGGAGAATCTGGGGAAGCCAGGCCAAAGCTAGTCTCTGGGTCTTGGCACACAGCTCTCTGCTCCCATAGCGAGGCTCTAGAACAGAAGCTGCACCCTGAGAGTGGGCCTAGAAACTCAAAGTCAAAGACAGGGCCTGAACGGTGCTGAGACTCAAAAGCACGTGGGACCTGTGTGTGGGACACAAACACAACTGCCTGGTGGGTGTCCAACCGTGACAGGAAACTTGAAGTTGCAACATGGATGCTACATGGTTGCTAGGGGACTGTGAGTGGAAGGTAAGTGCAGCTGGGCAGAGAGGTGTCCACAAGATGTTCTCTTCACCCAAATCTGGTTTCTCTGCCCTCAGTGTTTCCCTGAGTGCTCTAGTTCCAGGAGTGACCCAGCCGGGCTTCCCTGAAGGAAATGTTTCCTGAACAAGCATCACCTTTTGGGGTTAGGGAGAAGGTTTGAGTCTCTCTTGGAAAGTGCTCCCCTGAACAGAAGAGGCAGGGAGTTGCTGTGTTACAGGGGTTTTGAATATGAATATGACATAACGGGAATATGCTTTATGCGAAATACCTCTTGTAAGATATCACTGGAAAAGTTATAATCTGCTTAACGTATTCATCCTATTTATGTGCATGTATCATGCTTATATTTAAAGATAAGAATATGACGCATATGAGGGCCATTAATGGTAATTCAGGAACTTGATGACTCTTAAGCAAGAAACAATTGGCTGTGAATGGATTTGTTTTCCTATAAGTCTGTGGGATGCCTGTGCAAGAGGAGGGGTGCTGTGAAGGCCTGTGTCTGTGTCACCTGATACTGGAATCCACCTTGGATTTGATATTTTTTCACAAGGTGGGGGGAGAGTTTAAACAAAGAGACAAACGATTCCAGCCTTTTCCGAAATCTATATAAGGGTATGAAGCAGGACAAAAAGGGAGGATACCCCATCTTACTTCCTAAGATATCTGCTGGAAATAACAGAGACTGAACTGGGGGAAGGATTTGGCCCAGACTAAAAATGAGTCGAGTCTGTGAAAGAAGCTTACTGGAATATCTTTGAGGGTGAGATATAACATGCAACAAGTTTCTTAGTGTATTAAGTTAGCCTTGCGTGTTTGTTTTATTTTGCTTAGTAACTTATTTTGTTCTGTCATAAAAGTTACCTGTTATGATCACTTAAATCCTACCTTTAATACTTAATAAAATCACTGTTGTTTATTAATAAACCCAGTGTAAGTAACAGTTCCCTAGGGGGGTGGGGGGCAAATAGTCTGTATATATCTCTCTTTACTTCAAGAAAGAGGGAGAACAATATGAACATATACTGTATAAAATTTTATAGAGTGTAAGGCAGATTTCTCTGGGGTTCAGGTCCCATTGGGGTTGTGCAGTTGGGTGCTGGGGCAAGTCACTTTTAATTGAGCAGCATTCAGACAAGAGTTTTGAAAGAACTGAAATGTGAAATTGCAGAACTATTAACTATGGTTGTAACCTGTCCTTTAAATCAGCTACTGTACCCAATGACTGGAAGATAGCTAATATAATGCCAATATTTAAGAAGGGCTCTAGAGGTGACCCTGGCAATTACAGACTGGTAAGTCTAACGTCAGTACCGGGCAAATTAGTTGAAACAATAATAAAGAATAAAATGGTCAGACACACAGAAGAACATAAATTGTTGGGTAAAAGTCAACATGGTTTCTGTACAGGGAAATCATGTCTTACTAATCTATTAGAGTTCTTTGAGGGGGTCAACAAACATGTGGACAAGGGGGATGCAGTGGACATAGCGTATTTAGATTTCCAGAAAGCCTTTGACAAGGTCCCTCACCAAAGGCTCTTACGTAAATAAAGTTGTCATGGGATAAGAGGGAAGATCCTTTCATGGACTGAGAATGGGTTAAAAGACAGGGAACAAAGAGTAGGAATAAATGGTAAATTTTCAGAATGGAGAGGGGTAACTAGTGGTGTTCCCCAAGGGTCAGTCCTAGGACCAATCCTATTCAACTTATTCATAAATGATCTGGAGAAAGGGGTAAACAGTCAGGTGGCAAAGTTTGCAGATGATACTAAACTGCTCAAGATAGTCAAGATCAAAGCAGACTGTGAAGAACTTCAGAAAGATCTCACAAAACTAAGTGATTGGGCAACAAAATGGCAAATGAAATGTAATGTGAATAAATGTAAAGTAATGCACATTGGAAAAATAACCCCAACTACACATACAATATGATGGGGGCTAATTTAGCTACAACTAATCAGGAGAAAGATCTTGGAGTCATCATGGATAGTTCTCTGAAGACGTCCACGCAGTGTGCAGCGGCAGTCAAAAAAGCAAACGGGATGTTAGGACTAATTAAAAAAGGGATAGAGAATAAGATGGAGAATATCTTATTGACCCTATATAAATCCATGGTACACCCACTTCTTGAATACTGCATACAGATGTGGTCCCCTCATCTCAAAAAAGATATGCTGGCATTAGAAAAGGTTCAGAGAAGGGCAACTAAAACGATTAGGGTTTTGGAATGGGTCATGAGTGATGTGGAGAAATTGAATAAGGAAAAGTTATTTACTTGTTCCCATAATATAAGAATGAGGGGCCACCAAATGAAATTAATGGGCAGCAGGTTTAAAACAAATAAAAGAAAATTCTGGCACCGTCCTCCCTGTGAGCTGGGACTGCCTGGGCCACAGGGACCGAGCAGGGGACCAGGCTGAAGCAGCTGCAGCCAGAGCCACAGGGGTCTGAGAACCATCCCAGGGAGCAGGTCAGTGCTGGGAGCAGAGTGAGAGAAGCAGCAATAATCTGTGACCATCACCCTAGACCCTGGGCACATACAGGAAGTCAGGGGAAAGTATGGTACACGCAGGAGACACTGTTCTGCCTCAGAGTTGGACACTACTCCATGTCAGGTTCCAACACAACCAACATCACCAACCCCTCCCGCTTCATCCTGCTGGGCATTCCTGGCTTAGAGACTGCTCATGTCTGGATTTACATCCCCTTCTGCACCATGTACGCCATAGCTATCTTGGCAAACTTCACCATCCTGGTCATTGTGAAGAGGGAGCCGAGCCTCCATGGGCCCATGTACTATTTCCTCTGCATGCTGGCCATCAGCAACCTGGTTCTGTCTTGTTCGCTACATGGCCATCTGCAATGCCCTGAGACATTCCACCATCCTGACAAACCTGGTGGTGGCCACGATTGGCCTGGTCGTGGTGTTGCGTGGCTGCATGATCGTACTGCCAACTCCCTTCCTGGCAAGGTGGTGGCCATATTGCAGAACCAGCATCATCCCCCACACATACTGTGACGGCATGGCCGTGGTGAAGCTGGCCTGTGCTGATGTTCGCATCAGTAGTTACTATAGCCTCTCTGTGGCATTCTTGGTGACCACTCTGGATGTGTTTTTTATCGCCATGTCCTATTTCCATATTCTCAGGGCCATCTTCAGCCTCCCCACAAAGGATGCCCAGCTCAAGACTTTTGGGACGTATGGCTCCCACCTCTTTGTCATTTTAGCCTCTTACATCCCAGTTATCTTCTCCTCCCTCACACACTGGTTTGTCCATAATGTGGCCCTGTATTTCCATGTTCTCATTTCCAATGTGCACCTGCTTGTGATCCCCATACTACTCCCCATCATCTTTGGGGTGAGGACCAAACAGATCCGGGACAGGCTACTCTGGCTACTTACTCATATAGGGATGTAAAGTTTTCTCCTGGTGCTCTGGCTCTCAGACCGAGCTCCATGCTGAGCTGGCAGGTGACATGGTGCTGGGCCCTCTTCCCTGAATCACTTACCACACAGTTTAAAAGACATTAAATCCTTTCCTGTCCTTACTGTGCTGTGTCAGCATGACAAACTGGGGAATACGGCTATGTACAATTCAGTGGGTTGCCACATCTCTCATTGCTGGTTTCACACCCCTTGCCCCACCTCTTCTGCCAGGGCTCCACCCCTGCTCTGCCTCTTCGCCTCAAGGTCCTGCCCCTGTCGCTTACTCCTCTCTTCTCCTCCCCCTGTCATTTGCTGGATCATTTCCACCTCCCTCCCCTCACCACAGCTACAAGGGAGCCATTTCAGATTTTGGTAGGGGAGGCAACATTAACTGTGATTCCAAGGGCTACTTAGGGTCTTCACAACTCTGGTTTCTTCGCCAATAACTTAGCAATTAGCTGACAGGAGCAATGTATCTAATTCTGATATAAAAGAAAGAAACTTGAATAAATATTAGACCCTCTCAGCTCTGATACTAACACGTTCTGACATCTTGTGCCAAGTCACTTAAGGGACACTGGTTAGGTTTAAAATATTACTGTATATTCTTACGTTGTTACTAACTCTGCAGAGAGAGAGAGAGACCCCAGCAGGACTCCTGGGTTCTATCTCAGCTCTGGGAAAGGTGTGGGGTCTAGTTCATTGTAGCGGGGGGTGGGGTGGGCAGATACATCTTGGGTCTCTATAAGAACATCAGAATGGCCATACTGGGTCAGACCAATGGTCCATCTAGCCCAATATCCTATCCTCTGACAATGGCCAGTGCCCGGTGACACAGACGGAATAAACAGAACAGGGAATCATCAAGTGATCCATCCCCTGTTGCCCACTCCCAGATTCTAGCAAACAGAGGCTAGGGACACCATCCCTGCCCATCCTGGATAATAGCTATTGATTGACCTATCCCCCATGAATTTATCTAGTTCTTATTGGATCCATGTTATAGTTTTGGCCTTCACAGCTTCCCCTGGCAAAGAGTTCCACAGGTTGACTGTGAAGAAATACTTCCTTTTTTTTGTTTGAAATTTGCTGTTGACTAATTCTACCAGGTAACACCTAGTTCGTGTGTTATGAGAAGGCGTCAATAACACTTTCTTCACAGCTCTCATGATTTGATAGACCTCTCTCATATCCCTCCTTTAGTCATCTCTTTTCCAAGCTAAAATGTCCCAGTCTTATTAATCTCTCCTCATATGAAGCTGTTCCACGCTTCCTCATCATTTCTGTTGCCCTTCTCAGTACCTTTTCCAATTCCAATATATCTAGAATGTATTTACTCCTTTCTTCTGTCTGGACGAGATCTCACTAGGGCTGGTCATTAATGACCCACCTATTTATAGACAGATGCCTCTGTCCCAGTCTCCTGCCCCTTAGGATAAGGAGCATGAGTGAAGAGTTCAGGAAAAGCCCAAAGGTATAAGGATACAGATAGGTCATACAATCTAATGTGAGTTGATAGGGTCAAAACATCTGCTCAAAGTGCAGTGGCAATCAAGCAAATGAACAGAATGTTGGCAATCATAAAGAAAGGGAGAGATAATAAGACAGAAATATCATATTGCCTCAGTATAAATCCATGGTACACCCGTGTGCCGAATACTGAATATTGAATACTGCGTGGTGGAAAGTTACATGTTGAGATAGAGCAGTGGACCCGCCCTCCAAAGAATGGCTTCAAGTGCATGTTCAGGGGAGCTTGTCTGCCACCTGTCCCCGACCATCAGGCCAGAGCTCTTGACCACATTAACCTGGGCGGAGGAAGCCTCTGAGTAGATCGCCTGACAGGCCTCCATCTGTACCAGGTTGCCCAGGTCCTGGACCCAGTGGAGCACCTCATTGGCGTACACTGACAGGACCAGCCACAATCCTGGCTCACGGAGCACCAACCCAGTCAACATCTGAAGGAGGAGAAAGAGGGAGGTCTCTATTGCAAGAGTATATACAGCTGGCCTGACAGCAGACACCCCTGACATACCCCTCACCTGAAGCTGACCGGTTCAGTCATGGTCCAGTTTAGCCTGATGAAGCATTCCATGGAGGCATACAGCACCTGGAGAAAAACCACAAACTGGGGACCAAAGACTAACACCTGCAGAGTACCCATGAGATACTCATGGCCCATCCTGTCAAACGCTTTCTCCCGGTCCAGGGACAGGAGGGTGAACAACAGACCAACCCTACACCCGAGCTCCGGGGGTCCCAGAACAAATAGAAATGATCAAAGATGGAGCAGCCCGGGACCATGTAAGTTGGGTTGGGATGGACCATGTCCGCAGCAAGGACCCCAGCTGAAGCGAGATGGCCTTCAGTATGACTTTGTAGTTCATGCTGAGGAGCAAGTCGGGGTGCCAGTTCTGAAAGTCACGGAGGTCCCCCTCCTTTGGTCGCAAGCCTGCATGAGAAAGGGAGGAACCTTGCTCCTCAAGGACTTGTCCCAGACAGTGACAACTTCCGGGCTGAGGATGTCCCAGAACTCCACGATCAGCCCATCCATACCTGGAGATTTATTAGGGCCGATTTTGGAGGATGGGAGGGAGACAAGGAGGCAGGATGTTGTGGCCTACCAGCAGGCCTGCAACTTCTGTGACTGTCTGCTGGCTTTCAGGGTCAGTCACAGATTGTCACGAGGCCCGCTGGGGGGATCTCTGGCACTGCTGCCAGCGAGGATCCTTCCCAGTCCTCACTATGACACCAACCATCTTTGCCCCCTTGAACACCTGGGGCTGTAGGGTGGGTCTCCACAGGTGCCAGGTGCTCTCCTTCTTCAGGAGGGAGGATACTCTGTGACTTTCCTGCAGGACACCTACATAGATTCAGCCACTGAGGCTAGTTGGCAGCTGGAATGGGGGGATTGTGTGTACTTTAGCTACCTCAGTGCTCACTTGGCTGGGGAAGCCACCCTGTTTCCCACTGTTAGGGGCTTATTCCTACACCCACTTACTTCCCTGGTCCTTCTCACATGAACAGAGAGCAACAATACCCGAAGTCCAAAGGTGCAAACAATTCGATGTTTATTGGGATGAATAAAGCAAGCATGATTCCAGTTTCCTTCCTTAGTGTCCCCCTTCCCAGCTCTGACACCACAGAGCCTTACACCTGTGTCCCTGTTCCCATTCCCACCCCCTTAGCTAAATGTTATTCCAATCTCCCCACCCCCATTCCCTGTTCCCATTTCCCCCTTAGCAAAACATGATTCCAATTTCCCCACCCCCATTTCCCCCTTTACTTCCCGATTGACTGCAGACTATATAGTAAAACTTGAGTTCTGAGTTCTGCTTAGCTATATCTTAACCTATCATTTTACTGAAATTTCACTAACCAATCCTAACATATTGTAACATGATTATGTAACCAATTATATCCCACCACCTTAATGAGTTTACACCCAGCAAAATGAATTATACAGCAGACAGAAACAATCACAGAACGAGACAGAGATTATACAGACAAACAAGAGCAAAGTGGGAACTCTAATACAGAAGTGAGGATTTCACAATTACATCTATAAAGACAGAAGCGTTTCCCAGCTGTGTCTATTGATAAGTGAGTTCTTACCGAACAGAAAACTATCAACCTAAACTTCCTTTTACATCTTCTAGGCTCTTCCCTTTCTCTGGAGGTGATAGATTGGATTCCCTTCCTGACAGCCCCAGATTGACTAGTTTGGAATGTGAGGATGTGACCGGTCGCTTCCCAGCTTACGGCTGCCTCTGCTGCTTAGCCAAAGGCCTTAGCCTAAGCACAGGGCCTCAGACAGTGAGAGAAGGCCCTTACACTGGCAGACAGTGATTTTGATTCTCTCTTTTATACCTCTAGAACTAGCTAAGAGATAAGAATACACCTACATTCTTAGCGTCTAGGCCTTTACAACCAGGCCTGACTATCTATATCCTAACACCCACAACCGACAGCCCGAGGTGCTGGGGGTGGCTGAGGTCATGCCGGGTCACCTGCTGCACCTCTGGGCCTGTGTGGAGGGGCTGACATTGAATTTAGTCAATGGCTACACTCCACACGCAGGCCCAGAGCAGATGCGTTTCTATCAGTAGGCGTCCGCCTTTCTCGGCACCTTGGATCCTAGCTCGGGCCTGGTCCTGGGCTGTCCCCACCAGTGCTGGAGAGTGAGCTGCACCTTACCCTTGAAACCACTGGTGTCCACCAGGAAGTGGTGCGGCTCGTCCCACGGCACAGCGTGGGATGGATTTATGGACTCGGGATTGTTGATGACCCCGTGGCCCACGGAGACAGGCAAACAGGCATGGCACCTGCCTTGGTGGAGCAGCGCGACCCGTCCCTATCCCCAGCAGGGAAGAGAGCAGCCCCCTAAAGGGTCGGGGATGGGAGACAAGAAAACCACCCCCTGAGGGTTGTCCAAACATAGAGGGAACGAGATAACTCCCAGGGCGGCAACAGTGTGGGAGGTTGAGGCGGAAGGGGCGGGCAATGCGACGGGGTGGGAGTGGGGTTGGGGCGAGGAATGGGATCACGAGTGGGGTTGGGGTGGAAGTGGGATCAGGATCCCTGGCAGCTGAGCTCCCAGGGTGCAGCACCTCTCACCTGGGTTTACGAGCCGAGGGGATGGGGATGGACGGGGGCCCTCAGTGATGCTGGGCCAGGGCACCACAATGAGGTAAGCACTCGCAACTATGGCGTCGGGCATGGTGGGCCCCCAACTGGGAGGGGAGGGGGCAGCTCCACCTCAGAAGGGAGCACGCCCAAGGGCTCGGGACCTGGCCCCTTGGCACTGGCTGTCTCCACTGGGGCTCAGCAGCCACGAGTGAGGTGCCGTCTGCAACCGGGCATGTGGACAAAGCCAGGGGTACCCAAGGTGGAGAGTGGGGGCAGCAGCCTGAGGTAAGGGGGAGAGAGGAGGGGGTGCTGTACCAAGCCACCACCAGATCGAGGCCCTCTGGCAAGGGGTTGTTCTCCCCCTGGGTGGTTAGGGTCAGACCCAGGGCTTCAATCTCCTTGAAGATGGAGCTGAAGTCTCCTCCCGCAGCCCCAGAGTCCTCCCCGCCAGCAACCAAGACAGCAATTGCCTTGGCATTGACAGGGGTACAGATGACAAGGGGACTGGGGGGGCTCCATCCGAGGCCTCCTCGGGAAGGGACTCCAAGAGGCGGGCGATGCCACTCCCCTCTGCTTCCATGGCGTCCGCAACCAGCTCCACCTGCTGGGCTCTACCAGGGGGCGTGGAAGTAGTCTCAGCAGCCGTGGCTCCCCTCATTATCTTGTGGGGGGCCTCCTCCCCCTCCGTGTTGAGCGTGAGGTGCCGATGCCGTGCCTTTCGAGTACCACGCTTCCCATGAACGAGCCCCCAGTGTGATGCTACACCCCATATTCTTCATAGAAATATTGTTATGATATGCATATGGCATAACTAAGATATGTTTTATGGAAGCTGGGTCATGTGAGGTATCATTGGAGAGGATATGATTTGTTGAATGTGTTTATCTAATTTGTAAACATGTATCATTTCTGTATCTCAAATTAGGAATATTGACTATGTAACAATGATAAGTGTGTGTGTATTTGGGGGAATGCTCACCAGACAGTAGGCAATCAGCCTGAATGAGCCATTTAAGAAGGACAATAAAACTTTGAAGATTCTAATCTCCCACCTTCCTGAGGAGCTTCCTGGGATGTTGCTTTGACACTGCAGGGGCATCTGATGATGCCACCTGGTACGGAGTACCACCTTGGACACTGCTGGTATTTTTCCACTGGAAACAAAGGATTTCTGCCTTATGAAGATCCTACTTAAGGCTGGGAAGTGAGTCAATCAGGGCTCTTCTTCGTTGCCTCCCCACCCAAACTGCTGAAAGCACCTGAAGAGACAAAGGAAGTAAGCTGGGGAAAGGCAAGGGCTGAGTCCAGGCTGAGACGGGGGTCTAGTCTGTAAAGAGAAAAAAACAGAACTCTAAGCTGCAGGAACTCTGCAACCTGCCTAAACAACATTTAGGGTGAGAAATTACATTTGGTAACCTGTTTCTTTAGTGAATTAAGCTTAGGTGGTGTGTTTTGTTTTATTTGCTCGGTAATTTGCTTTGTTCTGTTTGCTATCCCTTATACTCACTTAAAATTTATCTTTAGTAGTTAATAAACTTATTTCTTGTTTATTTCAAAACCCAGTTTGGGCAATTCATATCTGGTGGGGCGGAGCGGGGGGGCAAAAACTTTGCATATTTCCCTCTACATTGAGGGAGGTGTGACATTCTATACCCCCATATTCTTCATTTTCATATAATTGTGATCTCACATATAAAGCATGCCTTGGGGAAAGGTTATGATCTGCTGAAAGTCCTTTCGCTATCAGTATATGTGTATCATTAATACATATGAAGTTATGAGAATTGTGTAGTGTGGTGGTCACTAAAACATGCTGTAAGTTGGGGATCAGCCAGATATTAGCTCTGCAGAGGCAACAGCAAAGGAAAGTAACCAACACCGGGGTGGGGTGTTGAACAACCCATCAACAGCCATTGTCCAGCAAGGGAGCTACAATGCAATGACTCACCTGCATGAGGCCCCACCAGAAGAATTGCTCAACCTTGCTTAGAGAGACTCAGCAATGCCCCCCAGACATGCCTGGACTTGTGTTCTCCAAGCACATGGATTGAGGGTATAAAACAGGCAGAGTGGACACATACTGGGGCCTTCCCCCACCCCCACCTATGCTGCAAGCAACCAAGACACAGAGGAGAAGACAAGAGTCCAGCACAGGAGATTAGCCTAGGTTTAAGGAACAAACCTGTGTACTAAGGACTGCAATATCCATGGGGGTGAGAAAAAAACTGCTTACTCTAGTTGCTGCCCAGTCTAATAGGGTTGAGAGCTTAGACTGTGTGCTTATATTTTATTTTATTTTGGTAACCACTGTGACTTGATATGCTTTGACTTATAATCACTTAAGATTTACCTTTATAGTTAATAAATTTGTTTATTCTACCTGAAGCAGTGTGTTTGGTTTGAAGCATGGAAGAGACTCCCCTTGGGATAACAAGCCTGGTACATATCAATTTCTTTGTTAAATTGACAAACTCATATAAGCTTGCAGCATTCAGAGGGAATAACTGGACATTGCAAGACGGAGGTTCCTAGGGTGTTTCTGGGACTGGAAATATTGGCTAGTGTCATTTGCTTGCAAGTAGCTGGGAGCAGCTGACATGCCAGGGGCTGTGTGTGAACAACCCAGGAGTGGAGGTTCTCACTGCAGAGCAGGGTAAGGCTGGCTCCCAGAGTCAAGGATTGGCGTGGCCTAGCAGATCACTGGTCCAGATAACACCAGAGGGGAACGTCACACCCACATCACTTGGAGTTAGTTGCTTATGAACCCTGTGAACATCTCCGTTCTGAGATCTATCAGTTAGCCAGTCTCATTCCATCTAATGAGTGCTCTAGTGATACTGTCTAGAGCTAGTTTGTTAATCTAATTGTCATGTGGTACTAACTCAAAAAACTTGCAATGGTCTAAGTCTATTCCACCTCCCAAGTTCCCTTTATCACTCAAACTTGTTATTGACTAAAAAATGCATAAATTGTAGTCCTCCTCTTTAATTCTTTATTGACTAAGTCCCCCATCCGCTTTTCCATTTTTATCTCCCAGACTGATGTCAAGCTACCAGACATTTAATACCCAAATCATCCCTTTTGGAATACTGACATAACATTAGTACTCTATCAGTCTTCTGGGATATCCCTGGTGTTCTAATATTTATTAAAAATTAACATCAGTGGGACAGAGATCTCCTCAGACAGCTCTTTTAGGACTCTCTGAGTGCGAGATATCTGGGGCAGCTGATTTAAAAATATTGATCCCTAGTAGGTGCTGTTTTCCATCCTCCATAGCTACCAGTGGACTGCAAAGAAGTTCATGTTCATGAGTACAGCATTCTGCTTCTTTCAAATACAGCACAGAAAGATTTAATGAACATTTTTGCCCTTTCAGTATCATTAACAGTTTTACCATCTTCATCTAGTAAAGGCCTATACCGCTCTTAGGAGTTCCTTTGTTTCTAATATACATAAAAATCTTCCTTTAGTTTTCCTTAGCCCTGCTAGCCATGGATTTGTCTCCAGTGACTTTTGCTTCCATTATCCATTTTCTATAATTCATAACTTCTCATGTCTATCAATTGCTATCCACTTCGGCGGCTTTACAGGCACTGATAGATGATCTCCTCTTGTCAATGGATGGGGGGCAGACATCTATGCTCAGCCTCCTGGAACTCATGGCATTATTTGACACTGTTGGCAATGATATACTGCTGTCTCCCCTAAGAGGCAGCAGGAGTCCAGACGGATGCACTATATTGGTCTGAATCCTTCTTGGAGGGACGCACCCAATTTGCAGTGATGGGAAACTGCACCTCCAGCACTAGACCCGTCCCTGGTGAAGTCCCACAAGGATCATTTCTCTCTCTGGGGATTTTCACATCTCCATGCAGCCACTATGGGAACTGGTCACACAACATAGACTCAAATGCCAGCAATATGCAGGTGACACCGAGCTCCTCCTATCCTTCCCGTACAACCACCTGACTATCACCAAGATGGCCCAGTTCTTGGACAGAACAGCTGGCTGAAGCTGAACCCAGGCAAGACAGAGGTGATGCTGGGGAGAAGAGAAAAGCATTCTGAAGAATTCAGGTATCCTCAGTGCAGGAGGAGAACACAACATCATCTTGAAGGAGAGTCCGAACTATGGGATTGTTTCCCTCTGCTCCAGTTGGATGTTCTCTTTCCCTGAGACGTTCATTCGCCTTCCCTGAGACTTTCATCCTCCTCAACAGCACAGAGGCTGTCAGACCGGGGGCGGGACCATTCTTCTCTGTCCCAGGAAGTCTCATCTATGTACCCCTCATGTCTCCCTTAGCTCCTCCAATTCAGCCACTCTGGTCTCCAAAGCCCATAGATGGTCCTTAAGCACCTAAGTCCCACTAATTTAGGTCTCTAGGATATTGGCTGATGGGCTGAAGAAAAGAGCCCATTTTCCCTGTGAGATTGACAGCTGTGAGCCCTCTCTTGGAGTGAGGTGCCTTAGATAGGTCAGCGCTTTCTCGTGAGAGACCTGAGAGAGACATGGGAGACCCAAATGCAAAATCTCTGCTCTACTTGGTTTAGAGCAGGGACTTAAACACAGGTCTCCCAAGTCCCATGTGAGTGCCCTGAGCACCAGGCAAATGGCTATTCTGGGTGGGCCTCAGTCAGTCTGTCTGTCTGGAGCTGTTCTGCTTTGTACAAACAAACCTGCAGTGGAGGAGGAATTTGAATCTGTGTCTCCCACGTTCCAGGTGAGGGTGCTAAACCGCTGGGCTATGGGATATTCTGGAGGTGCACAGACATGGACGCACATGCAAACACACGCAGTCCCCTGGGTGCACACACACACGGGTTCAGAGGCACATACACACATACCCCCATGTGCACACCACACGCAGCTCCATCTGCACAAAAGCACACACGGATGCATGTGCACACACACATTCCCGACCTGCAAGGCCCCATCCAGGAGGCGTGGTCTGAGAACCCCTAACCGATCGGGCCTGCTGGGGAGATTTGTGGGGACACCTTGTTGGAGAATCCCACCAGAATTGAAGCCTGAGCGAAGACTCTGAGCAGCTCATTAGCTGTGGCATAAGCACTGAGTTCCTCTCTATCCGGGAGGTGCTCAATCCGCACTCCATGCCATGCCCTGCCCCCACTCCAACATTAACTCCAAGCCTCTACCCTTGCCCCTCCTCTTCCGACCCCCGCTCCAGCCCAGGCCCCACCCCCACTCCATCCCTTCTCTTGCCCTGGATTTGAGGGGTGTGTGTAGCCCAGAATGTGATCAAGCTAATTTTGCGAACATATTATGTGCATTCAGCCACCCTGAATTAATGAAACAGAACACCACATAGTTAAGGGTTAGTTTGAAGACAGGAGCAAGGTCATACCTAGCTGGCAGTTTCTGCTAATCAGAATGGGAGGAGGGGACAGACAAGTAAATAACAGACTGAAAACCTTGGTGGTTGGAAAACCTTGAATCTAGACCCCTCCGATATTAAAAGTTTACTGAAAGTTAGGAAGGGATGATCCAGTGTTTTAAAGAAGTTAGTTATAAAAGACTGGCTAATAGAGTGTATTTCGGAGCAGTCCTCTGAAGCCATATTGAGAGACGTTTTTCCTAACACCTTTTCTCCCCGGTGGGTGAGCAACTGGCCACTGTGAACCTGCTGTTAGTTACTGTCAGGGGAACTCTGCGGTACAGATGTGGGGTCCTGCATGAAAGACCCCCTAAGCTTATATTCCACCAGCTTAGGTTAAAGCTTCCCCAAAGCACAAATTCCTTTCCTTGTCCTTGGACGGTATTGCTGCCACCACCAAGTGATTTAAACAAACATTCAGGAAGGGGCCACTTGGAGCCCTATCCCTGCCCCAAATCTCCCCCCAAACCCCCTTCAAGTTAGTCCCTCCAGACTGAGCAGATTTGTGTCTGCCCTCCTCTTCAGCATATTCAGAGCTTTTTCCCATGCCCTCCCCGGACTCCACCCGAACACCAGTTTCCGATTTCTGGGACTTCACGCTTTCCCCTACACTCCACCCCTGCAGACAGCTTTTTAAACGACAGCTGGAAGTACGCTGAGCTCTAAAAGTCAGCCCTCCCCCTCCTAAGAATCTTAGTTTCTCTTTGTGTGTGCATGGTGTTGTGTTTTTTGACAATAAAAGCATAGTTATTTGAACAATAAGCACTCTTTATTTGTTTCCTTGTAAATTATGATAGCAGATGGCAGCAGTAAACAAACAAGTGGCTTTATCATTTCCTGACATTGAACCCTGGGCTTGAACAAAACTGGACTTCATTATGTATTACAATCCGAAGCATAGCAACAAACATTACTGGTTCTCATGTTCAAAGTGTTGCCTAAAAGCCTCCCTGATTCGAATTGCCCCCATTGTGCCCATGTAATAACCTTGGTGTCTGGCTGCTCAAAATCGGCAGCCAAGTGTCATGTCTCAGCAGTCCACCTCTGAGCAAAGTTTTTGCCCTTTCCTTCACAAATATTATGCAATGTGAAACACATGACAACGACCATGGGAATATTTTCCTCATTGAGGTCTAACCTGCCCAAAAGGTATCTCCAGCGTGCCTTTAATCTGCCAAATGCACATTCCACAGTCATCCTGCACTTACTCAGCCTATTGTTGAAACACTCGTTACTGCTATCCAGATTTCCCATGTACGGCTTTCATAAGCCCTCGCATTAAGGTGTATCTCAGGATCAGTATGGGCATTTCGACATCCCTATGGGGATCTTCTGGTCTGAAAAGAAAGTCCCCTTTTGCAGCTTTCTGTAAAGGTTAGTGTTCCTAAAGATTCATGCATCATGCAATTCTCCAGACAACTCTGCACTGATGTCAATTAAATGCCCTTGGTGATCCACAAGCACCTGTAACACCATGGAAAAGTACCCCTTCTGATTGATATACAATATCGCAAGGAGCTTTGGTGCCGAAATTGGAATATGCATGCCATCTATCACCCCTCCACGGCTAGGGAAACGCATTTCTGCAAAGCCATCCACAATATCACGCAGCCCCAAAGATCGATTTCCCAACTGCAAACTGATTTGAGACCGACCGGTAGCAGCCTTGAGTGGTCAGCTTCCACACTGCGATCGCCAAGTGCTTCTTTACCAAGAGGGCAGCTCTCATTTGGGTGTTCTTTGCCACAGGGCTGGGGTGAGCTCAGCACACAGTTCCAGGAAGATGGCTTTCCTTATCCGAAAGACCTGCAGCTATTGCTCATCTTCCCAGACCTGCATAACGATGCAATTCCATCATTAAGTGCTAGTTTCTTGAGCCCAAAAGCAATGTTCCACCGTGTTTAGCTGCTCTGTGATTGCTAAAAGCAACCTAATGCTGCTGCTATCCATGTCAGACAGCGTGTCAGGCAACTGTGACCCTCATTGCCTTAGCAACTTCAAGATTGATTCCACTGCCATTCGCGATGTGCTACTGACAGCTAGCAGAGCAGTGAGGGATCCATTCCTGCAGCTAGAGGTGGTGGGCTGAGCAGAAAACAAGGGACGTTGAAAAGTGCCGTGAACGGGAGATGGGAAACCATGGAATGCTGGGACAGAAAACAATGCATCATTGAACATTAAGCCTTAACCCATGATGTGCTGTGATCCACTCCACCTTCCCACAACACATCTTGGCACAAGGAGGAGAGCTGAACTGTGGGATAGCTACCCACAGTGCATTGCTCTCACTGTTGCTATGCCGAAAGAGAAAGACAGTGTGAATGTGCAACAATGATTTTCTTTAAAGGCTTTTTGGGAAAAATATCTGCCAATGTGCACACAGTCCATGCTGTAGGGAGTTTCCCATTCACCTAGTTACTGAAAATTTGTGAGTGGAAAAAACCCAAACCTTTGCCAAGACATGTGGCAGTGGAAAACATCCCAACTCGAACACACCTCAGGAAAAATCTTGGGCATCATTGAGAGCAGCTCCATGGAAACACCTGCTTCTTTGCAGTAGTGACCAAAACAGACACAATGTTCGGTTGCCTAAGGAATAGGATGGACAATAACCTGCTCTGGACACAGGCTAAGTTTTTGTCACCCAGTCTCCAACAGATGAAGCAGATAGAAAGTGGATTTCCGAGACAGGCTCTCAGTCTGGGGGAGGCTGCCATATGTGGACTGAAAAGTCTGGAACTGTTTAGTTTAGAGACAAAGGATGGAGCATATGGTAGAGGAGAACAAAATAAAAGAGTGGAACTGGTTACATTCAAATAGACAAGCAGAGAACAGTTCCCAACTGTTAATAGCTATCTACAGATACCAGTCAAAAGGGCTAATTCCCCAAAGCTGAGGAAAAGTATCAGCAAAACTGATTGGGATGAAAAAGGGGAATGAAACTTGGGAGTTCTTTAAGAAGAGTTATTGGCTAATTAAAAGGTCGCGATTCCACAGTCAAGGAAGTGGAGAACTTTGGCTAAAAACCCTTTTCAATGGCAAAGTGAAGGCAGCATTTATGTGGGAGAAAAGCAATAGATACAAATGGGAAAAAAAGGGAATATAGCTATCAGGCAATACAAATGGGAAGTTATGAAAATTGATAAGGAACATTAAAGACATCAGGGGAAACTCCATGCTTGGCGGGGCTAAGGATCACAAAAAGGAGGCTATTAAGTGCATTAAGAACCAAAAAAACCCTAGAAAAGGTTTAAGGCAATTCCTAGAGGGAGAAAGGAAACTTCTTAATGTTGCAGAAAATGTAGATGTGTTGCAGAAATTGGTTTGTTCTGCATTTGGAAAGAAGCAGTAGGAGGTACTCCTATCACATGAGGTGATGGAATAGTCTTGTGACTATTTCATATTCTCTGTGTATATATAAAGTCTGCTGCAGTTTCCACGGTATGCATCCGATGAAGTGAGCTGTAGCTCACGAAAGCTCATGCTCAAATAAATTGGTTAGTCTCTAAGGTGCCACAAGGACTCCTTTTCTTTTTGCGAATACAGACTAACACGGCTGTTACTCTGAAACCTGTCATTATGCAAGGCACTGCATTTAGCCGTATGGAGTGGAAATCTATCAACTGCATGAAAAAACTTGCACAGATACAGACAGACATCATCTTCCTTTCCAAATGCAAACAGATGGACATCGTACCAAAAGGACGGAAGGTAAAAAATCCATTACAATCTACATACCACACAGACTATGCTGACAGCTTGTTCCACACGCTCTCAAAGAAACTGTGGAATCACCTGATCAACATCCTCTACAGCAAACAGGGAAAGATTAAGAATGAGCTCTCAAAAATGGATACTCTCATAAAAGACCAACCTTCCACACAAACTTCCTCGTGGCTGGATTTTACTAAAACTAGGCAAGCCATTTACAACGCACACTTTGCTTCTCTACAAAAGAAAAAGGACACTAAACTTTCTAAACTACTACATGCTACAAGGGGCCACAGCAATGGTTCCCTCAACCCACCTAGCAATATTGTTAACCTATCCAACTATACTCTCAGCCCAGCAGAAGCAGCTGTTCTATCTCGGGGCCTCTCCTTCTGCCCCTCCACCCCCACGAACATGATACAGTTCTGTGGTGACCTAGAATCCTATTTTCGACGTCTCCGACTCAAGGAATATTTCCAAAATACCTCTGAACAACATACTAATCCACAGAGGTCTCCCTACCAACACTACAGAAAGAAGGATTCTAGGTGGACTCCTCCTGAAGGTCGAAACAGCAGACTGGACTTCTACATAGAGTGCTTCCGCCGACGTGCACTGGCTGAAATTGTGGAAAAGCAGCATCACTTGCCCCATAACCTTAGCCATGCGGAACGCAATGCCATCCACAGCCTCAGAAACAACTCTGACATCATAATCAAAAAGGCTGACAAAGGAGGTGCTGTTGTCATCATGAATAGGTCGGAATATGAACAAGAGGCTGCTCGGCAGCTCTCCAACACGAGTTTCTACAAGCCATTACCCTCTGATTCCACTGAGAGTTACCAAAAGCAACTACAGCATTTGCTCAAGAAACTTCCTGAAAAAGCACAAGATCAAATCCGCACAGACACACCCCTGGAACCCCGACCTGGGATATTCTATCTACTACCCAAGATCCATAAACCTGGAACTCCTGGGCGCCCCATCATTTCAGGCATTGGCACCCTGACAGCAGGATTGTCTGGCTATGTAGACTCCCTCCTCAGGCCCTACGCTACCAGCACTCCCAGCGACCTTCGAGACACCACTGACTTCCTGAGGAAACTTCAATCCATCGGTGATCTTCCTGATAACACCATCCTGGCCACTATGGATGTAGAAGCCCTCTACACCAACATTCCACACAAAGATGGACTACAAGCCGTCAGGAACACTATCCCCGATAATGTCACGGCTAACCTGGTGGCTGAACTTTGTGACTTTGTCCTTACCCATAACTAATTCACATTTGGGGACAATGTATACCTTCAGATCAGCGGCAATGCTATGGGTACCCGCATGGCCCCACAGTATGCCAACATTTTTATGGCTGATTTAGAACAACGCTTCCTCAGCTCTCGTCCCCTAAAGCCCCTACTCTACTTGCACTATATTGATGACATCTTCATCATCTGGACCCATGGAAAAGAAGCCCTTGAGGAATTCCACCATGATTTCAACAATTTCCATCCCACCACCAACCTCAGCCTGGTCCAGTCCACACAAGAGATCCACTTCCTGGACACTACAGTGCTAATAAACAATGGTCACATAAACACCACCCTATACCGGAAACCTACTGACTGCTATTCCTACCTGCATGCCTCCAGCTTTCACCCTGACCACACCACACGATCCATCGTCTACAGCCAAGCTCTGCGATACAACCGCATTTGCTCCAATCCCTCAGACAGAGACAAACACCTACAAGATCTCTGTCAAGCTTTCTTACAACTACAATACCCACCTGCAGAAGTAAAGAAACAGATTGATAGAGCCAGAAGAGTTCCCAGAAGTTACCTACTACAGGACAGGCCCAACAAAGAAAATAACAGAACGCCACTAGCCGTCACCTTCAGCCCCCAACTAAAACCCCTCCAACGCATTATTAAGGATCTACAACCTATCCTAAAGGATGACCCAACACTCTCACAAATCTTGGGAGACAGGCCAGTCCTTGCCTACAGACAGCCCCGCAACCTGAAGCAAATACTCACCAACAACCACATTCCACACAACAGAACCACTAACCCAGGAACTTATCCTTGCAACAAAGCCCGTTGCCAATTGTGCCCACATATCTATTCAGGGGACACCATCACAGGGCCTAATAACATCAGCCACACTATCAGAGGCTCGTTCACCTGCACATCCACCAATGTGATATATGCCATCAGGTGCCAGCAATGCCCCTCTGCCATGTACATTGGTCAAACTGGACAGTCTCTACGTAAAAGAATAAATGGACACAAATCAGATGTCAAGAATTATAACATTCATAAACCAGTCGGAGAACACTTCAATCTCTCTGGTCACGCAATCACAGACATGAAGGTCGCTATCTTAAAACAAAAAAACTTCAAATCCAGACTCCAGCAAGAAACTGCTCTATTGGAATTCATTTGCAAATTGGATACTATTAATTTAGGCTTAAATAGAGACTGGGAGTGGCTAAGTCATTATGCAAGGTAGCCTATTTCCTCTTGTTTTTTCCTACCCGCCCCACCCCCAGATGTTCTGGTTTAACTTGGATTTAAACTTGGAGAGTGGTCAGTTTGGATGAGCTATTACCAGCAGGAGAGTGAGTTTGTGTGTGTATGGGGGTGGGTTTTTGGAGGGGGGTGAGGGAGTGAGAGAACCTGGATTTGTGCAGAAAATGGCCCAATTTGATTATCATGCACATTGTGTAAAGAGTTGTCACTTTGGATGGGCTATCACCAGCAGGAGAGTGAATTTGTGTGGGGGGGTGGAGGGTGAGAAAACCTGGATTTGTGCTGGAAATGGCCTAACCTGATGATCACTTTAGATAAGCTATTACCAGCAGGACAGTGGGGTGGGAGGAGGTATTGTTTCATATTCTCTGTGTATATATAAAGTCTGCTGCAGTTTCCACGGTATGCATCTGATGAAGTGAGCTGTAGCTCACGAAAGCTCATGCTCAAATAAATTGGTTAGTCTCTAAGGTGCCACAAGGACTCCTTTTCTTTTTGCGAATACAGACTAACACGGCTGTTACTCTGAAACCTGTCTTGTGACGATGTGACTCAGCAGGGAGGGGGGAGTGTTGACCTGGGAATGTGCCCTGGGGATGGGAGACCTGAGAGCCTGTCTGCGGGGTCAACCCTGTGCATCTCGCAGGCATTCTCAAAGGCCGTCAGGAAGCTATCTATGTCCTCCCCCTCCTTCCGCTGGGCCAGGAAGCACTTATCAAAGTTCCTTGCAGTCTTGGGTCCCCCCTCACTCACCACAGCTGGGGCCCCACTGCTCCTCAGCCTGGCCAGCTCCAGTTCATGCTGTCTTTGTTTCTCCTTCTCCTGACGCTCCCTCTCCTTCTCCTCCTGCTCATGTTGACGTTGTTTTTCCTTCTCCTCCTGCTCATGTTGACGTTGTTTCTCCTCATGTTGACGTTGTTTCTCATGATCCTCCAGCTCCCTCATTTTCATCTCCCTCTCCCATTCCAGCCGCATCCGCTCCAGGGATGGGGAGCTCCGCCGGGAGGATCCCCTGCTGGCTGCCGGGGTCAGGGTGCCCTCGGTATTCGCTGGGCTTCCCCCAACCCCTCCCCCAGGCCTAGGTAGGAAGGGTCTCGGGATGTCCTGGGCAGCAGTCTGACCCCTCCCAGCCCGGTCAGGCCCCAGGGCCCATGCTGCGTCCGCCGGGCGGCTTCCCTCAGGGACAGGGATCGGGTCATCCAAGCGATCCCTCTCCTCCAACTGGGCAATCAGCTGTTCCTTGGTGGACCTCCTGATACGCAGCCCCCTCTGCCTGCACAGCTCCACCAGGTCGCTCTTCAGGCGTTTAGCGTACATCTCCCTGCTGGCCACTCGCAGGCCGGGCAGCTTTCCACGGTTTCCAGGAAAAACTCCTCGTGTGCCAGTCCTTCTTGAGGTCACCACCTCTTTGCCAGGGTCGAGCTGCAGACTCCTCCGCCCCTGGAACCGCTCGCTGCAATCCCCCGGGGGACCCTGTTACTGCAAAAGTCCTTCTCTCTGGTCACACATTCCCAGGGGTTAACCGCCCCCCGAAACCGTCTCTCTCTGAATCTTCAGCACGCCTGGTCCCCGTCAATTCCCCTTCATTTTACTGTTCCCCAGTCACTTACTGCAGGAAGCGCCGTTCACGGGGTGCAGTAGATCCCACCGCTGCCACCAGTTGTCACGGAGTGTGGGGGAGTCCAGGCCCTGCACCCCTCTTCCTGGGATCCACTGAGACTCTCAGCCAGCCAGTAAATCAGAAGGTTTATTGGACAACAGGAACACAGTCCACAACCGAGCTTGTGGGTACAACCAGGACCACTCAATCACGTCCTTCTGGGGGAGCAGGGAGCTTAGACCCCAGCCCTGGGGTTCCCTGTGTTCCTCCACCCAGCCCCAAACTGAAAACTAAACCCACCCAGCAGGTTCCCTGCTGCACTCTCCATCCACATTCCTGGGCAGAGGTGTTACCTCCCTCTCCCCCTCCTGGCTCTGACGACAGGCTCTCAGGTCTCCCATCCCCAGGGCACATTCCCAGGTCAACACTCCCCCCTCCCTGCTGAGTCACATCATCACATCAGGGGTGCAGGGCCTGGACTCCCCCACACTCCGTGACAAGTCTCCAGTCCATTAGCTGCCAAGGAGGATGTTAAACAGCCTCGACAGTAGAACCGTAGAGTTACGAACACCAGGGTTACGAACTGACGGATCACCCACACCTCTGATTTGGAACCTGAAGTACGCAATCTGTCAGCAGTACAGCCAAAAAAAAAGAAAAAAGAAAAAAGAAAAAAGAAAAAAGCAAATACAGGACAGTTCTGTGTGAAACATAAACTATTAAAAAATGAAGGGAAAGTTAAAAAAAAAAGGCGTGATGAGGTTAGGAAACAATGGAAAGGCTGGTCTGGGAATATAATTCTAGGACAATAATTAACGCCAGTAAACACATGGTTTATGGAAAAGAGGTCTTGTCAAATAAACCTGATTTCATCCTTTAATGAGAGTGCAGGTTTGGTTGATCAAGGATACTGAGCAGATGCAATAAACTTCAATTTCTCTGAGGCATTTGATTTAGTCAGGAAAAACATTCAGGTGAACACTCTACAATATCATTAGAGCACATGTAAAATTTACTAAAAACTGGCTAACTGACAGATCTCAGAAATCCGCTGTCAAGGAGCCAGTGTCAGCAAATGGGACTGTTCCTAGTGGGGTTCTGCAGGGACCAGTTCTAGGCTCGATGGTATTTAATATTTTCATCAAGGATCTGGAAGCAAACAGAAAATCACTGCAGATAAAATTTGTGGACGACCCAAAGATTGGCAGAGTGGTTATAATACAGTCAAATGCAAAGTGATCCTCTCAGAACAGGCAATGCAGGCCCTACCCAGAGACTAGGGCACTGTATTATGGACGCAGGGACCCTGAAAAGGATTTAGGGGTCTCTGTGGATGCCAAACTCATTGTTAGCTCCCAATGTGATGCTGTGGCCAACAGGGCTGATTCAATCCTTGGACATATACACAGGGAAGTGGTGAGTTGAAGCAGAGGAAGGATTTTGCGTCTGTACATGGCATTGGTGAAACCGTCTGCATCCAGGTCTGGGCTCCACATTTCAAAAAGGCTGTTGAAAAGTTGGAGAGGGTGCGGAAAAGAGCCACAGAATGATTGGAGGCTGGAGAAAAGGCTGGACAGTGAGAGACTTGAAGGGCATCAGATATTTAACTGATCAAAAAGACGATCAAGCAGAGACTTTCATGGGGTGAAAACTATTGGTAAAGAGGAGAAAGGCAGAGCAAGACCCAACGGCTGGAAGCTGAAGGCAGACAAATTCCAGCTGGAAATCAGTGCCAAATGTTTAGCACTGAGGGTGATTAACTATTGGAACAAACTGTGAAGAGAACTGGTGGATTCTCAAACTCTGCATGTCTGGGGCTCCAGACTGGACTCTTTTCTGGAAGATCTGCTTGAGGGCTTCTCTACACTTTAAACGCTACAGTTGTGTTGCCGTACTGCTTCAGTGTAGACACGACTTACACCAATACCAGGGGCTCTCCTGGCAGTATAGGTGATCCACCTCCCCGAAAGGTGGTAGCTAGGTTGATGGAAGAACTCTTCTGTTGACCTCATGCTGTGTACAAAGGGGTTAGGTTGATACAGCGACATCTTTCGGGGTGTGGATGATTTTGCTGTTGCAAACAAAGCAGATGCAATTTGGGGTTGCATTAACAGAGACATGGCATGCAAGTCACGGTCGGTGATACTATCACTCTACTCGGTGCTGTTTGGGCCTCAGTTGAAGCACTGTGTCCAGTTTGGGTCACTAAGGGATAGGAAGGATGTAGAGAAACTGGAAAGGATCCAGAGGCAAGCGACAAAGGTGATCCAAGGGATGGAATGCAAGTCGTATGAGCAAGCTGAAGGAACCAGGTATGTTTAGTTTGGAAAAGAGGAGATTGAGGGAGGATATGCCAGTGGTCTTCAGATCCTTGCAAGGCTGCTATAAAAAAGATGGGGAAGAGTCGTTCTCTCTTTTCACAGAGGGCAGGACAAGAGGCGATGGGATGAAACTACAGCACACCAGATTTAGATGCAATCTCAGGAAAAACTCCCTAACTGCAAGAACAAGAGAATAATGGAACAGTCTCCTCGGAAGGTTGTGGAAGCTCCTTCCCTGGAGGTTTTCCAAAGGAGGCTGGATGGTCATGTGTCTGGGATGGGTTAGACACAACCAATCCTGCATCTCGGCAGGGGTCAGACTCGATGACCCTTGCGGTCCCTTCTCACCTTGTGCCTCTAAGATTCTATAATGTAAAATCGTAATGTAGACCAGGCCTTAGTCAAACACAAGTCATTGGGCTCAATAGAGGAGTAACTGGGTGAATTTTAGTGGCCTGTGTTATACAGAAGGTCAGACTGGATGGTCTAATGGTCCCTTCTGGCCACTAACCCTGGAATCTATGAATAAAGAAAGTAGGTCAGGTATTTATATTTACTCTGTCTCACAACACCCGAACAAGGGAACGTTCAGTTACGTCGAAAGTCTGAACGTGTAACTCTGATGAAAGAAAATTGTTTACATAATCCATTGTTGGCCTGTGGAACTCCTTGCCACAGACATTACTGGAGCAAAGAGTTTAGCTGAATGGGATTCAGAAATGGATGGGCCATTGTCGGTGGTGCTGGTGGCACCATGGTGAGTTAAGTCTGTCTGACACCTTCCATTAGGAGACTTGATTTTCAGTTGCTTATAAGTTTGCCAATCTTTAAGCGTTTGGACTGAAATTTCCCACCCTGGGTGTCTGCTGCCGGCTGAATTGTTTTTTCAAAGTTTCAGACATAACAGATCAGCCGACATCTCGAATGAAGCTAGGAGATGTGATGTCTTGCCCATGTTGAAAAATTCCTATAGTTTTTCCAGTGAGGAGCCCTAGCACCTCCATGCTTTCCAGAAATTAAAAGTCAGGT
Source organism: Eretmochelys imbricata (assembly GCF_965152235.1). Lineage (NCBI taxonomy): Eukaryota > Metazoa > Chordata > Testudines > Cheloniidae > Eretmochelys > Eretmochelys imbricata. Next base: position 1,216,716 of record NC_135572.1, read on the forward strand.
AACAGCCCCACCCATTAACAGCCAGAGCCCTGAGATGCAAGAGCAGGAGGTGACGGTGTCTGTGCATTAACACACAGCTGGCTCCTGAGGTCTTTACTCAGTTCTTACTCCAAAGTAGTTTTGCCTCAGTGGGGCCAGAGCAATGTACGGGCCATGGCCTCAGAATCTGGCCTCGTACTGTCCCTTTACTGACACCTTTCCTCCTCAAGGATCCCCTGCACTGCTGAAATGCAGCCGCCTTGGGGCTGGAGGCCATCAGCCGGGGAGGCACAGCAAAAAGGGACATTTTGGCCCATGGTACTGGATCAAACTCATCCCCGTGGCAAGATCCCTGGGATGCTTAATGGCTGCACAGAGCAGAAAGGACCCCAGACCTATTTTCTGTCCCATCACATCCATGTTGCACTGGGTTTGTCGAGCAGGTGAGCTCCTCAGCAAGAGATGGTACCTGTGAATCCTGAGACGGAAGTGTCTTTCCTGGGAATCCCCCTCAGGTAGCTGTGTCCCACACCGCTCTCACCCCAGCATCTGCAGCAGCATCCCACACTGAGAGCTGAGACAGGGATCTGCACCGTTTATAATATAGCTCTGTGTAACCCCAGGGGGTTTGCTCAGCCTCTAGGGGAGAAGCGGTATCTGGATATAAACAGGCTGGAGACCAGAGACACTCTCGGCAATGTCTCTCTTTCCATGTCTGTGCTTCTGTGCTCTTTATCCATCTTTAGGAGTAAACAGTAATTAAGGGACCTTCCGAAAGGGAGATGAGAACTCTGGGGCTCTGTGCTGAGTCAGAGAGGAATTGGCATCTCTGTGCATGTGTGTATTTTAAAAAATTATAGTTGATTAGTAAGAAAACTAGGGATAGTGCCTAGATCTCCCAAGGGTCTGATACCCTATAAATACCCAGGATAGCTGGATAGATTGTAGACAGGCAGATCTGGAGATAGATGACTGAGGGGAGACACAAGCACTCCCTGCAGGCACACGGGGCTGTCACTCAGGGATCAGAAGTCTGTAACTCTCATCTGCAACTGTGACCACACTGGGCAGCACCATTCATTGAAGGATGTTCAAAATACCTAGCAAAGGAAAGTCACTATGAACATATCCCCATTATTCAGACAGGTAAACTGAGGTATGGGGAGAGGTGACATGGCCAAGGTCTCACAGAGATTGAGTGTCAGGATGACAGACAGAACCCAGGAGTCCTGACGTCCCTGCTGTTACCACGGTCTCTCCGTCACACCAACAGGGAATGGACTCCCGCTCTGACAGGGGCTGTTCATTGGGTGGGATGCAGAGGAAAGTCTGGTAGAGGGATTCTGAGCCTTCGCCATCCTCTGAAGGTGAATCTGAGGTTTTCAGAACTAGCTTGGGTTTGTGAGCTCCCCGCTCCTGTGAGGTGTTGTCAGGGTTCCTTCCCCACTCTGAACTCTGGGGTACAGATGTGGGGACCCGCATGAAAGGCCCCCTAAGCTTATTCTTACCAGCTTAGGTTAAAACTTCCCCAAGGCACAGATTCCTTTCTTGCCTTGGGATCGCTGCCACTACCAAGTGATTTAACAAACAATCAGGGAAAGTACCACTTGGAGTCCTATTCCCCCCAAAAGGTTCCCCCAAACCTACACCCCCTTTCCTGGGGAAGACTTGCGCATACATCCTCACCAATTGGTTACAAAGGGACTACAGACCCAAAACCCTGGGTCTTAGAACAATGGAAAAATCAGTCAGGTTTTAAAAAGAAGGATTTTATTTAAAGAGAAAAAGGTAAAAGAATCACCTCTGTAAACTTAGGCTGGTACTTAGCCTTACAGAGTATCAGAAAATTCAAAGAGCCCAGAGGAACCCCCTCTAGCCTTAGTTTCAAAGTTACAACAAAACAGGGATAAACCTCCTTCTAGCACAGCAAAAATTCACAAGTTGAGAAAACAAAGGTAAACTAATACACCTTGCCTGGCTGTTACTTACAAGTTTAAAATATGAGAGACTTGTTCAGAAAGATTTGGAGAACTTGGATTGATGTCCGGTCCCTCTTAGTCCAAAGAGCGAACGGGCCACAGACAAAAAAAAAAAAAAACCCCACAAAGCCTCCCCCTCCCAGATTTGAAAGTATCTTTTGTCCCTATTGGTTCCTTTGGTCAGGTGCCAACCAGGTTACTCGAGCTTCTTAATCCCTTACAGGTAAGGAGGAATTTTAGGCTACCCCTATGGTTATGACAGGTGTGAACTCCGGGACTCCACTTCCGCTCCCACTCAGAAACCTGCCAACGCATCACAGTCAGTGGGGTCGCTTTGGAGGAGCAGACGTAGTAAAAGCAACACCCACAGAATGTTCCTGTGGATAGAGGGCAGCTGGGGGCCTGTCCTGGGGACACAGGCTCCCCCACCCCCTAAAACAGCTGTGGAACAAGGGGGGCCCTATAGGCAGGATAGAGACTGATTCAGTGTTTGCATTGGACTAGTTCTTCCCCTGTCGCTTCATTTCCTCCCAGTTTCTCCCAGGTGGAATTGAAATTGAATGTTCCAGTCTGAGTCAGACTTTCCAGCACAACCCGGCTGGAGGCCGCTTGGATTCCCACAGCTGAACTCTCTGCCTGCTCATCTGGCTCATCGGGGGTATTTCTCCAGGGTGGAGCACCTGGGTTTTTAAGCCCTGGAATGAGACTGAACGAATTCTCCTGTCTGAGCCTAGCAGGGGTCCCGTGTCCACCTGTATTCAAGTTACTAACACTCAGTAGCTGGCAAGCGTGGTTTGACCTTCCCCTGTAGCTAAAGGCAAAGGGGGCGGGGGGTCACTAGGCCCTGATTTGGCTGGATTATTGTGTTTTTAATTTATTATTTTTATCTGAATTGTGGAAGCCTCCAGAGGCCCGCTCCGGTTTAGGACCCCTTGTGCTGGGCCCTTCGCAAACACAGAAGGAGAAACAGCCCCTACCCCAAGGAGCTTATCAATCAAATTAAGACAAGACACAGCTAATGTGTGTAACAAACCAGAAAGGGCAGGCGGGGAGATGGGGTAGTAACAGCACTAAGACTGGGTGGTCACATAGGCTGTTGGGTGGGTGAGAGACAGCAGAAATGCACAGTCCTGCCCTGGCTGTGAGAAGTGTGTCCTGGGCCTCTAAGAGCAGATCACGTGTTCGGGGGAACTAGATTGGGGCTGGCGAGAACGGGCCATTGAGTGGCGGCTGCACCAGACACACAGCTGGGAGCGCGTGGCTCTCCGATAGCTCTCGTAACTCTGCTTTAGTTCTGATCACGCCTCCCTCCTTCGAGTGCAGACTGAGCCTCCTTCTGATGAGTCCCAGGACAACCCCTGGTACCAGAGGGGAGACCAGAGGAGAGGGCAGAGGTAACAGGGCTGAGGTGAAGGAAGGAAGGAGCCATCCTGGAGATGGAACAACTGAAAGCCCCCACGGAGTTGAAACTCTTGGGCAATGCAGCAGACTCCAGGAAGAGATTCAGACAGTTCTGAGATATGTCTATGCAAGCAGCTGGGTTTGGTGAGAAAGACCAGCAGAAAATAGCAATTTTCTTAAACACTGCAGGGCTTGAGGCAGTGGACGTCTTTACTCTAATGTAACTCAGCCTTTGTCTGCACCGGCACTTTTGTCAATAAAACTTTTGTCAGTCAGGGGTGTGAAAAAAAGAACCGCTCCTAACCAGTGTTGACAGCGTTTTGTGAGCGAGAGACCAATCAAAAATTAAAAACAATGAGGAGAAACTGGGAAAGGTGGAAGGAAAAGCCGTCACCCCGCTCTGTGGCCCGGGGGAACCCCAACCGGCCGTCTCTGGGATGTCAGGGCAGTTCACGGTCTGTCCCTCACACAGCCCAGGCCCTGCCCAGCTGGCTGCGCTGCAGGGATGCCGCAGGTCAGACACTCGCTCTGGCGCTGGCCACACGCCCTCAGGCTCTAGGGGGCAGGGCCCCTTTCCCGCAGCGTTGTCCCCGCAACCCCCATGGGGTTTATGATCCCTCTCCAAGTCTGTCCTGCGAGGCCTCTTGCCCTGGGTGCATCTCCCTGTCCCCAGCTGCTCACTGCACCCAGCTCCGGTCTGCTCCAGATCCAGCCCCAGCACGGCTCCAGCTCCCTGGGGTGCTTCTCTGCTCCAGTGGCTGCTCTGCTCCCAGCTCAGCTCGGGCCCCTGGTCTCCCCTTAGCTCAGCCCTGCTCTGGCCCAGGCAGCCCCAGCCTCCGACCCCCTCATTGGCCTGCCTTCCCTGTCAATCAGGCTGACTGGGAGTGTTGGCCTCTCCCCATTGCCCCTGTGGACTGTCAGTCTCAGGGTTCTGGATTCTCAGCGACCCTCCCCCTTCCTTTTGGTACTCGGAAAGGGTCAACCAAAAATCCTCACTAAATTTTGGTTAGCAGGCAACAGTCCCCATACACAGAGCTGAAGCTAATGAGCCCATCCTGCAGCTGTGGACAGTCACAGAAACCTTCAGTGCTCAGGCCGGTGGGGTTGGAGCCGGAGATGACACCTATCCCATTCTTCAGTCACACACTGGAGTTCAGCCCATATTTAGTGCACCTGGAATTACAGATACAGAGCACCAGACACAAAGGTTTGGTTTGGGCACTGAAGGATGCTGGGAGTGTTATATAGACAGATATATTGGTGCACAAAGAATCACAGGGAGTCTGGTTCATTTCCTATCAGCGGCATTGAGTAGCAAGCATCATTGAACTTTGAATTTCCTGTGTTCCTTTCAACCCGCCCAGACCTGAAATGTGGCACCCAGGGTGTGACAAGGATCCAGAATGAGGCCCACACAAATATTATCCTTGCAGGGGACTCTAGATAGATTTGTAGATTATATGGCCAGGAGGGACTATTGTGATCATCTGCTCTGACCTCCTGCATTGCACAGGCCGTAGGACTGCCCTGGATGAATTCCTCTTTGAACTAGAGCAGATCTTTGAGAAAAATATCCCATGTCAACTGAAACATGGCCAGTGATGGAGACACACCATGATCCTTGCTAAATTGTTCAAATGGTCAATTACCCTCAGTGCTAAAAAATTCCACTTTGTCTCTAGTCTCAATGTGTCTACCTTCAACGTCCAGCCCCTGACTCTTGTTCAATGTTTGCCTGCCAGCTTTAAGAGCCTCCTATTATCAAGTTTCTGTTCTGCATTATAAATGCCGATAGAATGCAATCATATTCCTCCATAACCTTCTCCTCGATAAGAGATTGAGCTCATTGAGTTCCCGGGGCAGCCTTGCACTGGTCCCCGGAGAAAGTTCTGTCTCCTGCACAGACGAGCTTCCCCCCTGCTGTCGAGAGTCCCACTGTGCCAGAGAAATGCAGTTACTGGAATTTTAGGGTCTGTGAATCCCCAGACCCTTGGGTACCTTGAAGATGAGGACCAAGACCTTGAACTTGACTTGATGTTCTCTGGGAAGCCGGTGTAGAGCGCGGAGAGCAGGTCTAACGTGCTCGCAGGAGCCTGTGTTGCTGAGGAGACTCTGCAGCCTTCGGTGCTCGTTGGAGTTTCGTAAGCAGAGAAGGCGTCATGCCCAGGTATCCTGCATTGCTACAGTCCAGACAGGAGTGATGAAGGCCTATATTACTAAGGCCAGGCCATCATCCACCAGGATGGGATGGAGTCTCCTAGTTAAATGAATATAGTAGAAAGGACTCCTCCCAGACGCTGGTATGAGAGAGATCAGCATCAGCAAGGCGTCCAAGAGCCCTCTTAGACAATGGACTTAATGGCCCAAATGTGGGTGTGAACCTTCAGTCAAAGGAGGCTGCACCGAAGCTGCCAACTCTTCACAATGCTTTGCTCTGCCCGCCAGCATCACCTCTCTCTTCCTCGGTGTAACATGATGTTTACTGTCCACAATGGCACCTCCTGCTGGTCAGACTGGGAATTAGCTCAGTCCAGCCTCGGAGCACCTTCTGCTGCAAGTATCTCCCTATCGGCCCCTGCTTCCTCGTCAATCTCCCCCACTGTACTTCAGGCACTTCAAGCCCCCTTATCTTGGGGTGCTGTCCCACAGGAGTGCCCACACACTCTGGGTCTCCCCTCCCAGGGGAACCCCCTCCTCCTATGCCCACCTTGCCTCAGTGGCTTCTGCCAGTCAGCACCTAGCCCCCGCTCACTGGGGCAGACTGCAGTTTGTAATGGCCACTCATCATTGTCAAGGGGGCTGGACCTGCTGCGTTTCTAGCCCCAGCTGTCTCCCTGCAGCCCTAGTACCTCATTAGCCCTTTCTGCCAGGCCTCAGCCTGGGGACTAGCCAGGCCAGAGCTCCGCCTGCCCTTCCCCAGCCTTGCTCTGTCAAAGGTACCCTGTCTCTCCCAGGCAGGTAGGTCTCCTGCATGTTGCTGGCATTTGAGTCCACGTTGTGTGACCAGCTCCCAGAGTGGCTGCATGGAGAAGTTGAAACCCCCCAGACGGAGAACTGATCCTTGTGGGACTCCACCACATCTACTAATGTGATAAATGCCATCATGTTCCAGCAATGCTCCTCTGCCAGGTACATTGGCCAAACTAGACCATCTCAATGTAAAAGAGTAAATGGACACAAATCAGACATCGGGAATGGTAACATACAGAAGCCAGTAGGAGAACACTTCAATCTCCCTGGACACTCAATAACAGATTTAAAAGTGGCCATCCTTCAACAAAAAACCTTCAAAAACAGACTTCAAAGAGAAACTGCAGAGCTACAATTCATTTGCAAACTTAACACCATTAATTTGGGCTTGAATCGGGACTAGGAGTGGCTGGCTCACTACAAAAGCAATTTTCCCTCTCTGGGTATTGACACCTCCTCATCAACTATTGGGAGTGAGTCACATCCACCCTGACTAAATTGGCCCTGTCAACACTGGTTCTCCACTTGTGAGGTAACTCCCTTCTCTTCGTGTGTCAGTATATTTATATCTGTAATTTTCACGCCATGCATCTGAAGAAGTGGGTTTTTTACCCACAAAAGCTTATGCCCAAATAAATCTGTTAGTCTTTAAGGTGCCACCGGACTCCTCATTGTTTGTCTATAGATATTACTGGTTGGGAACTGTTCTCTGTTTGTGTAACTGGATGTAATCAGTTCTATTCTTTATATTCCTCTCCTTTACCATATGCCTCCTTCTTTGTCTTGTCTCTAAACTAAACAGTCCTAGAGTTTTCAGTCTGTCCACATATGGGAGCCTTCCCCATTCTCAGAGCCTGTCTCGGAAATCCCCTTTATAATGCTTTATCCTTCTTAGAGACTGAATGACCAAAACTGAGCACATATCAAGAGCAGGTTACTCTCCATACCATTTGTTAGGCATCCAAACATTGTCTTTGATTTGGCCACTACTGCAAATGAGAAGGTGTTTCCATTGAGCTGCTATTAATGACGCCTGGGTCTTTTCCCTCAGGTGTGTCCTACTTGGGATGTTTCCCCCTGGCACGTCTTGGCAAAGGTTTGTTTGTTTTTACACTCTCAGATTTTGAGCAACTGGATGAATGGGGAATTCTCTACAGCATGGACTCCCTAGCCTGGCTTTCATTGCATGAAGGAACAATGAGGAATACCCAGTATCCACACTTGCGTTTCCTGCTGGTGCCTCTTAAGGTTTCCCACACCATGATGTGTAGGAATTTTTGAGGCATGGAGCAGCATCAAATATGGAATGGGCATTAGTAGGGCCAGTTGTTCATAATTAATTTCTCTGAACAATAAAAATGTCATTTTTCAGTGCATGAAGAGCGACCGATCTGCTCCCCCAAGAGAACAGCCCCCAGTAGGGCATGTAGTGTCTCATATTCACATTGTCTCTCCATCCAGGCATTTGTACTACGACCATCACCCTAGAGCCTGGGCACATACAGGAAGTCTGGTGAAAGTACGGTACATGCAGGAGACACCATTGTGCCTCAGAGTTGGACACCTTCTCCCCTACTCCATGTCAGATTCCAACACAACCAACTTCACCAATCCCTCCACTTTCATTCTGCTGGGCATTCCTGGCCTGGAAGCGACCCATGTCTGGATCTCCATCCCCTTCTCTGCAACATATGCTGTAGCCATCTTGAGGAACGTCACCATCCTTTTCATTGTCAAGAGGGAGCCGAGCCTCCACGGGCCCATGTACTATTTCCTCTGCATGCTGGCCGTCATCAACCTGGTCCTGTTCATGTCATAGAATTATATAATATTAGGGTTGGAAGAGACCCCAGGAGGTCTTCTAGTCCAAGCCCCTGCTCAAATCATCCCAGCCAAGGCTTTTCAAGCTGAGCCTTAAGAATCTCGAAGGATGCAGATTCCAGCACCTCCCTAGGGAACCCATTCCAGTGCTTCACCACCCTTCCAGTCAAAGAGTGTTTCCTAATATCCAACCTAAACCTCCCCCACTGCAACTTGAGACCATTACTCCTCGTTCTGTCACTGCCACCACTGAGAACAGCAGAGCTCCATCTTCTTTGGAACCCCCCTTCAGGTAGTCGAAGGCTGCTAGTCTGTAGCGGTGCATGGGAGTCTTCCTTCCTAAGTGCAGGACTCTGCCCTTGTCCTTGTTGAACCTCATAAGATTTCTTTTGGCCCAATCCTCTAATTTGTCTAGGTCACTCTGGACCCTATCCCTACCCTCCAGTGTAACTACCTCTCCCCCCATCTTAGTGTCATCTCCAAACTTGCTAAGGGTGCAATCCACACCGTCCTCCAGATCATCAATAAAGATGTTGAACAAAACCTGCCCCAGGACATACCACTTGGCACTCCGCTTGATACCGGCTGCTAACTAGACATCGAGCTCTTGATCACTACCCGTTGAGCCTGACAATCTAGTCAGCTTGCTATCCACCTGATAGTTCATTCATCCAATCCATATTTTTTTTAACTTTCTGGCAAGAATACTTTGGGAGACTGTATCAAAAGCTTTACTAAAGATATGTCTCATCCACCGCTTTCCCCATATCCACAGAGCGAGTTATCTCACCATAGAAGGCAATCAGGTTGGTCAGGCATGACTTGCCCTTGATGAATCCATGTTGATGGTTCCTGATCACCTTCCTCTCCTCCAAGTGCTTCAAAATGGATTCCTTGAGGACCTGCTCCATGATTTTGCTGGGGACTGAATTGAGTCCATCCTGCCTAAAATGCTGAGCATCTTCTGGTTCAATTCTAGGAAGACTGATTTTAATGCCTGCCTCACCCAGCTTTACTTCATTCACTGCTTCTCAGTGGTGGGGTCTGGGATCTTTGTGGCCATGGCTCTGGATCGCTACGTGGCCATCTGCCATCCCCTGAGACATTCCACCATCCTGACAAACCTCGTGGTGGCCAAGATCGGTTTGTCTGATGTGCAGCGTGGTGGCATGTTCGTACTGTGCTACCTCCTCCTGGCGAGGCGGTGGCCATATTGCAGAGCCAACATCCTCCCCCACACGCACTGCGAGCACATGGCCGTGGTGCGGCTGGCCTGCACCAACACCCACATTAGTAGTTACTACTGTTTTTCCTATTCTCTATAATCGGTCTGGATGTGTCTTTTATCACCCTGTCCTACACCCAGATCCTCAGGGCCATCTTCAGCCTCCCCACAAAGGACCCCCAGCTCAAGACGATTTGGATCTGCAACTCCCACCTCTGTGCCGTGTTAACCTTTTATATATCAGGTATCTTCTCCTCCCTCTCGTACTGGTATGGCCACAATGTTCACCTGCACATCCACCAATGTGATTTATGCCATCATGTGCCAGCAATGCCCCTCTGCCATGTACATTGGCCAAACTGGACAGTCTCTACGTAAAAGAATAAATGGACACAAATCAGATGTCAAGAATTATAACATTCATAAACCAGTCGGAGAACACTTCAATCTCTCTGGTCACGCAATCGCAGACATGAAGGTCGCTATCTTAAAACAAAAAAACTTCAAATCCAGACTCCAGCAAGAAACTGCTCTATTGGAATTAATTTGCAAATTGGATACTATTAATTTAGGCTTAAATAGAGACTGGGAGTGGCTAAGTCATTATGCAAGGTAGCCTATTTCCTCTTGTTTTTTCCTAAACACCCCCCCCAGATGTTCTGGTTTAACTTGGATTTAAACTTGGAGAGTGGTCAGTTTGGATGAGCTATTACCAGCAGGAGAGTGAGTCTGTGTGTGTATGGGGGTGGTTTTTGGAGGGGGGTGAGGGAGTGAGAGAACCTGGATTTGTGCAGGAAATGGCCTAACTTCATTATCATGCACATTGTGTAAAGAGGTGTCACTTTGGATGGGCTATCACCAGCAGGAGAGTGAATTTGTGTGGGGGGGTGGAGGGTGAGAAAACCTGGATTTGTGCTGGAAATGGCCTAACCTGACGATTACTTTAGATAAGCTATTACCAGCAGGACAGTGGGGTGGGAGGAGGTATTGTTTTATATTCTCTGTGTATATATAAAGTCTGCTGCAGTTTCCATGGTATGCATCTGATGAAGTGAGCTGTGACTCACGAAAGCTCATGCTCAAATAAATTGGTTAGTCTCTAAGGTGCCACAAGTATTCCTTTTCTTTTTGCAAATACAGACTAACACGGCTGTTACTCTGAAATGTGGCCATGTTTTCCCATGTTCCCATTGCTACCTGCTCGTGGCCCCCATGCTAAACCCCATCATCTAGGGGGTGAGGACCAAACAGATCCGGGGCAGGCAGCTCCAGCTCTTTACTCGTAAAGGGGCCTAAGTTTTCTCCTGGTGCTCTGGCTCTCAGACCGAGCTCCATGCAGAGCTGGCTGGTGACATGGTGCTGGGCCCTCTTCCCTGAATCACTGATCGGACAATCAAAGTGACATTAAATCCCTATGATGCCAATGATGGAGTGATGACTCCTGGGGTCCCATCCTTTGTGTGAGCTGGGGCTGCCTGGGCCAGAGCAGGGCTGAGCTAAGAGGGGAGTAGGAGTCACAGAACTTACTTTACTTGTGTCTTCGAAGGTGAAACTTTTACCCTTGGAACGTTTTGCTCTTTGAGCTACTTAAGGCTCTTCAAATATCTGCAAAACGTATAGTAACCTGCTCCCTCTGCCTGACTGAGGCCATGTCTACACTACACACCTTACAGCGGCACAGCTGTATCGCTGCCCGTGCTCCGCTCTCCTGTGTAGCTGCTCCATGACGATGGGACAGAGCTCTCCCAATGAACGTCTCCTGCTTACTTAGCGCTGTCCACACGTGTGCCTTTGTCAGTCAGGTTTTTTTTTTACTCCTGTCAAGGTTCCTCCCCCACTCTGAACTCTAGGGTACAGATGTGGGGACCTGCATGAAAACCTCCTAAGCTTACTTTTACCAGCTTAGGTCAAAACTTCCCCAAGGTACAAAATATTACACCCTTTGTCCTTGGATTGGCCGCTACCACCACCAAACAAATACTGGTTACTGGGGAAGAGCTGTTTGGAAACGTCTTTCCCCCCAAATACTTCCCAAAACCTTGCACCCCACTTCCTGGACAAGGTTTGGTAAAAAGCCTCACCAATTTGCCTAGGTGACTACAGACCCAATCCCTTGGATCTGAGAACAATGAAAAAGCATTCAGTTTTCTTACAAGAAGACTTGTAATAGAAATAGGAGTAAATAGAAGTAAAGAAATCCCCTCTGTAAAATCAGGATGGTAGATACCTTACAGGGTAATTAGATTCAAAACATAGAGAATCCCTCTAGGCAAAACCTTAAGTTACAAAAAAGATACACAGACAGAAATAGTTATTCTATTCAGCACAATTCTTTTCTCAGACATTTAAAGAAATCATAATCTAACACATACGTAGCTAGATTACTCACTAAAAGTTCTAAGACTCTATTCCTGGTCTATCCCCGACAAAAGCAGCATATAGACAGACAGAGATCCTTTGTTTCTCTCCCTCCTCCCAGCTTTTGAAAGTATCTTGTCTCCTCATTGGTCATTTTGTTCAGGTACCACCGAGGTTACCTTTAGCTTCTTAACCCTTTACAGGTGAGAGGATTTTTCCTCTGGCCAGGAGGGTTTTTAAAGGGGTTTACCCTTCCCTTTATATTTATGACAACTCCCCTGACCGACAAACGTTTCCCCAACAAAAGTGCCAGTGTAGACAAAGCCTGAGTTGCATTATAGTAAAGACGTCCACTGCCTCAAGCCCTGCAGTGTTTAAGAAAATTGCAATTTTCTGCAGGCCTTTCTCACCAAACCCAGCTGCTTGCATAGACATATCTCAAAACTCTGCCTGAATCTCTTCCTGGAATCTGCTGCATTGCCCAAGAGTTTAATCTCCTAGGGGACTTTCAGTTGTTCCATCTCCAGGATGGCTCCTTCATTGTTCACCTCAGCCCTGTTACCTCTGCCCTCTCCTCTGGTCTCCCCTCTGGTACCAGGAGTTGTCCTGGGAACTCATCAGAAGGAGGCTCAGTCTGCACTCGAAGGAGGGAGGCGTGATCAGAACTAAAGCAGAGTTACGAGAGCTATCGGAGAGCCATGCGCTCCCAGCTGTGTGTCTGGTGCAGCCGCCACTCAATGGCCCGTTCTCGCCAGCCCCAATCTAGTTCCCCCGAACACGTGATCTGCTCTTAGAGGCCCAGGACACACTTCTCACAGCCAGGGCAGGACTGTGCATTTCCGCTGTCTCTCACCCACCCAGCAGCCTATGTGACCACCCAGTCTTAGTGCTGTTACTCCCCCATTTCCCCGCCTGCCCTTTCTGGTTTGTTACACACATTAGCTGTGTCTTGTCTTAATTTGATTGATAAGCTCCTTGGGGTAGGGGCTGTTTCTCCTTCTGTGTTTGCGAAGGGCCCAGCACAAGGGGCCCTAAACCGGAGCGGGGCCTCTGGAAGCTTCCACAATTCAGATAAAAATAATAAATTATAAACACAATAATCCAGCCAAATCAGGGCCTAGTGACCCCCTGCCCCCTTTGCCTTTAGCTACAGGGGAAGGTCAAACCACGCTTGCCAGCTACTGAGTGTTAGTAACTTGAATACAGGTTGACACGGGGCCCCTGCTAGGCTCAGACAGGAGAATTCGTTCAGTCTCATTCCAGGGCTTAAAAACCCAGGTGCTCCACCCTGGAGAAATACCCCCGATGAGCCAGATGAGCAGGCAGAGAGTTCAGCTGTGGGAATCCAAGCACCCTCCAGCCAGGGCCATGCTGGAAAGTCTGACTGAGCCTGGAACATTCGATTTCAATTCCACCTGCGAGAGACTGGCAGGAATTGAACCGAGAGGGAGACAACAAAGCCATTGCAAACACTAATGAAGTTTCTATCCTGCCTATAGGTACACCCTTGTTCCACAGGAGCTTTGCGGGGAAGGGGAATTCATTGTCCCAGACAGGCCCCCAGCAGCCCTCTGTCCACAAGAACATTCTGTGGGTGTTGCTTTTATCAAGTCTGCTCCCCTGAAGTGACCCCAGTGACTGCGATGCGTTGGCAGGTTTCTGAGTGGGAGCGGAAGTGGAGTCCCGGAGTTCACACCTCACAGGAGTGGGGAACTCACAAACCCAAGCTAGTTCTGAAAACCTCAGACTCACCTTCAGACAATGGCAAAGGCTCAGACTCCCTCTACCAGACTTTCCTCTGCATTCCACCCAACATACAGGCCCTGTCAGAGCGGGAGTCCATTTCCCTGTTGGTGTGACAAAGAGACCGTGCTTATGGCAAGGACGTCAGGACTCCTGGGTTCTGTCTGTCATCCTGACACTCAATCTCTGTGAGACCTTGGCCACGTCACTTCTCCTTATGCCTCAGTTTACCTATCTGCATAATGGGGATATGTTCATAGTGACTTTCCTTTGCTAGGTGTTTTGAACATCCTTCAATGAAAAGTGCTGCCCAGTGTGGTCACAGTTGCAGATGAGAGTTACAGACCTCTGATCCCTGAGTGACAGCCCCGTGTGCCTGCAGGGAGTGCTTGTGTCTCCCCTCAGTCATCTATCTCCAGATCTGCCTGTCTACAATCTATCCAGCTATCCTGGGTATTTACAGGGTATCAGACCCTTGGGAGATCTAGGCACTATCCCTAGTTTTCTTACTAATCAACTATAATTTTTTAAAATACACACATGCACAGAGATGCCAATTCCTCTCTGACTCAGCACAGAGCCCCAGAGTTCTCATCTTCCTTTGGGAAGGTCCCTTAATTACTGTTTACTCCTAAAGATGGATAAAGAGCACGGAAGCGCAGACATGGAAAGAGAGACATTTCCTAGCGTGTCTCTGGTCTCCAGCCTGTTTATCTGCAGATGCCGCGTCTCCCCTAGAGGCTGAGCAAACTGGGATTGCACAGAGCTATGTTATAAACGGTGCACACCCCGTGTCAGCTCTCGGCATCGGCTGCTGCTGCAGATGCTGGGCTGAGAGAGTTTTGGGACACGGCCAACTGAGGGGGATTCCCAGAGAGGATGCTTCCATCTCAGAAGTCACAGGTACCCATCTCTTGCTGAGGAGCTCACCTGCTCGACAAACCCAGTGTAACATGGGCGTGATGGGATGGCGAGTAAGTCTGGGGTCCTTTCCGATCTGCACAACCATTAAATAGCCCAGGGTCCTGCCACAGGTTATGAATATGCTCCCGTATCACTGGACAAAAAGTCACTCCTCCTGTACACTCCCTCCTGCCCTGGCTGATGGTCTCCAGCCCCAAGGTAGCTGCATTTCAGTGGCACAGGGGATCCTTCAGGAGGAAAGGTGTCAGTGGAGGGACAATACAAGGCCGAATTCTGATGTTGTGGCTTTACATTTCTCTGGCCCCACTGAGGCAAAACTACTTTGGAGTAAGAACTGAGTAAAGACCTCAGGAGCCAGCTGTGTATTAATGCACAGAGACTCTCACCTCCTGCTCTTGCATCTCAGGGCTCTGGCTGTTAATGGGTGGGGCTGTTACCTGACTTTTAATTTCTGGAAAGCATGGAGGTGCTAGGGCTCCTCACTGGAACAACTATAAGAATGTTTTAAACATGGGCAAGACATCACCTCTCCTAGCTTCATTCGAGAAGTCGGCTGAGCTGTTACGTCTGAAACTTTCAAAAAACAATTCAGCCGGCAGCAGACACCCAGGGTGGGAAATTTCAGTCCAAACGCTTAAACATTGGCAAACTTATAAGCAACTGAAAATCAGGTCTCCTAATGGAAGGTGTCAGACAGACTTAACTCACCATGGTGCCACCAGCACCACCGACAATGGCCCATCCATTTCTGAATCCCATTCAGCTGAGCTCTGTGCTCCAATAATGTCAGTGGCAAGGAGTTCCACAGGCCAACAATGGATCATGTAAACAATTTTCTTTCATCAGAATTACACGTTCAGACTTTCGACGTAACTGAACGTTCCCTTGTTCGGGTGTTGTGAGACAGAGAAAATATAAATGCCTGACCTACTTTCTTTATTCATAGATTCCAGGGTTAGTGTCAGAAGGGGGGGAGGGATAGCTCAGTGGTTTGAGCATTGGCCTGTTAAACCCAGGGTTGTGCGCTCAATCCTTGAGGGGGCCATTTAGGGATATGGGGCCAAAATTGGGGATTGGTCCAGCTTTGAGCAGGGGGTTGGACTAGATGACCTCCTGAGGTCCCTTCCAACCCTGATATTCTTTGATAAGGGACATTAGATCATCCAGTCTGACCTTCTAAATAACACAGGCCACTAAAGTTTACCCAGTTACTCCTCTATTGAGCCCAATGACTTGTGTTTGACTAAGGCCTGGTCTACACTACAATTTTACATTATAGAATCATAGAGGCACAGGTTGAGAAGGGACCTCAAGGGTCATCGAGTCTGACCCCTGCCGAGATGCAGGATTGGTTGTGTCTAACCCATCCCAGACACATGACCATCCAGCCTCCTTTGGAAAACCTCCAGGGAAGGAGCTTCCACAACCTTCCGAGGAGACTGTTCCATTATTCTCTTGTTCTTGCAGTTAGGGAGTTTTTCCTGAGATTGCATCTAAATCTGGTGTGCTGTAGTTTCATCCCATCGCCTCTTGTCCTGCCCTCCATGAAAAGAGAGAACGACTTTTCCCCATCTTTTTTATAGCAGCCTTGCAAGGATCTGAAGACCACTGGCATGTCCTCCCTCAATCTCCTCTTTTCCAAACTAAACATACCTGGTTCCTTCAGCTTGCTCATACGACTTGCATTCCATCCCTTGGATCACCTTTGTCGCTTGCCTCTGGATCCTTTCCAGTTTCTCTACATCCTTCCTATCCCTTAGTGACCCAAACTGGACACAGTGCTTCAACTGAGGCCCAAACAGCACCGAGTAGAGTGATAGTATCACTGACCGTGACTTGCATGCCATGTCTCTGTTAATGCAACCCCAAATTGCATCTGCTTTGTTTGCAACAGCAAAATCATCCACACCCCGAAGGATGTCGCTATATCAACCTAACCCCTTTGTACACAGCATGAGGTCAACAGAAGAATTCTTCCATCAACCTAGCTACCACCTTTCGGGGAGGTGGGTCACCTACACTGACAGAGAACCCCTGCCATCGGTGTAAATAGTGTCTACACTGAAACACCAAGGCAATGCTGCTGTAGCATTTAAAGTGTAGAGAAGTCCTTAAGGAGATCTCCCAGAAAAGCATCCAATCTGGATCTCCAGACATGTGGAGTTTGAGAATCCACCAGTTCCCTTCACAGTTTGTTCCAATGATTAATCACCCTCAGTGCTAAACATCTGGCCCTTATTTTCAGCTGGATTCAGCTTCCAGCCATTGGGTCTTGCTCTGTCTTTCTCCACTTTACTAATGGTTTTCACCCCATGAAAGTCTCCGCTTGTTCATCTTTTTCATAAGTTAAATATCTGATGCCCTTCAAGTCTCTCACTGACCGGCATTTTCTCCAGCCTCCAATCATTTTTGTGGCTTTTTTCTGCACCCTCTCCAACTTTTCAACAGCCTTTTTGAAATGCGGACCCCAGAACTGGATGCAGACGGTTTCACCAATGCCCTGTGCAGAGGTAAAATCCTGGCCCTGCTACAAGTCACCACTCCCCTGTTTGTGCATCCAAGGATACATCAGCCCTTTTAGCCACAGCATCGCATTGGGAGCTCACAATGAGTTTGGAGTCCACAGAGACCCCTAAATCCTTTTCAGGGTCCCTGCGTCCATAATACAGTGCCCTAGTCTGTGGGTCGGGAATGCGTTCCCCCATTCCGAGTGGATCATTTTTCATTTGACTGTATTATAACCACTCTGCCAATCTTTGGGTCGTCCACAAATTTTATCTGCAGTGATTTTCTATTTGCTTCCAGATCCTTGATGAAAATATTGAATAGCCTCAGACCTAGAACTGATCCCTGCAGAACCCCACTGGGAACAGTCCCATTCACTGAGACTGGCCCCTTGACAATGGCTTTCTGAGATCTGTCAGTTCACCAGTTTTTAGTGCATTTTACGTGTGCCCTACTGATATTGTAAATAATTTCAGAGCAAATTGGGTGGCTGAACTTTGTGACTTTGTCCATACCCATAACTATTTCAGATTTGGGGATAATTTATACCTTCAAATCAGCAGCACTGCTATGGGTACCCGCATGGCCCCACAGTATGCCAACATTTTTATGGCTGACTTAGAACAACGCTTCCTCAGCTCTCGTCCCCTGGTACTTCTCCTCTACTTGTGCTACACTGATGACATCTTCATCATCTGGACCCATGGCAAAGAAGCCCTTGAGGAATTCCACCAGGATTTCAACAATTTCCATCCCACCATCAACTTCAGCCTGTACCAGTCCACACAAGAGATCCTAGACACTACAGTGCTAATAAGCGATGGTCACATAAACACCACCCTATACCAGAAACCTACTGACCACTATACTTGCCTACATGCCTCCAGCTTTCACCCTGACCACACCACATGATCCATCGTCTACAGCCAAGCTCTACAATACAACCGCATTTGCTCCAACCCCTCAGACAGAGACAAACACCTACAAGATCTCTATCAAGCGTTCTTACAACTACAATACCCACCTGCTGAAGTGAAGAAACAGATTGACAGAGCCAGAATGGTACCCAGAAGTCACTTTCTACAGGACAGGTCCAACAAAGAAAATAACAGAACGCCACTAGCCATCACCTTCAGCCCCCAACTAAAACCTCTCCAACGCATCATCAAGGATCTACAACCTATCCTGAAGGACGACCCATCACTCTCACAGATCTTGGGAGACAGGCCAGTCCTTGCTTACGGACAGCCCCCCAACCTGAAGCAAATACTCACCAGCAACCACACACGACAAAACAGAACCACTAACCCAGGAACCTATCCTTGCAACAAAGCCCGTTGCCAACTGTGCCCACATATCTATTCAGGGGACACCATCATAGGACCTAATCACATCAGCCACAATATCAGAGGCTTGTTCACCTGCACATCTACCAATGTGATCTATGCCGTCATGTGCCAGCAATGCCCCTCTGCCATGTACATTGGCCAAACCGGACAGTCTCTACACAAAAGAATAAATGGACACAAATCTGACATCAGGAATTATAACATTCAAAAATGAGTAGGAGAACACTTCAATTTCCCCAGTCACTCCATAACAGACTTAAAAGTGATTATTCTTCAACAAAAAAACTTCAAAAACAGACTGCAATGAGAAACTGCAGAATTGGAATTAATTTGCAAACTGGGCATCATCAAATTAGGCTGAATAAAGACTGGGAGTGGATGGGTCATTACAAAACCTAATTTCCCCCTACTATTACTCACACCTTTGTGTCAACAATTTGAAATGGGCCACCCTCATTACCACTACAAAAGTGATTTTTCCTCCTTTGGTATTCTACTGCTGAGAATGGTCCACTTTAATTGAATTGTCTCGTTAGCACTGAACACCCACTTGGTAAGGCAACTCCCATCTTTTCATGTACTGTGTATATATATACCTACTACTGTATTTTTCATTCCAGGCATCTGAGGAAGTAGGTGTTAGTCCACAAAAACTTATGCCCAAATAAATTTGTTAGTCTCTAAGTTGCCACAAGGACTCCATAATGTGGAGTGTTCATCTGAATGTCTTTCCCTACTAAATCAAATGCCTCAGAGAAATTGAAGTGTCTTGCATCTGCACAGTATCCTTGATCAACCAAACCTACACTCTCATTAAAGGATGTAATCAGTTTTATTTTACAAGACCTGATTTCCATAAACCATGTTGTTTACTGGCATTAATTATATTCCTAGACTTTTTTTGAACTAATCCCAGACCAGCTTTTCCATTGTTTCCTGACCTTGTCAAATCTTTTTTTTAAGCTTTCCCTTCATTTTTTTAAGAGTTTACATTTAACAGAGAACTGTCCTGTATTTGCTTTTTTTGTTTGTTTTTTTGTTTTTTGTTTTTTTGGCTCTACTGCTGACAGATTGCATACTTCTGGTTCCAAATGAGATGTGTGGTTGATCCATCAGTTTGTAACTCTGGTGTTCGTAACCCTAAAGTTCTACTGTAGGTGATGTATAACATTCTCCTTGGCACCTAATGGACTGGAGACTTTTCATCACCTCATGTGATATGAGTATCTCATACTGCTTCATTCCAAATGCAGAACAAAACTATTTCTGAAACACATCTATGTTATCTGCAACATTAAGAAGTTTCCTTTCTCCCTCTAGGAATTGGCCTAAAGCTTTTCTAGGGTTTTTTTGTTCTTAATGCACTTAATAACCTCCGTTTTGTTATCCTTAGCTCTGCCAATTATGGATTTTTCCCTGATGTCTTTAACATCCCTTATGAATTTTCATAACTTCCCATTTGTATGGATTGCTATCTATTTTTCCTTTTTTCCCATTTGTATATATTGCTTTTTTCCAACATAAATGCTGCCTTCACTTTGCCACTGAACTGAGTTTTTAGCCAAAGTTCTCCACTTCCTTGACTGTGGAATCGTGACTTTTTAGCTGTCCAATAAACTCTTCTTAACAAACTCCCAATTTTCATTCCCATTTTCCTGTCTAATATTTTCCTCCCAATCAGTTTTGCTGATAAATTTCCTCAGCTTTGGGGAATTAGCCCTTTTGATTGGTATCTTTGTTTGTCTATTTGAATATAATCAGTTCCATTCTTTTATTTTGTTCTCCTCTATCATATGCTCCGTCCTTTGTCTCTTCTCTAAACTAAGCAATCCCAGACTTTTCAGTCTGCATATGGTAGCCTCCCCCATACTGAGAGCCTGTCTCAGAAATCCCCTTTCTGTCTGCTTTATCTGTTAGAGACTGGGTGAAAAACACTGAGTGACTATCCAGAGCAGGTTATTGTCCATCCCATTCCTTAGGCAACCAAACATTGTCTCTGTTTTGGCTACTACTGCAAAAAAGCAGGTGTTTCCATTTAGCTGCTATCAGCTATGCCCATACTTTTCCCTAAGATGTGCTCGAGTTGGAATGTTTTCCCTTGGCACATGTCTTGGCAAAGGTTTGGGTTTTTTTCCCCTCTCAGATTTTCAGTAACTAGGTGAATAGCAAACTCCCTAAAGCATGGACTCTCCAGCCTGGATTTCATTGCATTAAGGCAATGTGTACATTGGCAGATATTTTTGCCAAAAGTTTGGTCAATGACCAAAAAGCCTTTAGAACCAGTCATTGTTGCACGTTCACACTGTCTTTCTTTTTCGGCATAGTGCGTCCACATGTGGGGTGGTCGCAGCGACAGTGAGAGCAATGCACTGTGGGTAGCTTTCCCACAGTTCAGCTCTCCATCTTGTGCCGATAGGTGTTGTGGGAAGGTGGAGTGGATCACAGCACATCATGGGTTAAGGCTTAATGTTCAATGATGCATTGTCCCAGCTTTCCATGTTTTCCTATCTCCAGTTCATGGCACTTTTCAAGGTCCCTTGTTTTCTGCTCAGTCCGCCACCTCTAGCTGCAGGAATGGACCCCTCACTGCTCTGCTAGCTGTCAGTAGCACATCGCGAATGGCAGTGGAATCAATCTTGAAGTTGTGAAGGCACTGGAAGTCACAGTTACCTGACACGCTGTCCTATATCAATAGCAGCAGCATTAGGTTGCTTTTGCCATTCACAGAAAGCTAAACACGGTGGAAATTGCTTTTGGGCTCAAGAAACTAGCACTTAATGATGGAATTGCATCGTTATGCAGGTCTAGGAAGATAAGCAATGGCTTCAGGTCTTCTGGATGAGGAAAGCCATCTTCCTGGAACTGTGTGCTGAGCTTGCCCCAGCCCTGTGGCACAAAGACACTCAAATGAGAGCTGCCCTCTTGGTCAAGAAGCACCCGGTAACTGCACTGTGGAAGCTGACAACTCCAGGATGCTACCGGTTGGTCACAAATCAGTTTGCGGTCAGGAAATCGACCTTTGGGGCTGCGTGATATTGTGGATGGCTTTGCAGAAATGGGTTTCCCTAGCCGTGGAGGGGTGATAGATGGCATGCATATTCCAATTTTGGCACCAAAGCTCCTTGCAATATTGTATAACAGTCAGAAGGGGTACTTCTCCATGGTGTTTGTTACAGGTGCTTGTGGATCACCGAGGGCATTTAATTGACATCAGTGCAGGGTTGTCCGGAGAATTGCACAATACACAAATCTTTCAGAACACCGACCTCTACAGAAAGCTGCAAAGGGGAACTTTCTTTTCAGACCAGAGGATCCCCATAGGGATGTCAAAATGCCCATAGTGACCCTTCGGAAACCCAGAGTACACCTTAATGCCAGGGCTTATGAAAGCCGTAGATGGGAAACCTGTTGAGCATTTCAACAATAGGCTGAGTAGGTGCAGGATGACTGTGGAATGTGCATTTGGCAGATTAAAGGCACGCTGGCGAGGCCCTTCTGGCAAATTAGACCTTATTGAGGAAAATATTCCCATGGTCGTAGTCATTTGTTGCACATTGCATAATATTTGTGAAGGAAACGGCAAAAAGTTTGCTCAGAGGTGGACTGCTGAGACATGATGCTTGTCTGCCGATTTTGAGCAGCCAGACACCAAGGCTATTAGAGGGGCACAATGGGGGAGAATTTGAATCAGGGAGGCTTTGAGGCAACACTTTGAAGTTGAGAACCAGTAATGTTTGTTGCTATGCTTGGGATTGTAATGCATAATGAAGTCCAGTTTTGTTCAAGCCCAGGATTTAATGTAAGGAAATGATAAAACCACTTGCTTGTTTACTGCTGCCATCTGCTATCATAACTTCCATGAAAACAAAGAAAGAGTGCTTATTATTCAAATAACTATGCTTTTATTGTCAAAAAACACAATACTATGCATACACACAGAGACAAACTCACATTCTTGGGAGGGGAAGGTGCCAGGGGAGGACTGATTTTAGAGCTGAGCATACTTCCAGCTGTCGTTTATAAAGCTGTCTACAGGGGTGGAGTGTAGGGGAAAGTGTGAAGTCCCAGAAATCAGAAAGAAGTGTTCGGGTGGAGTTTGGGGAGGGCATGGGAAAAAGCTCTGAATATGCTGAAGGGGAGGGCAGACACACATCTGCTCAGTCTGGAGGGTTACAAGGGACTGCAGCATGTTGGCTTGCTTCTCCAAAACTTTTATCAGCCTCCCCATTGCATCCCTAGGGCATGCCTCATTTCCTTTTCTTTCCTGCTTGTCATATTCCATCCACTTCCTGCATTCCATCTTCTCTGCTTCTGAGTGCTGAAGCTCCTCCTGAAACATATCTTCCTTGCTCCGTCTTGTGCTCTTTCCTATCTGGTGGAGACGCCCGGCTGGAGTGGAGGGGGTGCCTCCTTTCAAGGACATATCTGGTGAAGCACAAGTAACAATAAACAGAAGCATTATTGTTAACTACACGTACAGGATTGAAACACTACATTAAAATATACCGCTGGTAATACATCGATCACTTTCTGGCTGACCCTTGACAAGCACACATGCTGGTGAACACTACAAGCATCATGAGTTTACCCAGGAGTAGGGGACATTGTGTGTGGGAGAAAAGCACTGTGAAAGGGGTCGTGGAGCACTTCTCAGGGAGCAATATTCTAAAGTTTCCCACCCTTTTCCACAGGTGGGGGTCATTGTGGCAGATATCTCTCTCCTGAGAGGAAGCAAGGAAGCAAGTGCGCATCTACTACACACTTGTTGTTTCCTCCCCCATCCCTATGTTGCTCGCCTGTGTGCCGCTTTGGTCCTTGTCCAAGTAATTCCAGAATGGCACAGGAAAGTGTCCCTCAATGGGGGAAGGAACAAAGCAGCTCTGCCAAGGAACCTCCGGCACAGGATTGTGGAGTACCTGCAGGAAAGTTTCCTAGAGATCTCTCTGGGGGATTTCCAGTGACATCTCGGTGTGTATCAACACCCTCTTCCACCGTACTATCTAGCTGCATGGGAAAATACCCAGCACACAGAAACACAGCCAGACTTGTACATTTCTTTTCCCTCAACGCATCTCCACACTTCACAAAGCAAAATCACTTACCAGGGGTCTCCTCTCCAGCTTCTGGTTTGCCTGATTGTGACTGCTGAGACTGTCTGGACACCTCCAGAATGGAGAACAACTCCTGACTGGACGCAGCACTGGGCAAACCCGGCACGGGCTCCACGTTTCCTAATGTATTCAGTGCTTCATCGATGACTTCCTCCTCTGGATTAGGTCAAGTTTCTGTCATTTCTAACCCAGGGGATTTATCCACAGGGTTCTCTGCCATGGAGGTGGGGTCGCCTCCACGGATAGCATCCAACTCCTTATACACACAACAGGTCTGGGGCACAGCACTGGAGTGACCATTTGCCTCCCTTGCCTTCGGGTATGTGTGCCTCAGCTCCTTCACCTTTGTTCTGCAATGCAGTATGTTCCGATCACAGCCCTTTTCCCACAAGGTGCACGAAATCTGTGTGTAGGTATTGAAATTCCTACAACTGGAGCACAGCTGAAATTGCACAGCCCCCTCTCCCCAAATACTGAGTAGATCCAGCAGCTCCACAGTGGTCCCGGGGGAGAGCATTTTCTGCATGGATTCACCATGGTTACCTGGGAACATGTATTGTAAGCTCTCCATGCCAAGCAAACAGGAAGAGGAATTTCAAAATTCCCGAGACTTTAGATGGGGGGCAGGTGGAAGGAGTTTACCTGGATGCAGGGTAGCAGAGATGAAATTTCGGACCAGAGGGTCAGGATGGGCATTGTGGGATGCCTTCGGGAGGCCTATTAGTGCGATAAAATCAAGTGCAAGTGTCTATATTGGCACTTTGGGGACAAAACTTTTGATTAAAAAGCCTTACAACTTTCATCAAGGTGGTTTTATAATCTCACTGAAACTGAGGAGTTCCATCATCGAAAGTGGCTTTGCAGAGTATACACCTCCACTGTTTCTTCACCAAAAGCTGCCTTTTGGTGAAAAAACTTCACAGTATAGACAAGGCCTAAGGAACAATGTTGGATAACCAGTATCCACACTCATGTTTCCTGCCGGTTCGTATTAAGGTTCTCCACACCATGATGTGTAGGAATTATTGATGCATGGAGCACCATAAAATATGGAATTGGCATTAGTAGGGTCAGTTCTTCATAATTCATTTATCTGAGTAATGAAAATGTCATGTTTCTGTGAAGAACAACCAATCTGCTTCACCTATGATAACAGCTTCCAGAAGGGCATGTAATGTCTCATATTAACATTGTCTCTCCACCAGGCATTTGTACTGCGACCATCACACTAGATACATACAGAGGAATGTACGGTACATGCAAGAGACACCGTTGTGCCTGAGTGTTGGACACCTTCTCCCTTTCTACATGTCAGATTCCAACAAAACCGATTTCACCAACCCTTCCACCTTCATCCTGCTGGGCATTCCTGGCCTGGAGGCGGCCCATGTCTGGATCTCCATCCCCTTCTGTGCCATGTACGCCATAGCCATCTTGGGGAACTTCACCATCCTGTTCATCGTGAATATGGAGCCGAGCCTCCATGTCCCCATGTACTATTTCCTCTGCATGCTGGCCGTCACCGACCTGATCCTGTCTACGTCCATCCTGCCCAAAACACTGAGCATCTTCTGGTTCAATTCCAGGGAGATAGATTTTAGTGCCTGCCTTACCCAGATGTACTTCATTCACTGCTTCTCAGGGATGGAGTCTGGGATCCTTGTGGCCATGGCTTTGGATCGTTATGTGGCCATCTGCCATCCCCTGAGGTATTCCACCATCCTGACAAACCCTGTGGTGGCCAAGGTGGGCCTCGCCATGGTGCTGCGTGGAGGCATGCTTGTACTGCCCTATCCCTTCCTGACAAGGCGGTGGTCATATTGCAGAACCAACATCATCCCTCACACATACTGTGAGCACATGGCTGTGGTGAAACTGGCCTGCACAGACATCCATGTCAGTAGTTACTACAGCCTCTCTGCAGCATTCTTGGTGACGGGTCTGGATGTGTTTTTTATCGCTGTGTCCTATACCCAGATTCTCAGGGCCATCTTCAGCCTCCCCACAAAGGATGCCCGGCTCAAAACTTTTGGAACCTGCAGCTCCCACCTCTGTGCCATCTTACTCTTTTACATCCCAGCTCTCTTCTCCTTCCTCACACACCGGTTTGGCTATAATGTGGCCCTGCATTTCCATGTTCTCATGGCCAATGCATACCTCCTGGTGCCCCCCATGGTAAACCCCATCATCTACGGGGTGAGGACCAAACAGATCCAGGACAGGCTGCTCTGGCTCTTTACTTTTAAAGGAACTAAAGTTTTCTGCTGGTGCTCTGGCTCCCAGACCGAGCTCCGTGCAAAGCTGGCTGGTGACATGGTGCTGGGCCCTCTTCCCTGAATCACTGACTGAGCAGTCAAAAAGATATTAAACGCACTCCTGGCCTTACTGTGTTCTGTAAGCATAATAAACTGGGGGATCAGTCTGTGTACAGCTCATTAACTCCTAGATTTGTCACCTTTCTAATTGCTGATAACTGGACATCTGACACCCCCTTGCCCTTCCTCTTCCCTCAAGTCCTTTCCCCCCTCTGTGCCTATTCCCCAACACTCTGACCCTGTTGCTCACTTGTCCCATCCCACCATCACTCACTGGATCATCTCCACCTCCCTCCCCCACCAGCTGGCTTCCCTCTGCTGTGGGTCTGGGACCCGAGCTGCTGCAGCCTGACAAGCAAACAGTCTGCCATTTCATAAGAATATAAGGATGGCCATACTGGGTCAGACCAAAGGTCCATCCAGCCCAGTATCCTGTCTACCAACAATGGCCAATGCCAGGTGCTCCAGAGGGAATGAACCTAACACGTAATGATCTACTGATCTCTCTCCTGCCATCCATCTCCACCCTCTGACAAACAGAGGCTAGGGACACCATTCCTTACCCATCCTGGCTAATAGCCATTAATAGACTTAACCTGGCTAATAGCCATTAATGGACATAACCTCTATGAATTTATCCAGTTCTCTTTTAAACCCTTTTATAGTCCTAGCCTTCACAACCTCTTCAGGCAAGGAGTTCCACAGGTTGATTGTGTGCTGTGTGAAGAAGAACTTCCTTTTATTTGTTTTAAACCTGCTGCCCATTAATTTCATTTGGTGGCCCCTAGTTCTTCTATTATGGGAACAAGTAAATAACTTTTCCTTATTCATTTTCTCCACACCACTCATGATTTTATAGACCGCTATCTATCCCCCCCTTAGTCTCCTCTTTTCAAAGCTGAACAGTCCTAGCCTCTTTAATCTCTCCTCATATGGGACCCGTTCCAAACCCCTAATCATTTTAGTTGCACTACTCTGAACCTTTTCTAATGCCAGTATATCTTTTTTGAGATGAGGAGACCGCATCTGTAAGCAGTATTCAAGATGTGGGCTTAAAATGGATTTATATAAGGGCAATAAGATATTCTCTATCCCTTTTTTAATGATTCCTAACATCCCGTTTGCTTTTTTGACTGCTGCTGCACACTGCATGGACGTCTTCAGAGAATGATCCATGAAGACTCCTAGATCTTTCTCCTGATAAGTTGTAGCTAAATTAGCCCCCATCATATTGTATGTAAGGTTGGTGTTATTTTTTCCAATGTGCATTACTTTACACTTATCCACATTATATTTCATTTGCCACTTTGTTGCCCAATCATAGACTCATAGAATAGAATCATAGAATCACAGAATATCACAGTTGGAAGGGACCTCAGGAGGTCATCTAGTCCAACCCCCTGCTCAAAGCAGGACCAATCCCCAACTAAATCATCCCAACCAGGGCTTTGTCAAGCCTGACCTTAAAAACTTCTAAGGAAGGAGATTCCACTGCCTCCCTAGGGAACAGATTCCAGTGTTTCACCACCCTCCTAGTGAAAAAGTTTTTCCTAATATCCAACCTAAACCTCCCCCACTGCAACTTGAGACCATTACTCCTCATTCTGTCATCTGCTACCACTGAGAACAGTCTAGATCCATCCTCTTTGGAACCCCTTGTCAGCTCTGAGCCCTCTCCTGGAGCAAGGTGACTAGGACAGGTCAGCGAGAGACCTGAGAGGGATGTGGGAGACCAAGATCCAAAATCTCTGCTCTACCTGATTTGGAGCAGGGAGTTATACACAGGTCTCCCATGTCCCATGTGAGTGCCCTGAGCACCAGGCAAATGGCTATTCTGGGTGAGCCTCAGTCAGTCTGTCTGTCTGGAGCTGTTCTGCTTTGTACAAACAAACCTGCAGTGGAGGAGGAATTTGAATCTGTGTCTCCCACGTTCCAGGTGAGGGTGCTAAACTGCTGGGCTATGGGATATTCTGGAGGTGCACAGACATGGACGCACATGCAAACACACACAGTCCCCTGGGTGCACACACACACGGGTTCAGAGGCACATACACACATACCCCCATGTGCACACCACACGCAGCTCCATGTGCACAAAAGCACACACGGATGCATGTGCACACACACATTCCCGACCTGCAAGGCCCCATCCAGGAGGCGTGGTCTGAGAACCCCTAACCGATCGGGCCTGCTGGGGAGATTTGTGGGGACACCTTGTTGGAGAATCCCACCAGAATTGAAGTCTGAGCGAGGACTATGAGCAGTTCATGAGCTTTGACATAATCATCATAGAATCATAGAATATCAGGGTTGGAAGGGACCCCTGAAGGTCATCTAGTCCAACCCCCTGCTCGAAGCAGGACCAATTCCCAGTTAAATCATCCCAGCCAGGGCTTTGTCAAGCCTGACCTTAAAAACTTCCAAGGAAGGAGATTCCACCACCTCCCTAGGCAACGCATTCCAGTGTTTCACCACCCTCTTAGTGAAAAAGTTTTTCCTAATATCCAATCTAAACCTCCCCCACTGCAACTTGAGGCCATTACTCCTCGTTCTGTCATCTGCTACCATTGAGAACAGTCTAGAGCCATCCTCTTTGGAACCCCCTTTCAGGTAGTTGAAAGCAGCTATCAAATCCCCCCTCATTCTTCTCTTCTGCAGGCTAAACAATCCCAGCTCCCTCAGCCTCTCCTCATAAGTCATGTGTTCTAGACCCCTAATCATTTTTGTTGCCCTTCGCTGGACTCTCTCCAATTTATCCACATCCTTCTTGTAGTGTGGGGCCCAAAACTGGACACAGTACTCCAGATGAGGCCTCACCAATGTCGAATAGAGGGGGACGATCACGTCCCTCGATCTGCTGGCAGTGTCCTTACTTATACATCCCAAAATGCCATTGGCCTTCTTGGCAACAAGGGCACACTGCTGACTCATATCCAGCTTCTCGTCCACTGTCACCCCTAGGTCCTTTTCCGCAGAACTGCTGCCTAGCCATTCGGTCCCTAGTCTGTAGCGGTGCATTGGATTCTTCCGTCCTAACTGCAGATCCCAATGAGTCTGCATAAGCAATGAGTTCCTCTCTATCCAGGGGGTGCTCGATCCCCACTCTGCGCCATGCCCTGCCCCCAACATTAACTCCAAGCCCCTAACCTTGCCCCACCTCTTCTGACCCCTGCTCCACCCCAGGCCCCACCCCCACTCCACCCCTTCTCTAGCCCTGGATTTGAGGGGTGTGTGTAGCCCAGAATATAATCAAGTTAAATGCAAGCATATTATGTGCATTCAGCCACACTGAATTAATGAAACAGAACACCACATAGTTCAGGGTTAATTTGGAGACAGGAGCAAGGTCATATCTAGCTGGCAGTTTCTGCTAATCAGAATGGGAGGAGGGGACAATCAAATTAACAACTGAGACTGAAAACCTTGGTGGCTGGAAAACCTTGAGTCTAGACACCTCTACAAGTGCTCAAGATCCTTGGTGTTTCCTGGTACCCAGCAGAGTTCATCAAGGAACTTCCTTCTCCAAGGAGGAATAACGGTCTCCTATCTTCTGCCCACTTTAACATTTCCAATCTGCCCTGCAGGATTCTGGGAACGATTCTGCCTCTCTGCTTGAGCCAGTACTGTACTCAGGACAGCATTCTTCTCAGAGAGCCCATGATGCTCCATCCTCCTGGTTCCTCTGTAATAGTAGGATTTC